>NC_141992.1:164957473-165282723 GCF_049901715.1 Pseudonaja textilis | reverse complement strand
CTGAGTTTTATCTGAACAAAAATATTTCAGGCAATCCTCACTTAACCACAGTAATTGGCACTGGAATTTCCTTTGGTAAGCAATGGGTCATAAAGCATAATTTCATGCCTGCACAACAGTTGCTATTGTTAAGGGAATCACCACAGGTTGTTAAATGAAAATGTTAGCTGGTCACTGTTTATAGTTCCTCATTGGCTATGCTTGTAGGAAACTGGCAAAGAAGTTGCAAATAGTGATCATGTGACTGCAGGACACTCCAGTGTTGTAAAGACAAGCCCAGTGTCAGTGCTCGGATTGCAATCCTGTCACTGCGATGGTTAGAACTTTGAGAAGTGGTCATGAGTACTATTCATTCAGTCCCATCATAAGTTTAAATGGTCACTAAAGGAGTGGTTGTTAAACAAGGATCACCTGTCTTAGGATAGCCTTCTTCAAATAAAAGTGCAGGGTCAAAGAAAGTATTCAAATAGGTGACAGATTACAAGCATTGTATGATCATCATAACGTAGTCTGATTGCTTGCATTTTAAGAGAAAATGAAGGCATTATTAGTAGTGCTTACTCTTAATTAAAGTAACCTCATGTATATTTTCATGTTGTTTGACATTCAGTTGAAGTCGTTAGGAAAAAATGGTTCTATTAAGAATTGACCCAAAGAGGCCTTATCAAGAGGCGACTGGATTTTTTTATTTTTCTTTGAAGACTTCTCATTCACTTTCACTTCTCATTCAAGAAGCTTCTTCAATTCTGACTGGAGTTAACATTTATTTTTAAGAATTGACATTTACTTTCAGTTGGTGAAATAGAGTGTATGACAGGCAAGACAACGGATGTATCAACAATCCCTAGCTCTCTGATGTGTTTGTTGCAACTTCCTGCTTGACTAATGAGAATTTTTGTAGATGAAGTCATAGGTTTTTTTCTTTTTTCTTTGCTCACATTCACTATTTTATTCAATGGGAAAATATTTATTAATCAGGACACCGTCCAATGAATTGGGTGATTTTATTATGGAATTCCATAATTTTAGAACTCTGCTTGGACTTCTCTAAGCTGGTGAATCTCACAAGTTCAAAATAATGTGCAATAAATAAACTTATAGGAAGATGCATCCCAGTCATATAAATATCTCTACAAAAATGTTTAACTCTACAACACTTAAGATACAAGAAGAAGAAAAAATCCTAGAGAAGGAGACAGTCCTTGCAACGATTGTTCAATTAGTTAAAGCTGGATATCTCAACTGAGTAGCCATTATACAATCTCATACTTTATTTTACCAGGATGGGGATGGGACTGTGGTATAGGTAATCCTTGATTTATGACCATAATTTAGACCAGATTTTTTATTATTAAGCAAAAATAAGTTGAACCTGATTTTATGACCTTTTTGCCATGATTGTTAAGTAAATCACTGCAGTTAAGTGAATCAGGCAGTTGTTAGGCAAATCTGAATTTTACCCACTGACTTTGCTTGTTGGAACCCAGCTGGGAATGTTGTAAATAGTGACCACATGACCCTGGAATATTTCAACTGTTGTGAATACATGCCAGTTGCCTAGCACCTGAATTCTGATTATGTGACAATGGGCATGCTGCAGCAGTTATATGTGCAAGGACTGGTCACAAATCACATTTTTCAATGCTGTTATAACTTCAAATGGTCGCTGAATGAATGATTGTAACTTGAGTGCTACCTTTACACTGAAGGAAACTGGTAAATAATGAAGAAAAGTCCAGTTTTGACAACCCTCATTATTTTTAGAGCATTGCAGTGAAGAAAATAGAGTTCCTGAGATAAAGTTAAAAACTCCCTATTGATTCTGTTTCAGACATGTGTAAAAATGGAGTTGAGTAAATATGTATTTTTCTTCCCCCAACAAAACAGTGGGTACTGTCACTGAAATGGGTCTTCTTCTGGATCCTGATAGAGTTCTTTAATCTACAGGATCTGAAGAAGGCCCTCTCTGCCAGCATGAGTAGGATGGGCTTGTAGCCTGGCCTGATGCCATCATGAGCTTTAAGAGTCATAACCAACATCTTGAACTGCACTTGGAAGGGCACTGGTATCCAGTGAAGTTTGCAGAGCAGAAGTATAATACAGGGCATTCTAGGGCCCCAAAGACTGCTCTTGTTCCTGCCCTTTGCACTAGCTGAAGCATCCAAATGGACTTCAAGTGTAGCCCTATGTACTTGTAGATTGCATTGCAATAGTCCAGGAGAGATGTGACCAGGGCTTGAGTAACTGAGCCCATGAAGTCATGCTCCAGGTGCACAATAGGAGCCATGGAAAAGCTCTCCTGATCATGCCTGCCACCTGCTCTTTGAGTAAGATAATGTGAGTCAGGAGAACCTGTAGGTTGCAAACTGGGTTTGAACAGGATAGTGCAACCCCATCCAGAACTAAAAATGAGAAACATTCGGATTCTGAGGTTCCATGCACCCAAAGCCAATCAGTCTTGCCAGGATGCAGTCAAAATCTGTTGTCTCTCATCTACATCCCTACAACCTCCAGGCATCATGAGAGGACAGAGACAGCAGCATGTGGCAGAGAGTCAAGTGCCTTCCTTTAATTAATCCAAGCATTGTTCAAGTCGGTCTTCCTTCTTTTGCCGTATTCCAAAATCATCTTGTCAATTAGGAGCTGATATTTTGTTCCTCTGCTGTTGAGCAATTTCCTTTCTGTTCAAATGTAGAAAGAGCTTGTTTTCAACTGGATGCTGTTGGACTGCAGCAATTACCACTCCAGTTATTATTATTGTGGTTAATCTCACAGTCAGCCAAATGTTTAAATTAAATTTGGCATTTTTATCGAGTTATTCTTGTTAATATTACTGTTTGCAAATTAATCTGGAGCAGATATGAACAGCAAGGTAGAAAGCTGAAACTAACAAACATCATTCTCATCCAATACCAACTCTTTAGCAATATTCTATGTACATAAGCTTGGATAGTATTTTTGGTACATACATATATACATACACACACACACACACACACACACACACACACAGTTTGACTTCTCTCTCTCTCTCTCTCCCTCCCTTCCCCCCACACACATACACCCCAAAATCTCTCTCTATCCCTGGTTACTTAGAAAAACGGTGATGGCATGCCGCCATTGTTGGCTGAATCTAGGTGATAATTCCATGGCCATATTTCACTTCCAGGACTAAGTTCCAGCCCTGGGCATTGCTATGTTTCTAGCTGTTTATTAGACATATGCATCACTCAACACTTGGCATTTGCTTGAAAGTTATTTTTAAAATGACAGTTTTCCTGATCACGTCTGGCATGTGAGGCCTAATCTTAGGGTAAAACCATCTGTGCAGTTATTTGCTAATACTTCATCACAGAAAATTGTAAGTAAGAGCAGTTTGCATCATAACTTTAGGCCAAATATCCACCATGCTTTACTGTAGCAAACTGCATTCCACAAACATTTTCTATTTACTTAGTACTTTGCATTTTTATTGTATGACAAAAATGGTAAATTTACACAGCGTTGAAAGTAAGCCCTTCCAGACTTACTACTACAGAATAGTAGTAAAATGGCAAATTTAAAGAAAATGCTAATATTAAAATGTTAATATTCAGAAATTAACATAAACATAATTTTATTTGTCAACTTATTTATTCTAAATTTATGTATATAATGTATATGGCTGCCAGTCTCACAGAAATGACTCTGGGTGGCATTGAATTAAAAACTCAACATTTAAAAACTGTAGTCTGTGATGCCCAATATAAATGATACATTCCAATCCCAAAATCCTATTCTTAGCCAAGTTGTCCAAACTTCTAAGGAAACCTAGGAGCCTTACAAAAAGCTAATAGGTTCCAAATGACCCAGTTCCCTAGGAGGATGATATTCCAGAGGACTGGCTCTGCCAAGATAAGGGGAAAACCCTTGGTCCAACAAGAAGACATTGTTTAATGTGGCGTTTTTCTTAAAAACAAAACAAAACAAAAAAAACTGATCAACTTTAAAATTTATGGACCTCAACTCCCAGAATTCCCATAAATTCTGGCTGGGGAATTCTGGGAATTGAAGTCCATACATCTTGAAGTTGCTCAGGTTGAGAAATAGAAGGGATGTGAAACATGACCTAGACCTAGGAGTAATGGGATTTTTTATGACTATGTTGCATTTAATTGCATGACTACATAGTATCAGAGCCTTTTGTTAATATAGATTACAGAAAATATTTTACTATTTTAAAAAATAAAGTAATCACATTCAGTTAATGCATTTGCCAAATTCTGCAACAAACAATATTATTATCAGTGAACAAAAGAACCACCACAGTGGTCTTTTGCCTCTAACCTGTCTCAACATTTCTGTTTTAACATTTTCAGACCTTGTGTGGTTTTATTAAAATCAAATTGTCAGGTTCCTGAAAAGTTAAGGAAGCTGGACTGAGACTATTTGGCTATGTTTGTTCTTTGAGCACTAGGAATGTCAGTGAATCAGTGTAGCCAACCAAATGGAGGCTATGAGCACATTATACTTTGAACAAATGCACAGCAGTATTAGCCATGATAACTGAGCCTTCATCACTACAGGCAATATCACTTGATCAGATGTGAGAATGAATGCCGTGGGAGATTTGGCAGGCCCTGTTATACCTTCCTGATAAACTGTCCAGATTTATGTGTTGTGTCATTGCTAGAGGCATAACGTTGAACTAGATGAACCATCTGACATAATCTTCAGGATGTTTTTATGGTTGTAAAATACTTTTCATGCCTGTATATTACATTACATTTTTGTAATAACCTTTGAGAAATTTAGTCATAGAACACATGGGTGACTGTGGGGAACAAAGGGAGGGTAAATGTGTGTAATGACACAATAATGCAAATGCTGCACCTCTGAATTTGCATCAGATGTGAGACTAACCTTCTGGGAAAGCTTGCCTCTTTGCACAGCCTTAGCTCCAGCCATAGCATCAGCCCATCTTAGGGAAAGTGGATGGTAGATGTTTTTTCTCCATTAACACAGAATCCACCAGTCAATACACTTTAAACAAGGCAGAATAGAGACCAGCTACTAAGAATGAGCAATTTATGCTGGCATATTTTAGTGAGAATAGAGAGGAGAGCTATATGGTAGCAAAGAGGTTCTGCCTCCTCAGAATGATGAGGAAAGAAAAGAAGAAATAAAACCACCCATCCTTTAGGAAGAACATGTGCGGGCAGTGAACCAACTGCCAAACCAAAAGACCCCAGGTGTTGATATTATCCCTGCAAAATTGCTGAGGCCTATGCCACCCATAACCATTATAGTCTTCTGACAGAAAATAAGAGAAACTAACACAGGATTGGAAATGATCAGTGTTCCATTCCATTGCCAAAAAGGCTACTGCAGGGATTGCTCCAAGTATTGTACAATTGCCTTCATCCCTCATGTTAGCATGATTTTCCTTAATATTATACAACAACAATTGTTACTGTCCATTGAAAGGGAAGTACCAGGGGTGGGATACAGACAGTTTGGGCCAGTTTAAGCGAACCAGATGTTAAATTTACATCTGGTTTGCAGACCTGGTTGTTGAACTGACTGGCTGGCCCCACCCACCCCATCCCTCCCCTCCCAGGTGTCTCCACACAGTCCATTTTGGATGCAGGTAAGTGCAGGGTCCGCACGGAGGCTCTGGGAGGGTGAAAAATGACCCTCTTGAAAGTTCCAGAAGTCTGGAAACGGATCTGTTTCCGGCTCCCAGAGGGCCTCCGGAGCCTGGGGGAGGCTGTTTTCATCCTCCCAGAGGCCCAAGGGAAGCCTCCGGACTCTGGGGAAGGTGAAAAGTAGCCCTTCCGGAAGTTCCAGTAGGCCACGCCCACCATGGGCATGCCCACCCAGCAACCAGGCAGAGAACCAGTTGTTGGGATGTTTGAATTCCACTCCTGGGAAGTAGCAGATGTTCAAGATGACTGCAGATGGGACAATGGCCCTTGTGATCATATTGCAAATGTGTGTTAGATCATGGAAAGATTTGAAGAATATCAAAAGTACTTCTACATCTGCTGTATTGACTAAAAGAAAGCCTTTGGTTATCATGATTGATTGACAATGACCAAGCTCTGGAGAATCCTAGAAGACCTAGGGGTGACAGCACATCTAGACAATTTGATGCAGTCGCTGTACACAGACCAGGAAGCCACTGTGAGAACACTATATGGAGACACTGATTGGTTCAAGGTAGAGAAAGAAGTGTGACAAGGTGGCATTATTGCACTTTTCTTATTCAACCTGTATTCGGAAATAATAATGAGAAAGCTGGAACCCGAAGCATCAAGAATTGGAGAAAAGATTGGGGGAGGAAACACGAACAGCCTTTGACTTGCTGATGACACAACTCTCCTTTCAGAAACAAAAAAAGATCTGAAACATCTGGTTAAAAGGATTAAAGAAGGAAGTGGGAATTTGGCTTCTTACTGAACATCAAAAAGACCAAGCTTTCATGACCATTGTGAAGAATGGAAATATTAAAATAACAATTTATGGTGAAGAACTGACTGCATGCAAAGAATTTGCCTTTGTAGGATCATAGATTGATCAGAGCAGTGAATGCAATCTAGAATTAAAGTATTGAATTGTACTGGGTCATAGAACAACGATGAACATGAATTGAGTGCAGAAAAGCTAAATCATCAGCCTGGCAGCTAAAGCAGTTATGCTTGGAATGGTCAGTCGTAGAAAAAAACTACCAACAAACTAAGGTGACTGGATATAATCAAAGCCGACACTAGCCAGAACATAAAACCATTTAAAGAGGCTGTACAGGTAGGAAAATAAAGGACTAATTCCTCCCCCCTTTGTATGTTTCATCCCATTTTAATTACTTTTTTTACACTGTAGACATTTTTTACATTTATATTAAAGCAACAGTGGGAATGAAGGCTGCAATATATTTTTGATTAATCAGGTAAAGTATTAACGTACTGCAATATGTTATAGAGTTTCTTATTAAATGTATAGAAAAGGCATCCCTTTTATTTTCCTTGTTTCTGTAACTGTGTATCTGACATAGTTCTTCTTTAATCCAGTTGGGTGGCAGATGTGAATTTGTTTCACATGAAATGGTTTCTTATTTTTTTCACTAAAACATAGGGTTCAAATTGGTTTGAAAACATATTCTTCAATAGGTATATGCCACCGATAACATTGTGCATAGGAAAAAAACCCAAAAAGCCTCCTTCGAGCCGGAATCGAACCAGCGACCTAAGGATAACCACTGTGAATTCACCTACAGTCCTCCGCTCTACCAGCTGAGCTATCGAAGGAATAAAAAGCCTGTTTCGAAAGAGATATATAAGCTGCCAAAATAGAGCGGACTTTGTGTTAACATCATTTTAACCGCATTTGCAGAAAATAAATAAAGCACAGAAACATTCCGGAATCATTTTTTACACCAACCTATGTAATCTGATATATGTAAGAAGCTCAAATCAAATCTAATCAACTCAGTGAACCAATACATTTTTACTATTTTAGATTTTTACAAGAAGCAAGTTCTCACGGAGGGCCAGTGGCGCAATGGATAACGCGTCTGACTACGGATCAGAAGATTGTAGGTTCGACTCCTGCCTGGCTCGAAAGATTTATTTTGCATTTATTTTGACGAAAGCCCTTTAATGTTGATGTATATACATTAAACAATATCCATGAAATATTTTTTTTCCAAATCTGGTAAGGCAAATCTCGAATCTAGTTCAGAACAAACGTAACAGATCATTAGTAACACAGTGCACTGGGTTTAGATTTTTCTCTTCCTAGGAGTCGACTCCTGAATTACTTTAAACTATTTTAAATGTACAAACGGCATATCTCAAATCAGACTGTTTTCTATTGCAATCGCATAAAATAAATTAAATAACTTATAATTTTCTGTTTTCTGTTTAGATACTTTAGCTGTTAATTATTTTGAAAGGATCCTAAAACAGATAAAGAAACATAGGATGTGCAAGCCGGCCATTTCGCTTTGAGTTCCTACAAAGTCTTCTATTCTAGCGCATTTATCTCCTTTAAAAATAGATATTAAAAATACGCTTCGCATTTTTGTCTCTTTTTCTTATGAACCCCATAGACCGGGGCCCTAGTTGTCTCCTGACACGCTCTCCCATTTTGGAGTTGCAGAAACACTAAGCCATGATTTCACCAAAGAAGCCAGCACATTTTCGAAGCACACAATCTTCAGCGCCATCTTGCGATCTCACCGGTTCTTTCGATTTAACAAGCAAACTCTCTTCACGCTCTTTGCGCTCTTTACACTCAGGAACAAAAAACGTCTCAAGGTATTCCTTCGATAGCTCAGCTGGTAGAGCGGAGGACTGTAGAATTATTCATACCGAGATCCTTAGGTCGCTGGTTCGATTCCGGCTCGAAGGAGGGTTTTTTTTATTCTCTTCCATATTTTTTTCTTTGTCACTATTTCTTGAAATTGCCATTCATGCTTTGAGGAAACAAAAATGTATGACCTTGTTTTGGATTTGCTGACGATTTCGGTAGGAAACACAAAGGCGTTAGGAATAATAAGTCACTTTTGCTGCCATTACTTAATAAAACTAAGTTTACTGTCAAACGGATTTCATTTGAGAAGGAGCTTCTCGGGAAAACAGCGAGTTACTAAATTTATAGTAGTAGCACAGTGCAATATTACGCGGAACTCACAAACTTGTGTGTCTGTATATGTGTGAATTAAAGCCCACCTGAAATAATAAACAAACGGAGAATCCTTATTGGCATAAAGTAGTTTTAGATTTATTTCTTCTTTCTATCCCTTTCTCTGCTGGCTACTGTTCTTGCATGATTCTTCATATTTCTTTGGGATGACGGCGATAATCTGTTGCAGCAGCTCCTACATACGTGCCATGCAGAAGAGTTCATTGCTGTGGCACCTATCTCTTCTCAAGCCAGTGCAATTTAATACTGTGTTCTTGTACAAAGCAAACAAAAAATCCATGGTGGGAAAAGATAGCTTATGTTGGAGCATTTTTGTTACTTTAGGAACTGAAGGAAAATGCAATGTTTAGATAAGGAGCATTTTGCTAAGCATCTAACTAATATTATGATCGCCTGAACTTTGGTAGCTCATGTCCACGCATCAGTTGCGCGGACTGCAGGCAAGCCTGAGGAAGATACACGTGTGTGCTTCCACATCCACGCCCACAGAGTCGAGGGCTAGAAAGGGAGAGGAAGAGGAACAGAAATCCGAAGAGGGGAAAAAACCATTCATGAGAAATAGGTAATGAATATACATTTAAACCAAGATATCAGACAAAAGAGCTGTGTTTTCATTTTAAAAGAACAAAAAGGGAGATACTGAAAGGAAGAAGAACGGATAGAGCGAAAAAAGAGTGCTGCGTTAGGCAGAGAAAATGAGGAAGGGAGAAAACCTGATTTAACACCTGCATTGGAGAGTCTGGGCAATTGCGCCACGCAAGGATAGAAACCACATAAAAGGCAACAATGAGAGGAGGAGTGGGGAGAGGGTCACAAACATTGAAATGGGAGCTAGACTTTAAAAAGACTGAACAAAGATTTAGCAGAATCAGAAATTAATGTGATAAATGGGAAATTATTAAATACATGGTGGAGTTAATTGTATTTAATATTTCAATCATTTCAAATTAAATTATTTTCTGTTTTTATCCTGGATATATGGCTTCTTAGGAGAATTGTCTTCCAGGTGCCACTGCAAAGCCAAATAACTCCTTTTAAAAAGACACAGTAGTAGAAGAAAATGATACTGTTCTGAAATTAGAAAAACAATATTTTTTTTTCATGAAAAGGTGGATATTTAGCTTTTATATGGACTTTTTATTCAAGTAATATATTGATCAGCACAAAGTGAAATGCAGTATACAAAGTACATTTTGAATTGACTACCAACAATATCTACACATGTAATTAACATTATAATACTGTACATTTTTCATTTTACAGGATTTGTTTTATATTCCTTGTCCTACTAGCCATGTAACAAAAAGCAAATGCTGTGTTGTCAAATAGCTAATGAATATTGTATGACTTTAGATTATCTAAAATGGAATACATTTGTTCTTGTACAGATTATAGGTCTATATGTTAATTTAGACATCACTAGACTAGTCTTTGATATCCTGACTTTTTTCCTGCTATATTTTTCTGTCATTCTTTCAAAATACTAACTTTCTAGCTTAATTATGTCCATGATTGTTTGGATGTAAAATCCAAGAAATGCATTAAGATTTTATTTCTCAGAAAATATGCATCCCACAGGACAACAGCCATGATTGGATTTGCATTCATCAACTGGAAAACTTGTTCTTTTCCATAAGCACAACTCAGTTCATATCTCATGCTATACAACATAGTCTTTACTACAAAACTGAGCTCTGCTTGAAATCTTTCAATTAAACCATTCTCAAAACTGTTTCTGTGTATACACAACGTAAGTTTTATAAAATGAGGTTGTCTGAATTCACTTTCCACGGAGTAGGATGTTTAAAGTTGGTCTTACTATTTCTGTACAAATTCATATCGTTAAAAGTTTGCTTCACTGTCCTTCTTATAAAAAAAAAGATATAGCATTCCGAAGACTGGGGATAGATTTCCAGCCGTTATTAATCTCTCCTTGATTAAACAAGAGCATAACGATAATAATTGATATGCAGAAGTTAAATCCAAAATGCATGCACAAAATATTGTTTTAAATTTCAAATCTACCTACATTTATCTGAAAATATATATAATTTAACCTTTAAATATAATTCTAAGAGTTAGATTTCAAGTTGGTATCAGAAGCACAGATATGGTATACAGTATTGGTTTTCGGTTACTATACCTGGTAAATTAATAAGTTAAAAACTATTGCAGTGTAGATTTCTGGTTGTAGAGTATTTTGCAAGGAAACTTGAAAATGTCAGATCGAAATCTGATGTATTAATGAATCACATATTCATTGAACAAAAATAAAGTCATGGGCTTTTCAGTTGCTGAAGAGGGGTACGGTAACTTTTCAATTATTTATACCTACAACATATCCAAATGCAAATTGATTTATTCCCTAACTCTGAGTTTTCTGCATTCTGAGAGAGTAGCAGAACTGTGCAATAATTCTCCATGGACAAAACAAACCTATTAACATTATATGTTGTTTTATACATGTATTCTCTGGGGAAAACAATCTACTGAAGGAATAGTAAAAGGAGTATTGCTTTTAAGAAAAATTATATAGGTGAAGAAGCACACTAAGATCAAAATAACTGTAACACTGCAGAGAAAAGTAAGGATGTCAGTCATTTTATACACTTCTAGGACTTCTGAAGAAACACTACTATAACAGCTTTAATGATTTTAAATTCACTAGAGACCGCATGCAAGTATCCAGAATATTAGGGACTTTCTTATATACTATGAGAACAGCATGTTGTGTCTCATCTGCTTCTAGAAATATTGGAAGTGCATGTATTTTAAAAATAGTTTGTTCCTACTATGCTTGTAGCTTGGAAACAATATTATGGTAGAGCATCTTCTCAGAATTAGGGTTCAAGTCAATTTGATGGTACATGGCGTGCAGAGTGTCCTAATATCTTTCATGTTCTAATGATACTTTACAATCCAAAGCTTGTCATTTATATTCCTTCAAATTCTAAGAGCTGCTGATTTATTATTCTGTGCGATAGCTGCGATGACTGTCACCAATAAGCTGGGTTTTCTCAGTTGCATTTGTTGGCTGAAGCAGAACTGGAGCTTCCCCATCTAAAACAGCAAGAATAATGAATTCAATACTTGAGAGCCTTCCATTCTTTTAACAATTATAGGTAGTAAGAAATTACTTCATATTTGGCAATACACCATTATTCCTACATAAGATGCAATTACTGCCTTCCAAATCAGTGATGGAATTAAAAATTTTTTACTACTGGTTCTGTGGATGTGGCTTGGTGGGCACGGCAGGGGAAGATTACTGCAAAATCCCATTCCCTCTCCACCCCACTAACCTGGTTTCCAGCTCCGTTCTCCTGTGCAGAGCAACAGAAGAAGACCCAGCCAGTCAGCTGGGACTTGGGAGGCAGTCAGAGGGGGTATTTGTTGGTTCTCCGAACTACGCAAAATTTCTGCTACTGGTTCTCCAGAACTGGTCAGAACCTGCTGAATACCACCTCTGTTCCAAATATATTGGACTATACCGCCCTTTATCTTCAGCTACCATATTTATCCATGTGTTTTTCTAACACATTTTGGGGAGGGCACCAAGTTGGAGAAGATCACTCTTTACCCAGTTTCCCCTTAAATCAGCTATGTTTAATTCTTACTAAAAAGATCCAAGCAGATGCTTACATTCTCTGTTCAGTTGACAAGTGCTTTAACTACATATTATTGTGAAAATGTATCTAGTTTTAAGAAGTGAAAAGCTTTAGAGCTAGAATTCTTTCTATTTTCTTATTTCTTGTCCATTTCCAAGATAGACTTCTCTTTAATTCCTTCTGCACTTTCTTTGTTCCTACCCAACTCAATTAGCACATTCTGATCCTCTTTCAAAATCCAGTGCTCTACAGTACAGGAAAATCCTTCAGCCTACTAAATATCATTACATAATTTCATTATCTCCAAATTGTCTATATGCTTATTTAGACAGAAGATGAAGTACTGTTATTTAAAATAACAATATAGAACTAGGCAGAATAGGCAAGGTTTGAGAGCACTAAATACAAGGGATTTCACAATTATGGTTTGAATCACCTGTTAAAAAATATACCTATCTAAAAGAAAGCTATTCCTAGGAATTCAGAAAGATTTGAACTTGGACATTTAGTAGTGGAATAGGCATTTATGATATGCTCCAGTCTAACTAGAACTATTGAATTCCTTTGCCAAACAATAATGGCACAGATTCCCAGTTTTGTGTGAGAAACTAGAAAATTGTAGTTTGACTCACAAAATATGCTTAACACAGTTTAAAAACAGTGATTGATTCCCATGCCATTTTCCCAAATCCTGGCTGTTTCCGTTTTACTTCATTTTCTTACCAACTGTTGCCTTTATCATCCCCAAAATGTTATGCCAGTCTCCTTGAAATCCTATGTTTCTCAGCTCTAGCCTAGGAAGTTTTATAAATAAAATAAAATTGCCATCTGGGCTTCATTTGTTTTAACTCAGATGCCATGTGAGACATTTAAAATTCTTTAGAAGTGTATATATGCATAAAACATGGATGCATATTGTCAGTGGACAGTTTGCACATTCAAGAAATAATCCTGTGATAAAGAACAGATTTCCAACTGCCCTGCAAAGAGTTCAATATTTCAATCAAGAATATTGTTTCAACTACCATACATTTGCAATGGATAAAATTCATTTTCTTTCCATTGTTTTTTCAATTGAAATGACACACCTCTCCTCAAAGCATATTGGCTATTATATATTCACAAGCGTTGACAAAACTGATTCTCCAGAATAAAAATCACCAACATTTTCACCATGCCTAACTAAATAGCTTGATATTTGAATAGATTTGCTTGTAGGTGTTCCCTCCAAGGTTCCAAGTGTATTAGAATATGTGATAGCGTTCAGGAAGTCCTCGACTTACAATCATTATTTAATGGCCATTCTAAGTTATAACAGCACTGAAAAAAGTGACTCATGACCGATTTTGTTAAGTATGATTGTTGCAGCATCCCCATGGTCACATATCAAAAATTTGTTTCATATTTATGACGGTTGCAGTGTCCTAGGGTCATGTAATCATAAAATGGGCCGCAACTCACTTAACAACTGTCTTGCTTAACAACAGAAATGTTGGGCTCAATTGTGGTTGTGAGTCAAGAAACCCTGAGGTTCACTTGATGGAAGCGTTAACAAGAGACGGAACTTTTCTTTTAAAGGGCTTTTTGTGTTTTGCTGATGTTTGTTGGGTTAGGAGATCAGGCACCTGAAATTTTACTCTTTTGACATTTTAGTTGTATAATCAATAAAGTTTTTTTTTAAATAAAAAGATTCATTTCTGATTTCAGAATCTGTTTATGAATAGGGTTTTTTTAAATGCAGTATTCTATTTATCATGTTTCTCATCTAAATGCTTCCTTCTAAACCTCACATTAGCATTATAAAGGAAACATTATTAATTTATCAATTTTCTACTCTGCTTTATCTTTTGAAACAATCCTGAATCTCCTGTTTCCTTTGCAGTGCAGCTAGTAAAATTAGTATTATAACAATTATTCTGCACATTTAAAAACTGATAGTTACTATACTTTTAACTTTATAAGTAAGAAGGCAGTAAAATGGGACCCAATTATTAAATAGCTGGGAAAATAATGTATGCCGCAAGAATAGGAACTGGGGAGACAGCATCCCAAAGTAAAACTGAAATAAGATCCCAATGCAATTCCATTTGGCACTGCTTCACTTAACACTAAGTCGCTGATCCTAATTTGGTCACTAAACAAGGGCTACCTGTATGACAAACAGCCTCAAACAACATAATACCTAAACCAACACAAGTCTGAGAATTGTTGCCTAGTTAAAACCTCCCACTCATTGCTGTAATGGCTCATTGTCCTGTTTATGCTCAGTTAGTCAGAGAAGGAAAATTTGACAGAGGAAGAAAACTTTTAGTGTGCCTTTGTAGTGGTAAAGTCCTCTCCCTGAGTCTATCACTAGTGGCTTTCTATTCTTACTTTCATAGCAGAAGGAAATCAACCATTCAATTTCTATCATTTAATGGCTGCTTTCTCTGCGTGAGAAGCTGGTCAGATTATTATTATTTAATTATTTCATATATTTATTACTGCTAAAATTTGGGCAGAGGCTTTGCATATATTATACCCACACACTCATACAGGTCATGGTGCCTGCCCCCCCCAATAAATTTGGGTCCAACTTAGTCCTATTTAAATGAATATTTAACACCTGGCTTTGAATCAGAGAAGTGGATAGATAGATGGCTGTGTGATACTAAATGAATGTTGATTTTTCCCCCCATACTTTCTCTTGATGACATAATTCTTTGTTTTTACTGTTTTTTTTAATTATTGCATTTGTGACCTGCAGAGTTGTAGCAGACTTGAGTGGTCTATAAATCTTTTAAATGGACCCACACATAATAGACACACATTCAAACATATACCGTATACATTTATAACCCTTCTTTATTTATAAAATGCATTTACCACCCATCTTGCTATCATATAATTCTGGGTGGCATATGGCTAAAGTTCTTATGTAAATCAGACTCTTCCTTTCCATACTTCTTCACTCTACTTCATTTTACACTGAAAATAATAATATTCTTCTCCTTTTAGTGCTCTATAATCCAGTAGTTATAACTTCTACCCTAGAAATTAACTAATCACATAGAAAGAAATCAGGATATTAATCAATTACCACCTGCTGAGCTTTTAAAGTGACCTGCACTGTAGTTTGAGAGGAATTCAATTAACACTTCTTTGTATAGGATGTCCTTTCTCAAATTAAGATACCCAAACCTGATCAGTTGGAATAAAGCCCTTGGGTATTATTTTGAGAAAGTAAGAAGGGGTTTCCCCCCCTCTTTTTTGTTTGGTTAAACAGTATCTATGAGTCTACAATAGCAGGTACCCTTTTCCATGTCTGTCTTGATTTGCTCTTCCAGATCTTCAGGAGACATGCAGAACTCTTGCTCTTCTGCCGTGGGTTTGGGCTTGCATTTTCCACAACAGCAATTGAAACAGCAGCACAGGCAGCAACAACAGTAGCACCCAGTCAAAAGACCACAAAGGGTGAACAGGCCCTTAGAGAAGCAGAAAAGAAAAAGAAAGGTATTGAGAGAGAGATCGGAATAGAGAAATAAATACCTTTCTGGCTTGATTTAGGAAAAAATATGAGTTGACCACAATGGTTTTAAAGGAGTCTTCCAGGGTTGACCAAAGTAGTGTTGATACCCAAGAAACCGTATGGGCACTGATGTGCCCTGTTGCTGAAAGAAAGTCAATGGCTTTGACATCAGTGACTTGCTTGTCCTTGCTTCTGGTGTGTGTGTGTGTGTGTGTGTAAGAGGGTGGGAGTGCTTGATTAAAGGGTCACCCTATAAACTTAACACTTTTTAAAACTAAGTGGAACTTGCAGGTTCAGAGGAAATTGACTTCTGCATGTTGGTTGCTGTAAAGACAAGGTGAGATACAGTAATTCTACTGCCAATACGGTAGAGGCCATCCGAATCTCAGAGACGTGCTCTTCCATAAGGGAGTAGCTTCTTACAGTCCACCACAAGACACTGCTTTACAGATAGGAACCAGAGCATTCTCAGTCTGCTTGATTTGGTGAGCAGACAAAAACTATTGGGAAGAAGCAACAAGTAATTTCACTCCATGCCATGTGGGGTGTTAAAGATGATGATTAGCACTTTGAATTGCCCTTGGAAGCTTATTGGGAGCCAATGCAGCTCATATAGCAGTAACATTATGTGATGTTCCATTCAAGACCCAATACCGTATGTGTCACTGAATTCCAGAATAACTGCAACTTCCAAATGCACTTACAAACTCTTTAATTGGGAGTGACTATGGCACGAGACACTGTGAATAGTCCCTCTCAATCTACAAATGGCTGCAACTGGTGCCCGAGATGTAATTGTGCAAAGGTCTTCCCTATCACAATGGCCTGTTGAAGCAGGAGCCACACATCCAGGAGGACCTGTGCACAGATTGTGTGAGGAATGTAATCCCACCTGCCACTAATGATGGAGACTCACTAGATATGGGGGACTTACAGTTACCTAAGGTTTTGTCAACATTGAGTTCGAGCTGGCTCTTCTCTATCAATACCTGCATGGCCTAGAGGCATTGGGAAAGTACCTCAATGATATCACTTGGACAGCCAAGGACAGAGATGTATGCTGAGTACTGATGTATTTAACCCTTTGCTAATGAACGACCTTGGCCAATGGTTTCATGTAAATATTAAACAGGAATAAATCAGTGGCCATTGGCTTGATTCCCCCCCACCATTTTAATTGGAACCAGCATTGTACAAAGAAGAACCACCAACAAATGTGCACTGTTCTCCCTATTGTCTCTGCTGGTCCAAAAGAATATAATGATCAGTTATACTAAAATTGAAAGATCAAGAAGAAACAGGGTGGATATATCATCCCTATTCTGAGACGGCCAGAGGTCACCCATAAGCACAAACACAATCAGTATCAGTATATATTTTGGCCTGAAGTTTAACTGCAGTGGGGCCAAATAATCAGCTGCTCCCAGCTTCTTTGGAGTTGTAAGCCTGCCACCTTCTCAAGAACCTTCTCCCAAAAGGGAACTGGCCATGAATTCTCAAGCCATTTCTAACTCAGGATCAAGTGATGAATTCTCCTTCACCCAGCTGCAGAAATAAGCAGCTCAGGCCACAATCGGTACTCTCTCTCCCTAGAACTTCATGTTCAAATTATGAATGAGGAACTTTAATTTTAATTCCCCCATAGCAATTACTGTATTAATCACTGTTTTTCTTTTTACAGATTTCAGATGCACACAAAACATACCAGAAACCTGGATGGAGAGAACTAAAAACTCCAACCTTCCTTTATGTGTGGAGTGGGAGTTTGTTATTTCAGGTGTTATGATGCTTAGGGTGGCAAGGATTAGTTGAACTGCCTTTTCTGCACTCTCCTGCATGGAGTGATGATTATTCATGTATTTTCTGCCTGTTCTTAGCATCTCAACATCTGCAGAAGTGAAGAAACGAAGTGAAAATAAAAGATATAGAGAGTAGAACAACACGCATGGAGTCTAACTTTGAAAGGATGGATGAGGAATTTAAAAATGTACTTAGAGAAACGGAAGACTCTCTGATCCACCTCGAGATGGACAAAGCAATGGCGTATTTAAGATTCCAGAATGTGGCGGAAGCCAAAAATGAAGAATTGGAACATTTGATGGCAGAAATATTGGCTGAATGGCTAGGAAAGGAAAAAGATGATCTAATTAAAGAGTTTGATGAGGTATATAGGGTTAGCACAAGCTACGCCAGGCGTAACAACTGTCCAAGAGAAATTCATATCCGCTTCTCTAGGAGATGTCTGAGGGATTTAATTTTGAAAATGTCTAGGAGGAAACAATATCATATAAGGGCAGAGAAATTAGGATTTTAAAACAAATTCCAAAGAGAGTGAGGATGATAAGACAAGATTATAAATTTTTAGCTAATGATTTAAATAAAGAAGGAATCCATTTTAAATGGTTAATCCCGGAAGGGATGTTAATTACATGGAAAGAGAGGAAAATCAAAATAGAATCGATAGAACAGGCCCAAGTTTTTCATCAACAGCTCACAGATAAGAATAGTCAACCCACCAAAGAAGAACCTAAAACAAGACCACAGGAGGTCCGATATTATCACAGAACCCAAAAGGAACGACTTTCTCCAATTTCAAGAAGTGATAATCCACAACATGGGAGAGAAGAGCAAATCCCACAACAACAACAACAAGAGAACCGAATCATTACTAGGCAAAAATCTAAGCAGAAGTAGATAAATGGTGGAGGGGAAGAAGTTGCTCTCCATCAATATAAACGGATTAAATTCATTATTAAAAAGAAAAAGGATATTCTCAAAACTTATTCAACATAACGCAGATATAATATGTCTTCAAGAGACACATATTTCAAGAATGATGAAAGATATCTAATTTGTCCAAAATTAGGTAAACTTTTACAGCACCGGCCGACCAACACAAGAAAAAGGAATTGCAATTTATGTAAAACAAGATGTAAAGGCAGAACTAATCTGGTCGGATCCCGAAGGAAGAACTCTGGTTATACAAGTTTGGATAAACCACATCACATTTTTACTTGTAGCAATCTATGCCCCAAATGATGACCAGGGAAATTTTTTAAACACCTTCACCAAAAATAGTAGGCTTTGAAAAAGAAACATTTGCTTGATTGGCGATTTTAACTCCATTGCAGACTACCAGAAAGACCATAGTAATATGGGGAAAAACAAGAAGGGAAAAGGGAACTCTCTGCAGCATGTAAGGAAATGTTGAGAGAGTTAAATTTAAAAGATCTATGGAGGAACGGAATCTTGAAGGAAAACAATTTACATATTATTCTAACCCACATAAGATTTGGACCAGAATAGATATGGCTTGGATGGATTTGGACTTGGCTAATGAAATAAAAGAAATCAAAATTCTACCGAATGAATGGGCTGATCATAACCCAATACAGCTAATTTGGAGGGATAGGAGACGAATAAAAAAAAGATGGACACTAAATAACCAAATTGTAAACGAAGAAGAGTATATTAATAAACTGAAAGAGGAGCTAAATTATTTTCTAAAAGATAATAATAATGAAACAACTTCAAAACAGAACATTTGGGATACTATGAAAGCAATTATAAGAGGCACAACAATTTCCTATAATGCTATGAGAAACAAGAGAATTTATGCCCAACAAAACGCGTTACAACAACAAATCCAAGACTTAGAAACACAATTACAAAAACCCCTAAGACCCAAGGACTACAAAATCAGTTAATACTAGCCAAACATAAGCTGAATTTAATTGAACAAGATAAATTAGAAGTTAGCTTGAGAAGGTCCAAACAAAATTATTTTGAACACGCCAATAAACCAGGAAGATGGCTATCTTATAAACTTAAAAAAGAAAAAGAAAAGAGATTGATACACCAATTAATAGATGAGAAAGGCATCCCACAACATGAGATTGAGAAGAAAAAGGATATTATATTAAACTATTTCCAAAGATTATATAAAAAAGAAGAAATCAATGAGGATAAAATAAGAACTTATCTGGAGAATACGAATGATAAAACAATAGGGGAAGGAGACAAAGAATTACTAAATAAGGATATTACATGGTCTGAGTTAAAATCTGCAATGGAAAATCAATGTAATAATAAATCCCCTGGTCCAGATGGGATTCCAGTAGAATTATATAAAGCCACATTAGATTTAGTAGGGCCTCTGATGCTGGAAGTGTTTAATGAAGTACTTTCGGCTGCCAAAATGCCAGACTCATGGAGGAGGCGTTGATTGCGTTAATTCGAAGGAGGATGTGGATGCCAGATATATCAACAATTATAGACCAATCTCACTTTTAAATGCCGATTATAAATTATTTACCTCAATTATTGCGAATAGAGTAAAACAAGTTTTAAATTTATACATTCATGAAGACCAAAATGGTTTCCTTCCATTCCGCCAAATTAAAAACAATTTAAGAACCGTTATTGACGTCTTAGAATATTATGAAGCTCATCCAGAGAAACAATTTACACTCTTGTTTCTAGATGCGGAGAAAGCATTCGATAACTTACATTGGCACTTCTTAATACAAAAATCTATAACATGAATCTGGGCACTAAATTCGAGAATATTATCACAACAATTTACAATACCCAACAAGCCAATATACTAATTAATGGTGAACAAACAGGCCCACTAAGCATTGAAAAGGGCGTTAGACAGGGTTGCCCTCTCTCACCCCTCTTATTTATATTTGCTTTAGAATCATTGTTAACGCGGATAAGACAAAATCCTGAAATTCAAGGGGTTAGGGTCAAGGCAGAGGAATATAAATTACAGGCGTTTGCAGACGATATGGTTTTCTTCCTAGAGGATCCCATGGAGAAAGGACATAATCTAATAAAAGAACTAGAACAATATGGTTCAGTAGCAGGACTAAAGATCAACAGAAATAAGACGAAATTACTGACTAAAAATCTAACAGAGAACCAGAGGAAAGAATTAGAAAAAACCATGGGGATACAGGCAACAAAAAAGGTCAAATATTTAGGCATATGGTTAACACCACATAGTAAATCACTCAAAGAGAATAATTATGATAAACTGTTACAGCAAATTAAGAAAGATCTAGAATCCTGGAATAAGTTGCAGCTTTCTTTACTGGGCAGGATTGCCACAATCAAAATGAACATTTTAATATTGTCTTATCCAAAGGCTCTTATAACTAGAAATAGCAGTGAGAATAACACATAAGGTGTGAAATCTGGCAGTTTTTGGATGCCTGAGGCCTAATTTGTTTGGTCATACTGTGATGGAAATGCTAATGTATGTGATAGGTATAAATGCCAAATCTTTACAGTTACATAACAAACAAGATGAGTAAGATTTTCAGTGTCATCCAAATTGCAAGATCA
Organism: Pseudonaja textilis; assembly: GCF_049901715.1. Lineage (NCBI taxonomy): Eukaryota > Metazoa > Chordata > Lepidosauria > Squamata > Elapidae > Pseudonaja > Pseudonaja textilis. The sequence continues at coordinate 165,261,570 of NC_141992.1, read as the reverse complement.
ATTTTTCCTGGGTCAATCCATTATGTTTTGTTCCAGAAGGTCCTCCTCAAATCTTCTACTTCCTTTTTCCAGCCCTTTTACAAGATACTTAAGGTATGCCATAATGATAAATAGTGTTACGTATTATTACTTACGCATACACTACGCCATATATATCCCAAAATAGGGATAGGTTTGTACTTTAATAACTGATTATCTGGTTGTCACACCAAGAAGACTTTTCTCTTTGAAAAATGAGTCATTTTCATTTAGTCATTTCTGAGAAAAAAGTCAAAATTAACCTGGAGCTTTAGCTTCAGATATAATTAATGTCTTCAGGCAATTAAATGTGTATGCAGCATAATTAATTAGCAAATAAAAGAGACGGATATTTCATTTAATAAGCTGCCATGACATCAAAGTTCTTGAGAACCTTTCCTAGATTAACTGATCTAAAACTCTGCAAAGCTTAAGTGAAAATTCTGTGAAAACTGTAATAGAAAGGCCAAAATAGATGATGATAAACCAATAACTGGGTGTTTCAGACTCTGGTCTACCAGGGTTTGCAGTTAAATACTTACTTTTGCCCACCAACTAGAAAGCATGAAATATGTATTGACATTTTCTTCACCAAACTGTTCAGCAATGTACAGCCCTAATGATCCATATTGGTCGTATATATTTCTTTTGGACGCATCTGTTAATATTGCATGAGCGTTGTTAATTTCTTTAAATTTTTCTGCAGTCTCTGGGTTATCCGGGTTCTTATCAGGATGATATTTCAGGGCCAGTTTCCTTTGATAGAAAAGAAAAGGGTGAAGGGCAAAAAAAGGGATGAAACAAGACAATGTCTTTCTTGAGAAGAATGTATAATCCTCCTAATGTTAGATTTAGATCCCTCGTAAATAGAGGGGGGAAATAATAGCTTCATAGTGTTACTTTATGCATGAAATAATTGTTCAATATTCTAGCTGTCATTTTTTTCTCACTTTAATGTCTTATTTTATTTCTAATGTACTTGTCCAAACTGTCATTTTATTTTTAGTTGGTCTTGATAAAATCACAAGCCCATCCCTTTCTTTTATTCCAAAATTCCATTTGGCATTGTAAAGATATCCCAAGGTTGGAGAAGGAAATGTTTACAATTTTAAAAATATGTTTATAAAACCAAAATTCTGTTCTGAAATTTTATTTCTTATGGAAAACAGCATTGATATATTTCATATCTAAACATAATAATTTTGCTTTTTTATTTTGTCTGAATCTAACAATGCATTTTTCAATCATTATAACAGATATTTTGAAGATTCTGTTGCAGACCAAAGCGAATTGAAAGCATGGGTGTAACAGCTTGTTCCCACAGCCTTTCAGAACTTTCAATGGCATCGAAAATTAGTTATGCAAATAAAGTTTGATGTTAAAATTCGTACAAGTCTCCCTCTTATAAAAATATGGCATTTACATTGCTACTTCACTAGCTCTCTAGTTCGTTTCGGAATGAGGCCATAGATTTTATCCAGAGTTTTTGCCTTAGTAACAAACTTGGAGCAACTGCCTATACAAAAAAAGCAAGAGAGATACTAACATGGTAAAAAAAAGAATAGTAAGTTTCATCTTGTTAAAAAAATCGTTAAATAACAAATTTCAGATCAACACAGTAGAGAAATACACATACAAACACACATACAAAAACATCTTTAGTCTCAGTTCCCTGACTGGATTTATTTGAATGAATTATATTTCAAATTATGAAGGTTTTTTTTTTTTTTTTGTGGCGGAAGGGGGGAATCACATAATGTACAAAGTCAAACAAATGGCATTATATCCTAGCATCACATATGAGGCCAGCTATAGTGGGAGCACCATAATTAACTACTATTACATGATAGCATTGTATAAATAAATCCATAAAAACTGTGCTTAAAATCCATAAAAACCATGTTCAGAGTTTCATATTATGTTAAATAGAAATTGGATATCCAGAAGTTTGGAAATAGTGAATGTATTCAATCAGATACATTTGGAAAAGCATCAGATTTGTTGTATCTGTATATTATCAAAATATGGACACGTGTAAAAAATAACGCATTCTTGGAAAATCAGCGGGAATTGAAAGAATTCTTCACATACAAATAGTTTTAAAATGTATTTTAAGATCCAGATTGGATCTTGCAGTTTTAAAATGTAATAATGCTTGCATTTTTAATGTCATGACTGAATGTGGCTAATTGTTCTGAAGGAATCCTATTTCAAATACTTCTGACTATATGTGTATTCAAAACTTGAGTAGGGAAATGTTAACATGTTAAATGAATCTAATTGTGTTATTTTTGTAAGTTTTAATTTTTATATGAACAACATTACAAATATTTTGAATACGATATTATCAAATAAAATAATGGAAATGGAAATGGGCTGGTCACATAGCAAGAAGTACTGATGGCAGGTGGACTAAGGCAGTCATAGAATGGATCCTACTTGATAAAAAGTGTCCACAAAAGAGACCTAAAACAAGATTGACAACATCAGCAAGTATTGTGGGCCCAATTGGCAAAAGAAAGCTCAGGACCATATTGGTTGGAAACGTGCAGAAGAGGCCTTCATCCTGCAGTGGATAGATAATGGCTAAAACGATGATGGTGATGATGATCATGATCAAGATACCCACAGTTAACAAAGGCGACCAAGATAGGCAGTTTAATTATTGACACTGTTGCTTAGAAGACTTAACTATGCTTGTGTGTTCGCTTGTAAACTAGATATTACTTCGTTACTTTTTTAAAAAAAATCACACAGCACTGATCTTGATAGAATGCTTAACAGAACTTGGAACTCATAGGAGGCAGCGAAAAAGTTAAGGGATGAAACGAAGGCTATAGAAGAGTTTGATTTGAGGGGGAGGAGGGATGAAAAAAGCACTCAGTAACTGCAGTAGGTATTAGTTATTTAGAAAAATCAGTCTGGGAAGTTTTTGAAATCAGTGACAACGCTACTTCACCAGTCCATTTCTGAATGGATATATAATTGTTCTTATTGGGCTCCTTCCAAATTGTTAAATAGATCAGGAATGGAAAGCCCTAGAGCAGGGGTGTCAAATTCATGTCACGGCAGTGTCATGATGTATCACAACTTTTTATCCCTTTGCTAAACCGGATGTGGGCATGGCAGTGTGACATGTCCAGCCCTTGGGCCATGAGTTTGACAGCCCTGCCCTAGAGTGTCAAAATCCAGGATTAGAAGAAAGAAGATGGAAGGAAGAAGAAGAAGAGGAGGAGGAGGAGGATTAGACACAAGGAATTTGTCTAATTTGTCATTAGTTTATGAATCTATAGGTTTCCTGAATCACTTCTTGATTAGTTTCATATAGTGCTGGGCAACCATTAGATAATCCAGGGGTGGGGTGGAGATAGTGTTTCATGGTTTCCTGAACAATGAAGGTAAAGCAATAAATCAAAATGTATGGAATTGTATCTTGTATTCAAAAGGACCAGGATATTCCACTGGAGCAGTGTAGGTAGAAATGGGAGGATTGGATTATTTTTAAAGTTCATATTTTAGATCTATACTTCAGATTGTTCATGTCCCCATCTCAAAATAAAAGGAAACTACATTCTGTAAGACAGACAGATGGGCTCCAGAGCTCATGAAAAAGAGTATCAGGGTTGGCATGCAGCACTAGGATTGGAAGTTTAGCCAAGTTACTTGTGCTACTGAGGGGAAGTAGGGAATGGAAAAGTCGTTTGTGGGGTACAGGACATTTGTACAAATTAGTTGTTTCCTTTTTTGCATCCTCTGTGGGTCAATGTGCCCTAGCAGTGTTCTCTAACTCAAAGCAGGTCAAGTCTTAATGGGAAAACATGTTAACTCTTTTGCAGATAAAATGATAACAAAATGAAAAAGAAGCATGTAGTGGTACCATGTTGATGACATTTAAAACATAGATGGTTATGTTCTGGCAAGCACCAAGCTAACTAATAACAATAGGAAATTTGAAGTCAGGTATTCTATGATTATTATACTGCATTGTCAAGTGCTTACTTCAGCAGCAGGTTTTTAGATTCATGAAGCAAATTAACATAAGTTAAAGGATCAATTAAATGAAATCCAAGAGTCTGACTCATCATTTTGTCTTGCAAGTATTTACAGCAATTCCATTAAGTGTGAATCCCTTTGATATTTCCACTTTATTCAGAAGCAGCCTTTGTTTTTACCATAATTGCTAATAAAGATGGATAAAACACCACTGTCAGTTTTGCCATAGATTGTTATGTAAATTATCACTATTCATGTACAGGGCAAAATGAAATTCAGTTCACTTTGCATTCTTCCATGACAACTCTCCCCTTACGGGATTAGAGAAACTTTTTCTTCTCTTCCACATGGAAAAACAACATTGAGCATTCAGATATGGTTACCAGTTTCAAGGATACATCTGATTGGTAGCCAGCAAGGAAAACCAGTAGCCATTATTGGAGTCCTAAATTTTCAGAAACTCTTCCAGAAGCAAGAGAACTCTGTTAATTCCCAGCCAAAGCAACAAAAAACCCTGAAGGTGCCATAAGATTTCAAATTTGAACGGGTAAAGTATATGTTGTTTTAATGCAGCAGAGGGTTATAGAGGTTGTATTATTAAGAAATGGCACCAGCTTGTGTTTTATGCCAAGCCTGTGTAGTGACTTGAGGGAATGGATTACTTGCACACAGAATCATGGAAAGTAAGGGTTAGAAGCAACCTGGAGATAATTTCATTTGGTGGAGGAACCCATTGCTACAGTATTCCTAACATAATTTATTCTGTCTCTATTTAAACATCTGCATCCTGGAGCAGCCCTATGCATTCCACATTTCCCACCCTCCTTCCTGATCCTTATCGTCTAGCTTGTTTTCCTCAGGACTTTTTGCATTTTATCAACGCATTACCTTCCTAAAATGTGGTACCTGCATCCAGTTTAAAACAAAACATTTAGCCTTAATGTGGTGATATATTTGATGAATCAGACTAAGCCAATAGTCTGGTTGCCACATTGTGTTGCCCTGTAAACTACCCAATATCCCACTTCAGTCCATTGAGAGCTGTGAAAAGAAAATATTTTGGTACCATGCTTTTAACAGTGGACCTTGCTTTTGGCTGGTGTCCTGTGATTTTATCTTATACGTACTTTATATCTAGTCATTCTGACGGTGAAGAACTGGTACTCAAGAATTCTTGGGTTTTTTAAATCCTTCCCAGTGCTTTCTATCTATTAATTTTTGGTGCAAAATAGTTTTAGGTTCAAACCATTTGAAAGTTTAAATTTTTAAATGATTTGAATTCCATATTCTTGGATTATTACTTAATAAGCAAAATATTGTTATCATTAATTTACCTCCTACACATTATAACATTCAAATTGTAAGAAGACTGATGTATTTATTGAGGTAAATATAAATAATTTAAGAAATGTTTAAGGTGAAAATATATTTTAATCATTTGTAGAATGTAAGCTTCACATAATGATGCGTTTATATTATGAATACAATTTCATGTTAACTCTTAAATATTTCTTAATTAGGAATTGTTAAAAATTCATTCTTAGATATATATTTATATAATGCAAATATTAGTTGATGCATTATTTGAATTAAATTTGCACAACTTTAATCTTCGGTCTTATAAAAGTGGCAAATTCAGTGTTTACATTAAGATTTTTCATTTGCAACAACTGTTTTCATAACAAAGGCGAGTTATCATAGCATCAATAGCCATTTTGTTTTTGTTTTCATTTGAAACATAACTGATACTATTATAATCCATTGTCCTAAAATGAAATATTTAAGCATGTCCAGCCCTTAAAGCAGTCAATTCACATTCAGCCCTTGAGCTTCAACCCTCAAACACTGGACAAAATAATCTGAGTACCTCTGGAAATGGTTGAGGTAAAAGAAGGTATTGATATGTTTTAGAATAGATATAAACAAATGTGAATGGGTAGGTAAATTTGTGGGTACTTATCAAGTATGTTAGATTTTCATAAATACCTGTAACTTTTCTTGATTTCATCATGAGATGCCCCTTTTTCAAGACCCAGGAGTTCATAGAGTGCTTCTCCTGATGTAGATAAATTTCTCTGTCTTTGCTCAGCCATCTTATCAATGCATTTTCAAGAACTCTAATGTGAAAAAAGGATATCCAAGAAGAAATGTTTATTATTGGTTAAGGAAACTCTGAAAGGGCTCCATATCTCATATTCTATTTCTTATGCCTCGACTGGTGGAACATAGATGATCCAGTGTACAATGTGGCAAGCCACCTGCCTCTTAAGTGTGTGCAGCAATATAGGCAACAGTTTGGTTTTGAACCATTCCATAAACACAGTAGCTCCGCCCAGTTTCTGACTCATTCCGTTGCTATGGCATGAACAGGTTAGCTCTTCCTTTCCGTCCATGCGTTGCTGCGAAGTTTGAAAGATATTTCCTAATTTTATCTTTCATCTCATTTATTTTTGACATTTAAGGAATTAATTGCTGAATCCCATTAGTGGTGCCAAAGAAGTATGATTGTCTTGATTTTAAGATTGGAAAGTTACTGATTTAGAAGTATAACCTGAGCAATAATCTGGGATATGGCTGCTTGCGTGCTTGCTAATTTACTTATTTATCCCTGCAGTCAGGACAGGCATGTAGCCTATGATTTTATGCTTAAAAATCAAGCCATATATACTTAGGATATTAGCACTGGATGCCAGAAGCAGCTGATAACAATGTGATCTCACAGGTTTACAACCAGTCTTTTGCAAGGTTGTGCTTGTGTTTCACTTTAGGGAATTGCCCATTAATTGGTTTTAAAGATAAAAGTTGGGCACTGGAAATATCTTCATTACACATACATTCAATGCCTTGCCTTTTCTTTCTTTTATTAGTCAGTGAAAAGCAGAATCATGTTTCAGTTTATAAATTTTTAATGGATTATGTTACATTAGATATTCAGATTGTAATAAATCAATTTTTCTTGTGATATTCAAACAGTAAAGCCTCATGTCATGCTATCTACTACTGTTTTTTGAAATCAATAAATATTACAACTTATATTCATAATAACTTGAGAAAAGTCTCTCCATTTTAGTGGTAAATATATTGTTTTACATTTTACATTTCTTTTCCCAACAGCATTTTTGAAACAAATATACAAACATAAAATTGCACATGCTTTACTGATACTGATTTTATCCAGAGGAAGTTAATGTCTCAAGAGAAATAACATTGAAAGACATCATTAAGAGAAATGAGTATCAGTTTTTTTCCTATCATAAAGACGAATGGTCATTTCAGGTCTCTTAATTATTAAGTTGCTGGCTTCACTGCGTGGTGTTAATTAAGAATAATGTATCTGCAATATGCTAAACACTTGAGTAACATGGGGGCTAGAGTTGCTATCAATGAAATTAGAGAAAACAGGTTCTACAACACACAACAGTAAAAATCAGATAGATACTTTTAAAGACAGTATTATTCATTGTACTTTATATAAAACTACCTATGACACTTGTATAATTACTGCTTTATTTAACATAGTGTTTCCCTATTGTTTGACATAATCTGAGTTTCTGAAACCAATAGATTTTATTCCAAACACAAAAATGATAGAAAATTAAGAATGCAGTTGGAAATTAATTTTATGGTTGAATCAAGTTGGTATAACAATAACAAAAAGATGCATAGGTTATTTTATGCACAATTGCAACATTGTGTACATCTACACAAAAATAAGTCATAGTGAATTTGATAGTTTCTTCTAGCTAAGAATGCATAGAATTACATGGAAAGACAACAACCACGGAAGTTAGGTCTACTAAACCTCTGTGGAACTTCTCTCCAGTTAAACTTGCATGGCACTGAATGTCACAGCTTCAATCTCACACTGGTTTTATTAGTTTCAAGCAGCCTGCAGTTATTTGTCTAGTTAGAATCCATCCATTAAAACACAGATTGTTAATTATGGGCAATAATGCAGTAAAGCTATATAGATATCATTTAATTTGGGGAGGAGACAACTATGTTTAAATTATTTTGATGATAAATTCAGTGGTACTGTATTTATATACATATCCTAATCCATTTTTAAGTTTACTCTGAAGAGAATCAGAGTCCATTGTCATTACTCCCAAGACTATATACAAGGATTCCTAATCTTACATGCAATATCAACTGTAATAACAATTCTACATTTACTATTCTACATTACATCAAAATAAAATGGGAAATAAATAAAATAATCTCATGTACAAAATATTAAGCCTTATTACTAAAACTGGAATAAATAGCATCTTATTTGTATTTCTGTGTAGAAAGTACCTTGATTTGTGCGTATAGTTCTAAAACAAATGAAAACATTCATAGGCACAGTTAAAATATTCCCAAAATTCCAAAACTTACTACATTTTATAAGCATATTACTATTTGTTTCTACTAAATACAAAAGAGGTAAGTTCTAGAAAAAGGGAGAATCCATACCTGCTTCTGAAACAGAAGTCTTGTATATGTACAATATATATATTAATGCCCTGAATTAGCAAGTTACTATAGTGGTGATTTTTAAAATATAAAAGAATCAGTTTTAAACAATAATTAGACAAAAATGAAATGCAAAATGCAATGGAAAGCGAAACACCTCTGTATTTGAAAAGCTTCTACAGAAAGAAGCTGTTTTTCTTCCTTCACCAATGGAGGTTAGTGGCATCTGGTTACTTTTTGTTGCTCCAATATTCCATTGGTTGTCCCTTCTGTAGGCTAGTGGAAAGGTGAATTAAAGATTAATGAGTGCACAGGTTGCTATAGCACAATAGTCAGTGATACCAGAGAGATCAGGGCATCCCAGTCTTATTATGCTTCATTCTCAGCTCTGCTTTGCTTTGCCTCCATCAGTGTTGTTGAGCTTATTTGAGAATTAATGTTTCTTTGTAATATCTATAAGCAATGAAGTTTTCTTAAAGAATTAAAAGTTTAAAACAAACAAACAATAGGGAAGAAGATCTTTCTGCCCAGAACATTTAGGAGATAACAGAATCCTGTTGACATGTTTTCACATCTCATGAATGGGATATGATCTCTAATTGGACTTTAATTTCAGTAAGGATGCTCAAATATATATATTACTTTCAGTACTATGAGTAAGATGTTTCTATATCCAAAGGTAGGGTAACAATTCTTAACTGGTAATTGTTATTAAGCTTGTTACATATTATCAGAACAGTTGCAGGAGTCTTTAGAGGTATGAGATATTCTGATCCATTCATTCTGGTCCAAGTGCTTGAAACAGAATACTACTTAAGAATCACCATTGAATCTTAGAACAATCACATTAGATTAATAAACTGTGCTGAACTATAGTATATGTTTGGAAATTAAGGAAACAGAATGGTGCTTTTTAAAGCTTGGTTTCCCCGCTCACCACATCCAGGACTAATTGGTAGACAGCAATAGAAAAAAATGCAGTGGTGACTTACCCACGCATAACAACAATTGTGATTCCACTGGCACTTTGTTCCAGCGAAATTGGTGTGCGATTACAAAAGGATGGTGCCCTGTATAAACAGCAACAGGAGTCACAACTGCATAATACTACTTCTCAGGGAACTGGCTAATCCGGGTTACAGCTGTAGGGTTCAGGCTCAAGTTCTCAGAAATAAAGGAAGTAACAAAAACTGTAAAAATGGCCCTATGAAGCCTTTAGTCAGGAAAATATGGAATGTTTCCAGTAGCGACGGAATTAGCAATATGAACCACAGTTCTCTTTCCTAGTTTAACTCAAAATCTTTCCTCACACAGGATTAAACCTGAAAAGAAAAACTATTTCACCCATGTTTAAAATGCCCTACGGAAAGATGTGATCAGGCTTCACATGGGCCTTACCTCTGCAAAAGCCAGGATTCTCACCTCTCAAGCCAGGAAAGGTCAGGGCCCATGACATAGAGGTGAGGGGGCACGGTTGTAGTGATCCAGTGTGTCCGATAAAATGGGCAATGAAGCATATCAGATTATATTCATAGCAAAAAGTGGATCGGGGTATAAGTGAAAGAATGATTTTTTTAACTGGGGATGGTATAAAAGCAACATCATAAGGATAGGCAATAAAAAGTGGCTATTGTGATAGGATTTGTGTTAAATGTGGTTAGGGGAAGGTGAGGAACAGCCCTAAGTCTTTCAAAGCCAAAATACAAAGTGAAGAAATGAGAGTTGCTAGCTGCTTAATCAGTTATGGAGCCTTAACTTAATTCAAGGGCTACAACCAGGGGTGGGATTCTACTGGTTCGGCTCTGTAGAACCAGTAGCTCTGAAGAGCAGCAGACACAGAACTGGTTCTGTGTCTGCTGCTGTTTTGGCCCACCCACCCACCTGGGCTCTTACCTGTGTTTTATTTCCTGCCTTTTCAACCTCAGCTGCTTTGCATGGCAAAGCTGCAGTTGAAAAAGCAGAGAAAAAGTGCTTTTTCAAATCCTGCGCACAGTGCTGCTAAGCTGTCTGGGCAGCACAGCTTACGATGTGCGTGCAGCGCGTGTAACTGTAAATCACCGAACTGGTAGTTACACTGGTTGAATCTCACTCCTGGCTACAACGCTACATAACAGAAACCAGCCACCCTATTACACCAGTTGGATTCATTTTGAATCCTTTCAGATTTTCATGTTACCCACTTTGTTTGTTTGTACAATTTCAAGTAAAGCATTCATCTCTAACAGAAATGATAGAACTAACAATTTATACAGGCCATGGGCATTTTGAAGCAATGATCTGGAAGGTAGTACTCTGTCCAGTTATAAAATATTATTGGATAAATCTAAGAAAATAAACTTATTGATCATTATTTGCTAGGAATGTGCATAAAATAGCAAATACATTTTGTTTTGAGCCTGAAAGAAACCATCAGTTTTCTGAAATTCTGAACCATTTTGATTGGCTGACATTTAACAGAAACAAAACATGGAATGTTTTAATTCTGGAGTTTAGCCAAAATAAAATCTTCAGAGATTAAAGAGTGATTTTTATAGAGCAAGTGGACATCAATCCTTCAAGCCAGTCCAGACAAGATGCACAAAGTGTGAAAACTAACAGTATTTTTATTGTAAGTTTACAATAATAGCACCTTGCATATGTGAGGGCATTTTTCCCTTTCTTTTTTCTTTCCAGAAAACTGAGATGTTTCCTGCTTTCCTTCTGAGAACTAAGATATTATTTGCATGATGGTTGTTTAAGCTGCAGCTTTTCCTCCTGCCTCATTCCCACGTACCATGATATCTGGATAGAACTGGAACACACTCTCTCTTCTCTTTCACGTGGCCTATGTGCTGGCCTCCTGGCTCCCACTTCCTTCTAGCACTTACTTTGAGCCACTACCACCAATGTCTCAGCATGGCATCTCCCAGTGGTTCACCTGTCCCCTGATCTTCCTAGTGTTCTCCTTTCCTTGCCTCTCTATAGAGCCACCGTTCTCATTACCAATGTCTGCACATGTAGTCACCAAGTTTTGATAAAAAAAAAAAAAGCCCTCCTCACCTACTTTTGGCTGGTACATCATATTGCAGCCGAAATGAAAATAAAAAAGAAAATTGTTTTGTTCTCTGGAGCCAGACAGCCAAAATGTGTATCTTGCTGCAGTTTGGCAGGACCACACAAGTCTGCTGACCTGTTTAAGGAACCGTGTGTGCATGTAATGTTATTATTAACCCTGTTTGTTTAACAGCTCTACTATATGACAGTGAACACAGAAAAAACAAACAAACCACAGCTGCCTTAGTGTTGTTTTTCTTCTGAAGGACTGTTCCCACATGCGCGATAAAATAATCTGTAAAATGTTCATCTGAAGGTAAAATTGTAAAGGAAGTTTATAAAATGGCTTATTCTCATCTAAGGAGTTAAATCAACTTTGCCTTCTAGTTTTATAACTGAAAAGTCAGATGATGATGATGATGATGATGATGATGATGATGATGATTACTACCGCCTATTCACCCATGGCGACTTGAGGTGGCTTATAGAATGTAAAACCATATTTAAAACAAACAAACAATAAAAACTAACAAAAAGAATCAAGTAAATTAATAAAGTACAATAGAACAAAATCTGGAGGGAAAAATCAGCCCCCCCAACTCCCACCCACTCTAGCAGATCACAAGAGCCATTTACAAGTAAGAAATTAAATGCTATCTCTATCTTATCACTTCTACCCAACTTAGTTTTGTTAATTGTCTGTTTCCTTCTGATGGCTATTTGTTAATCCACTGATTTATTCATTTAACATTATAGTATTGAGGATAGCAGATTGTCACTATAATCTTCCAGCTTTTTCTCAAAATTTTTATAGTATTTACATATCACTAGTTGAATTAAATAATCTTCTAATGGTTTTTAGTATAATTAAAATTCTGTAAATATTGTTTCTGGGAATCTTTGGTTTGAGGTATACTGAATGATGTTTCAAGAAAATTAAAAGATGTTCTGCCAATTGTTAGTCAGAATAAATTCTACATTCTGTAAGCTGGCAGCGCCCTCTGGTGTCAAACTATAGCAAACAACAGACATCAGGCGATACAGGTGGATAATTCAGGTATCAAGATGTGTCTATGTGTGTGATGAGCTTATGATCACATTCATTAAGAAATGAGAAAGACAGTCCAACTCATAATAGATAACACAATGCATATAATTAAGTCATTTTTATTTGTTTTCTCTATCACCCTGCCTTTTCACAGGAGCCTTCAAGATAGCTTCCAATATAAAACTTGTAATAATAACAAAGTTAACATCTAAATGTGACTGACCTGAAACAAGTTAGAGTGAGAATATGCCAATTAACTACAAACAAAAACTGATGTATAAAAATACAATTTAATGATGTCTAAACAGATTAATAATGGCCTGTAAATATTTCATCATTAATAAAGCCAACATTCTCCGGTCTCTATCATGTTCCATCAACCATAAATCCCTCAGAAGAAAGTTATTGCAAGCAGGATTATTTCCTAAGAAAGTCCTTACTTCCAAACAAATCTGTTCTTTAAACAAATTCTGTATTTTTCATCTGGAACCCAGAAAAACATGTATTTATTTCTGATGACCTGGTTGGAATTTGGTCCTAGTGCTTGATGGATTCTTTGGCTTATGGTGATCTGTGGGTGGATATGTGCTTCCTGATCTTCTGGTCTCTAGTTCTAAGATGAACATAGCCTGCACCACATCCAGTGGCTTATCCCAATTCTCTGACAAGCATTCCGCTAGTCAGTGGGTTGTATGATATCATCACTGAAAGTGAAAGTATTTGGGGGCACTTTCTGAAATTGAAACTATTCCTTCATCTATATTATTTTTGATTTATTGCAGAAGAAACAGGACATTGAATTGAATATGAACAATACTTTTCCTTAAGATTTAGAATCCTCCAAAGTTATATGAACACTTATATATGATTTGTTCCTCCTTTATCTAAGTGTCTTCCCAAAATTAAAACCACTTTCTAAATTTTTAAAAACTGTGAGGAAAAAATCCTTCAAAAGTTAGTTATTGGAAGGATAAAACAAACACATTCATTGGCCCAAAATGGAAGCCTTTTAACAGTATATTCTGATCTTTAGTTTTGTAAGTATGGGTCTACTGAGAAGTCACATTTTTGACTACCACTCTACTTTAGATGTGTAAAATACAGTATAGGTTCATAGTACTTTTATGTTTAAAGACATACTTTATACAGACTTCCATCAGAAGAACAGAAATATTTATTAGCTAAGAAAATTTCAAATAATTATTGTTTAATTGTTTTGTGTGTTTTTTGTGTTCCCTTTCTTTAGCAACTTTCTATGAAAATATCTTTACAGAACCATCCAACAGGAATAAGAAAAGTTTGGAGAAACGTAATTTACTTGTTTCTGATTAGTAAACTTCAGATTACTAATTTACAGCAGAATTCTTTCAGTGTGAAATTCCAATTTTCTAAAGTCTTTCAGTGAAGTGTTGCAGTAATTTCTGACAAGCTCTTCCAGCAGGAGAGCTAGAAATTTAAAGGTGGGATAGATCTAATAAATCTCATTTACCATCAGAATTATCATGTTATTATTTTTCTAATTTTCTTCTAGCCCACAGACACATCGATTTGTCTTTCTATTCTGATGTTTTAGATTTTTTGAATAATCTAGGTACCTTAGAATATCTTTTTATTTATTCTATGTCATTTTCTATCATTGATTTGTCAGTTTTGTTTTATAGACCACCCTGTAGCAAATCCAGACTTTTCTAGCAACTTGTTAGATCAGAGAAGCACTTTAAACCAGATTTTTGGGTTAGTGCCCTAAATATTCTAAGGAATAGTGAGACATTTCAATTACTTTTATTTTTAATTGAGATTTAATTTTTCAACCTCTCCAAATAATTTATGATGTTCTTGTTTCATTCTCTAGTAAATTCAAAGAGAAAATATCTGTAAGCATATCTGAAGCAGAATTGATATTCAGCAGGTTCTGACCAGTTCTGGAGAACCGGTAGCAGAAATTTTGAGTAGTTCAGAGAACCAACAAATACCACCTCTGACTGGAGATTTTACAGTAGCCTTCCCCTGCCTACCAAGCCACGCCCACAGAACCGGTAGTAAAAAAATTTGAGTCCCACTGAAGCATTTTCTAATGTAACTGAGATTTATAGAGTTCTTTTGTAAATGATCAATATTTCTTCAACTGCACTACCCGGAGAAAAAAAAAAGGATAGTACTTCTTAGAAATATATAATGAAAATAAACATTCCATCTCCTGCACATCTCTTGCACTTAATAAAAGGGTAAGTTAATGTGGACGAAAGAAACCTGAAGATACACCTCACCAGTAAAGTTCAAGAACATTACAATATTCTTACTAAGTAGGCTAAATCCTGTATGTGTTTTTGAATGTACAAACATGTTTTATTTTGATCAGGAATCCAGGGATGAAACTGAAAAACTTATGGATTTTGATACACTACTCTGGGCCAGATTTTGGGGAACATGGTCACTTAAAGGGACAGGGGAAATAGAAAAAAATATTGAGAAATGCTGCATTGAATCATAAGCCTTTTGTGGATGAACGATTTTTCACTCATGGGACACAAATTGTAGTTTAAACCATAAGTGACCTGAAAAAAATATTAATTAGATTTTTCTGAGAAATGTCTATGATACAGATGTTTCCCATTGTAAATATTTTACGGTGCTTATGCATACTTATTTGGAAATTGAACCTCTGTAGGAAAAATGGCAAAATTTGTACTATTTATGTCTTTTCTATTTTTTCCTCTTGCACCTTCTTTTACTTTGTATTTGTTTTTACTTTTATAATTATAATATTTAATAAGAAAAAACTTTAAAAAAGAGCAAATAAATCTTATCAATATTAAATTGATTGTATTTCTTAGGATGTTTAAGATACAAAATAAAAATGGAAATGAATCATTTTAGATTGTATTATGTCATTAATCACACTGGTCTTTATTAGCAACATTTTCCACTGAGTGTGCTGAGGATGTTTCCTTTCTTAAATTTCAGCGATAAAATTCCAAATTAACAAAAATAAATTACTTTGATCTTGAGTAAACATCAGCAGCTCTTCAGATTCCTTCACTCTATCCATTTTAAAGTTTTGCATTATTTGATATACAACCATTAACTCAATATTTGATGCTTTCCAGTTAATATGCTATTTAATCATGCTCACAAACTAGTAAATTAGAAATTATTTCCAAGAACTGAACTCTGCTCTGAGTCATATCCCCCTTTCTGTACCAGACTTCAGACTTTGACGTATATATTCATAAACATGTGTTTATTCTTTTATAACTGCAGCTCATTTTAAAGCCCAGCTAAATGCTGTCTTTTGCTGCTCCTGACAAAGTTGGGTAGCATTGGACCTGCTTAGGTGCAGGATCATCAGAAAATATCAGAACTGTGACCTAGACTGGAAAGTCAAGTAATATCTTGAAAAAAACAGATCAGTAATTGCTGCTGTATTATTGCAAAGAAAACTATATGGAAACATCTCTGAAGTCACCATGAGTTAGGATGAACTAATTTTGAGTTTGTACTTTTGCCACTTTTGTTTAAAGTATGTTAATTCCTAGGGCACTCAATAGTAATTTGAATTACTTGTGCATATTGCATGTACTCAATTTCATTAAGTGTAGCTTCAACTCTAATATATAACAAGCCAGAATCTATTTATCCAGAACAAAGATCTATTGAGTTTAATAGGTCTAATTTTTTATAGTGTTATCCTGTATTCACAGAAGTGATGTTTTATTCTATGAGGTTGAATTTTAAGGCAAAAATGTCAGGTGATCTTTCCCAGTATTGTGTATTTTACACATGTTGGCAATACAACCCCCTGAATATCCAGCCAGAGTAGGAAATTATGGCCTTAGTATTTTCAGTAGAGTTATTTTATATTTGTCTTTGAATATTTATTTATTTATTTATTTATTTTGATTTGTCAATCGGTTACAAGTTAATAGGTATAAGTATATACATAGTTATGAACACATGAAATGAGTACATATAAGAAAAATAAAAGAAACAATAGGACAGGGAAGGTAGGCACATTGGTGCGCTTATGCATGCCCGCTACAGACCTCTTAGGAAAGGGGTGAGGTCAATAGTAGACAGTCTAAGGTTAAAGTTTTTGGGGTTTGGGGAAGAAACCACAGAGTCAGGTAGAATATTCCAGACATTGACCACTCTGTTGCTGAAGTCGTATTTCCTGCAATCAAGTTTGGTGTGGTTAAATTTGAATTTGTATCTATTGTGTGCTCTTGTGTTGTTATGGTTGAAGCTGAAGTATTCATTGACAAGTAGGTCATTGCAATGTATGATTTTATATACCATACTTAGATCAGACTGAAGACGGCGTAATTCAAGGTTTTCTAGGTCTAGAATTTCAAGTCTGGTGGCATAAGGTATTCTACAACGAGTAGAGGAATGGAGAACTCTTCTTGTGAAATATTTCTGGACTTTCTCAACTGTGCTGATACCAGATACATAATGTGGGTTCCAGACTGATGAGCTGTATTCGAGTATTGGTCTAGCAAATGTTTTGTATGCTCTAGTTAGTAGTGTGATATTACCAGAGAAAAAGCTACGTAGGATTAGGTTAACAACTCTTAATGCCTTTTTGGCTATGTAGTTACAGTGGGCTCTAGCACTTAGATCATTAGAGATGAGTATTCCAAGGTCCTTTACAGAGCTTGGATCATCAACAAGGTCTTGACTATTCAGCCTGTATTTTATTTTCTGATTTTTTTTGCCAATATGTAAGACAGAGCATTTATCTGTTGAGATTTTAAGTTGCCATTTGATTGACCATTCTGATACATAATCAAGGTCTTTTTGTAGGGTAGCAGTATTGTCTGTGGTATTGAACAGCTTTACATCATCAGTGAAGAGAATGCAGTTGCTCTTAATATGATCACAGAGGTCATTTATGTAGAGTATGAAGAGTTTGTCCTAGAACACTGCCTTGGGGGACACTACTATTGACAGGTACAGAATTTAATATGACACTCCCAATTTTGACCATTTGTTGTCTGTTGACAGGAATGCTTCTATCCAGTTATGCAGTTGTCCAGGGATACCATAAGATTTTAGTTTTAGGAGTAGTTTGTCGTGTACCATTGAATCAAAGGCTTTACAGAAGTCTATGTAGATTGCGTCTATTGTTTTGCCCTGATCGAGTTGTGTAGTCCATATGTTTTTGCAGTGTAAGAGTTGCAGATTACATTTGTTACCTGTTTGTAAATAATTGTTTTAATATGTTATAATCTGGAATTCAACTTGTATTATGTCGAGTCACAGTGATTTGCAAGAAATGGAAAACCATTAAATAATATATAGTAGATATCGACTGCATATCAAATACCACCTAATTCTTCTGCATGAGGACAACAGCAGTTTACTGAAGGAAAATTAAAATCTAAAAAAAAAATATTGGGAGTGATAATTGGTAATGATATCAATTGATGTTGATAATTGATAATGATATCAATTGATATCATTTTGATTATCAAAATGATAATTCTGATGGTAATATCTTGCCACCAGTGCAATGATCCATCCTCTTATTTAAATGAACATACATCACATGTAGTTTGGCCCAACTGACTTAGGACACAACCCGTTGACTATGACACAAATATGCCCCATTCAGCATTTTCAAAGTACATGTTCACATGATGCCATCTTTGTCTTCCTTATGGCAACAGTAAAGAGCTGCTTTCCAGTGCAGGAACTAGCAGAACACATGCTGACTTAGAGAAGTGTTAAGTATACTTCCCACCTCTATTCTGCTTTGCCAATGAAGCATGGGATGAGAAGACTTATTTTGGTATCATTTATAAGCAATGGAAGATCCATCAATCTTCTAGTGTCAATGCTCAGATCTTACGAAGTAATTACTTTGTGGGATCAGAGAAATGGGACTAAAAAAGAACTTATCTGCTCCTCTCTCTATATCCTGCCATTTATAACAAAAGAAAGAATACTGATCCCCCTTCTTTCTCCAATTCACTTACTAAGAATTCTGGGGAGGGCTGATTATTCACTTCCATCCAAGGAAGCGGGAAGCAGTTCTTCACACATTCCCACACCCTTACTTCACTCTTTTAACCATGTAATGTTTCCTCATCAATTGATCCTAAGTATTTCAAGCCTTCACTTAAATTAAAAATGAAGCAATACTTAAAATAATGCAATCTGGAAATGGCTTGCTTGATAATGATCTGTTTATATTTCCAGATTTCTGTTGACTATTGTGCTGCTTTAAATTTACTAGTCATATAGCCATTTTTCTTGTCCATATTTTGTATATTTGTGTATGTATGTGTATTGCTATGACTATCAGAATAAGTATGAAAATTATTTAAGAAAATTTTTCCACATTTAATCTTGTCACAATAGGAAGAGAGATCTGATTGGAATGTTGGGTAGAAAATTTGGATTAGAGACTGATCAATCACCAAAATGATAGTAGCAACAACAACTGACTATTATGGACTGCTATTTAAAAGGAAAGTCTATCAAATAATTATAAAGTAACAATAAATAACCAGAAAATGAAAGAACTATAATTGTGGCTATCTACTAGTTTGAGATATTGTTATTGCAACTTCATTAACCAATAAAAATAATCTGAGTTTTGGCTCATTTCCAAAGAAAATGCTTTATTCTTGATAAATCATGCAGTTAGAGAGCCATAAAGATACAGGTAGCTAATATATAGTTCATGATTTGGCCTACTTTGTATTTTTGAACTTCCTATTTAGTTAACAGAAGCAAAGGCTGTAACTGTATCTGTAACCTAGTATAAAATAAAGAAGATTGGATCAAATATTAAGCATTCAAATACACACACACACACACACACACATACACATTTTCATTTGGATTTTGGGTAAAATGGAAGAATTGTCCCTTTTTCTTAAAGCCAACTCCAATAAAAGGGCAAAAAGGTTAAGAATACAGTGTAGAATACCCAGAACATGGACACAGAGAGCCTAATATATTTATTCGTCTGTATTATTCCTATTGAGCAATTAGGTAGATTGCTAAATATTTAAATTTAAAAAAGCTACTGTTTAGCTTTGATAAGAAAATGAAAATGAAATACAATCCTCCCCTTTCCTTTTACTGTCATCCTTCCCTTTCTGTTGCCTAAGAGAGTTAGTCACATTAACTGTGATTGACCAAAGTTGCACTAAGGGCAGCAGTCCATCAACCATAAGTATTTCCATAAGAAATAGCATATTTAGACGACAGGATTTTAATCTCCAAGTACTTTAAAATCATGTCACAGAACTGTGAGAATTGACATTAACTGATTTAGATTTAGCTATGATGGCTTTTCACGTTGTTACCATTCAAATGTTTGCAAATATACATAGCAAAGAGTTAGGAAAAATGCTTTTGTCAGGAAGCACAAAATATAGACTAATTAAGTAAGTAGTCTCGTCCAAACTTACAGATATCCATTTGCCCAATTAATTTATTTAATAATTCTCCATTAGATATGGGTAATAAAAGTATCTGAGCACAGAGAATTCCTACCACGAACCATTACTATTACATGATTGATTATAGTATCTCTCCCCCACCTTCCCATTTTACAAAATAAAAATTGCATATGGCCTAGCTAGCAGGTGCACAACTGGGCATGGAGGGAAAAGGAAATGAAAAGGAAAAATTAAAAATGAAGAAAGAAGCCTTGTCAGCTGTGGTGTCAGAATGCCCTGAAATCATGAAGAACAATCTGGAACTCTGTTTCACCCTTTCTTTTTTAAGCCTTCCACACCTGTGATTATGCTATTTTGGCTCTTAAGTTATTTCTTTTGGCACCAGAAGCAGGATGTAGGTAAAATAAAATGGATATACCAAATTGGAATCCTTCTATTATTTATCTTTCTTCTGAGAAATTTTTTTCCCTTACATTTATTTAGCTCCCATCAACACACATGAATTTAATTTAGAGGTTGTTTGGACATTGTTTACATCATCCACACAGCCATATTTTCATATTCTCATAACTGCATTAATGCAAAAATCTGCATAGCATGACTGATCTTTTAAAACAACCAAGGGGGTTCAGAGACTGGCTTTGAAGTTATGAATGCATTGTTTACAAATGCACTGTTACAATATAGGCAGAATATGAACATCATGGTTAAAAACAGAGAACTAAATGTTTATCTTATGCATATCTAGGCGTAAGAACTTATTATTGCTGTCTTAGCAACTTTCATGGATGGAAATATATTCTCTAGTTACTATAACCTAGTTATTCGGTATTATGTATCAATCAATTCATTAACGTCACTGGATTTAAATACAGTCAATAAAAATTAAAAAGGTGGTTGCTATATACATAATTTAAGACAAAATGTGATTTTCTATTAAAATGACTTCATTTTTCTTTACTTCAGATGTTTGTAAAAAATGTTTATGTCTCTAATGTGACATTTTAAAAAAAGGAATAAGTTCATTGACTAATGATTATGTGCTGTGCAGTTGGTGTCTAGGCTTACCAACTATGTAGATATATTCTGCACATCTGTCATCAGTTGGATCCTTAGAGCTTCTGATGAGGCTGTGACCGAGTCCATCTACCTTTCTGCTAGCAATCCCTCTTTTCTCTTCCCTTCCACCTATACCAGAGACCTAGATCTTTTTATATGTACTAAATCTGATCATTTGAATCTGCTAATTTGCTCAAGTTAAAACTCTTTTTTGTTCTATGATTCATGTAATTGTTTTCTTGGCTGTTCTTGGTATTCTTAGAAGTCTTCTCCAACATTGAGGTTCAAAGCATCAGTCCTCTTTCTAGCCTATTTCTTCAATCTCTAGCTTTCATTTTCTTAAAGTGTCACACAAAAATGTGTGCTTGATTCTGACCTTTGCAAGTATAGAGTCATCTTGTCATCTGAATATATTTTCTAAGGTCTTCATTGCTAATTTACTAAGTCATAGTCTATACAGTAGCATATTTATTAATTGACTGTGCATCCTGATGATAGTCTATTCTAAAAGGCACAATCACCAATTCAGTATCTCCACTGTCAATTCAAAAGGTCGCTGTACCTGTTGTCGTTAGTTTGGTCTTGGGGGGCTGGATGCTAAAGAACGGTTGCTGGAATTGGATATGTCTAGTTTAATGAAAAGAAGGACTAAGGGAGGCATGATAGCAGTGTTCTGATATCTCAGGGGTTGCCACAAAGAAGAGGGGAGTCAAAGCTATTCTCCAAATCATGTACGGGCAGGAAAAGAAGCAATGGATGGAAACTAATCAAGGAGAGAAGCAACCTAGAACTAAGAAGAAATTTCCTGACAGAACAATTACCCAGTGGAACAACTTGCCTCCAGAAGTTGTGAATTCTCCAACAGTGGAAGTTTTAAAGAAGAGATTGGACAACCATTTATCTAAAAGGGTTTCCTGCCTGAGCAGGGGGTTGGACTAGAAGACCTCCAAGGTCCCTTCCAACTCTGTTATTTTATTCTATTCTATATTTAATCTCATTTTTAAAACTGTATTCTTTGGTTTCTATTACAGCAGATGATTTACATTTTCAATTACCGTCATCAATATTGTGCAGATTATTGATTATTCTTTCTCCATTAAAAAAAATACCCTTATCTTCTAATCCATATTTTCTAAATATATATTGAGCATTTAGATTAAATAAATAAGGGGAGAATATAAAGTATTGTCTTATACCTTTACTGACTTGCAAAAGACTGAGCCAGTCTGTTGAACCATGTCCAATCCCAATTGGACTTTCCTGACCTGTTGATATGCTTCACAATCAGACTGTTTTGGCATTCCCATTTTCTTAAGCATATCTCACAGCTTGATATAGTTGACACAGTCAAGACCTCTCTATATTCCATGTAGCATATATTGACTTCTTTGTAGTATTCTTTGGCTTTCTCAATAATTCACTATGCATCAGGAATAATGTTTCTTATTGTACAGTCCTTTTTGAAACTACTAAAGAAGCTTATACTTTTAACATAATTTTAGAACATTCTCATATTTATCTTCTATTGAAACACAATTTTCCCATTCATATATGGTCAAATATTATTATGCAACCCTATGTTGAGATTTGGTTCCCACTAAAGAATTATGATTCATCCAAATTATTTTGTAAGCCACTTCCGTAAAACCACACCACAGCCCTGTAGAGCAGTTTTCACCATGGTGAGCGTCCCTCAGTATTGTTTCCCGAGGGTGGGGAAAATAAATCATTCTGCTGACTAAGAGGGGAGTTCAAAAATTGGCAATCCAGGCAGTGTCCCCTGGTCCCCTCCTGCTTTATCATTTCTTCATTACTGCTTTTTCAGTAAAGAGAAAAAGTGATGCGCTTCAAGCATTCCAAAACAGAGGAACAGTTATAAAACTCAAGAGAATCTATTCTATAACAAGATATTTTATTCCATGGGAAAGTTTCCACTGCATAGCCAGGAGGAAACACCTTCATTCTTCATCAGTTCAGCTTGCAAAGAACTCTAGAAAGCCCCAAATCATAACCGGGGAAATTAAAACTATGGGTGTGGAAAGGACATAGGCCTTGCAGCATTTATTTATTGGCATTTTATTTACTGGAGTAATCTTATGAATTCATCAGGGGTATCTTTCTGTACATCAAAAGTTAGTCTTTGAGGTCAGGGTTAGTTCACGTAATTTGGGAGTTGTAAAGGAAGTACAAGGAAACCACTGTTTGAGATATTATCTGCTAAGAGTGGCCAAAGAAAGGCTGAGAGCTAGTATCTTATTTCAATCGTGTGGGGTGCACAGTAGCATCATTTGCCTTCAGGCCCATCCAGCATTTGCTTTCCATATAACAAAAGAGCAGCCCAGAAGTAACACAGTTTCTTCCCATGAGGCTTACATTTTTCTATGCAAAACTGTATGCAGATTATCAGTTTTAACCACCTGTAGGTAGTATTACCGTGGAACATTATTTTATGTAGCTTACAACACGTTTCCCAATGCTAATCCTTTTTTTTAACCAAACAGGTTTTGTAGGTTACCAACACAGTATTAAAAAAATTGTAACCACAGACCGTAAGTGAATAAATGAGTCAATCAATCCCTTTATCACGCCACCCACAACTTAATATATTGTGTTTCCAGACAAACGCATAGTTAAGGAACAGGGCCGTTAAAGACAAACGCATGCTAGGACAGGTTAGGGGACAAGAAGGAAGCAACTTGAACCACTTATTCAGAGAGGCAGAGGTGGTTTAAGGTCAAGGTCTGAACATAAAAAAGTTTTATGAAAGCTTCAAAAACTTTGTACACCATGTCCTCTGCTCTTATCTAAAAATAAAGAAAAACAACGGACCTCACAAGCTAGTGGAGATAGATTGGGCACCTTCCACAACTACCCAAAGGAAACAAAAATAAAACTGGCGAGCGAAAAGGATAAAAAAGAAAACAAAAAATAAAGGGCCACCAGGCAGGGTAATGACGTCACGGCGTAAGACGTTCCCGCCGGGGATCGTCGCGCCCGCCGCTCGTTCCAGGACGAGGTTTCCTCTTGAGAGGCGTGCACTCGCGTGACACCGAGGGAGGAGAACGTGCTCAGTGTAGGCGAGGAGGACGGGTTGCTCTACGCGCAACTCTTCTTCTTTTCTCTCTCTCTCTCTCTCTTCCCCCTCCCCCCCGGTTAGCTTCCGGCGCCACTACCGCCATCACTCTCCAGCCAGCACCTGGCCCCGCCCCTCGTGCGCGGGGCGCGCCTCGTGCTGGACAATAGCGGCGTTGCCGCAGCCGAGCGGTGTCTCCTCCAAATCAGGCCGGGACTGCCGCAGTTAAAGCAGCCTCCGGGCTCGCCCGCTACGACCTGAACTAACGGCGGCGATGCCGCCGTCCCGGCTACGGAGCTGACCGAGGGACTCGGTATTCGAGCTGGAGGCTTGATGTTGGTTTCTTCCGGATCATCCTCTAGGCTGCCTCTCCGCTTCCCCTACGCGAAGCTCGCCGAGCCCCGGCTCGGACGGTTAGAAAGAAGTCGTTTCTAGCGCTGCCCGGGTTTGCGTGGGGCAGGTTGAAAGCGGTGAGCCGGGCCTGCCTTAATCCCGGAGCCGGGCCTGGCTTGCAAGGATTGGCACCCCAGAAGACGAGGAGGTGGCGGCGGCGGTGCTGCCCCCGTTTCAATGGAAGTATGCTATCAACTGCCGGTGCTGCCTCTGGACAGGCCGGTCCCGCAGCACGTCCTCAGTCGCCGGGGGGCCATCAGCTTCAGCTCCAGTTCTGCGCTTTTTGGCTGCCCCAACCCCAGGCAGCTTTCTCAGGTGAGGGCCCCTCTCGCTCTTCCCCGAGGCGGAGACCTTGGAAGGAGGGGCAGGAACCCCCCCCCCCCCAGAATATCCGTGCGGGACCCCGAGGGGAAAAAAGGGATGGCTTTGGGGGAAAAAAACCAAAAACCTCGGAGGCTGCAACGTGCAAAGGTTTCGAGTCCTCCAGCCCTGTTCGGTCAGGCGAGAGGGAACAAAAGCGGGCGGTAGGAAGATTAGGCCAGATAGCGTGCAACCAGATAAGGTTTTGAGTTAGCGGCTCAGGCAGGCAAAGCTCGGGACACGCGAAAGACGCACCGAAGCACAGCTTCACTCTGCGGAATTGCCCTCTGTCGGTCTCTGCTCGTCTCCGGTTTTTATTTTTGTTAACACTCGTGGGTTTTTTTGGGTCACCTGTAGCTGGGTAGTAATGCTGTAGATCGCCAAGATTGCTTTTCATGAGTTTTTTTGTTGATTTCTCTCTCTCTCCTACGAACCGACTAGAGACAGCCTGTGATTTTATCCTGGTCGTAAGGCAAGAAAGGGGGGAAGAGGATGAAATTGGTTATTTGGTAAGGTAGCTGGGGTGATACCTTTAGAGGAGGTATTCAGTCTTTTCATCCTTAATATTTATAGTAGTTACGAGAGTTACTAGGATATAATGAAGCTGTTGTAAACCCTTCAGGTTTTAGTGAGGAGTCTTCAGCTGAATCATGCTCATCCGTTAAAATATTTTGCAAAAGATTGCCACATATATTTTTGTTCTGTCTTTTTCAGGCAGTTTAAATATGTCTCTTATAGGTTTTTCAAGTAAATACACTGTGAGTCCAATGTGAATGATACCAGTAATAAATTTAACCATAACAAATGTAGGTAGGTGGTGAAATGTGAGAAAATAGATTATGTTGCCATTTTTGGCGCTCTTCAAATGTTTTGAGGATTGGGTTATCCATCTGTTATTGCCCTGATGCAGTCTGCTTAGATTTCCCTGTGAATGATAACAAATCCCTGAATCTTATAAGGCATTTGTCCAGAATTAGAGCTATATATTTGTTTTATTTTTGCAATATTCCAGGTATTTGGGCAAACCATAATTTTATTCAAACTTCTAAGGGTGCAGGTTCCTTTCAAATTTGAAATAGTTCTTTCTGGCTAATACTATTCACAAATGAAGAGGAAACCAGTTATTCTTTGGTTTCTTTTTGAGTTTAATAGCACAACAAAATATGCTACAGAATGTGAAGTATAAAAAATTAGTTGATAATAGAGGCAAACTTAAATTTATTAGGATTGTGTCTAAAGAAATATCACTGATAGAAACTATATTGACTCCAAATTTATGTGAAATACTAGATTGCAAATTATTCAGAAGGAATATGTGCTTATTTTAAAGAATTCAGAGGCGAATTGGTGAAATATAATGTCAATGGTGTATTGAAAGAATGCTGACTGAAGTAGTCCTGTCATGTACTCTCAAAATCTGAGGATAGGAAGACATGGGGTGTTTGATGTTTGGAAAATAGAAATAGAATTTTAAACATGTCATTTTGTTTGTGTGATGATCCATAACAAAACATAACTGCAGTTTTTGAGCCATCCCATAGATATTCTTGAATTGAGATTAAGGCACTAGCGCTGGGATTTTAGGTGATAATATCCTTTGATCTCAGACATTAAATATGCTTCCAATTGAACTGATTTAGTAAAACCTGAGTTGAAGCAAGGGACTTGGGATCAAAATTCTACCTTTATGTAATAGTAGAAATTACGTCCAATTGATTTTTATGCATTTGGTTACCTGAGTAGTTAATATAACTAAGTTGGCTGATAGTGGAATTCATATTCTGTTAATTAGTTATATCCTTTGGGAATAGAAAATACATTCAAGAAAAAGTTATTTGTGTTTATTGCTTAGCAGTTTAGCTATTATGCTATAAATTATATGCTAGGATATTATCAATAGAAACTGCTATGCAGAATGGTATTAACTTTGAAAAGAAGATTGATAGCTTTTGCTTACAATGGTTGACATCTTGTAAATTAAATGATTGTAGGCATTGATATTTCTTTTACAAACATTAGTCATTCTTACAAGGAATTTATAGTTTACAGTTAATTTAATATTTTCTTTCCACAATTCTTTATACTGAAGAATGTTTAATATTAATTATGAAGTCTCAAGTGTTCAGTAAATAATTTGATTGTGTTTATACAAAATGACTGTTCTTAAGGACAAACCATTTGGATAAGGTAATTATTAATGGAATGTATAAAAGGGCAAGTTTTATTTCAGTTATTAGGATATTAAATTGTTTTTTACAATATTTAGTTACAACTATATTAGTACTAACTTTTAATTAGTACAACAGAAAATACTGAAAGACTTAAATCTCTGCTGCTGACAGTAAATTACAATTAGGATTATTTTATTTATTAATTAAATTTATATGCCACCCAGGTTATTGCCAAGTGACTCTGGATGGCTTATAAATATCATAAAAACAAAGGTACAAAACAGTAAAACATTAAATATTAAATAAGAGACTAAAAAAGTTAAAAACGCAGACTACCATGATGTGGCAGTATGATCTTCTCCTTAGGGCAATAACCATTTCCAACATGGAATGTCCCCATTGAGGCCCCAAGTCAGTTGACAGAGCCAGGTTTTTGAAAGATCAAGAAGGTGGGGGCACATAGCTTGAGGGGCATAATATTCCAGAGGGTGTGAGCCTTGGCAGAAAAGGCCTTTCTCCTTTTTGCCACCAGCTAGAATTCCTTGACTCATAGGGTTTGCAGCATACCCCTTCTTCTGGAATGAATGGCTTTAAGGGTTTTAAGGTCATAAAGCAACACATTGAATTGGACATGAAAGCAGACTGGTAACCAACGCAGCTTATGCAACAGCAATGTTACATGCTGTTCAAGGGATAACTGCTGCCAGCATTTAAGAATAAAGGTTTAGAAAATGAAATGCAACAACTGAATATTAACAGCTCTAATATATAACTATAATCCATATTCAAAATTATGATGAGCAGGGCCCAACTTTTTTTTAAATGAGCAGATATATATTACTGTATTAACCTCATCTAATTTGCTCCCTTGCAGAATACTAGAAACAGAAACGAGAGTGTAAAATCCACTCTAGAAAGCCTATTAACTCTCTAGTGAATAAACTCTAAGGTTCAATATCCTTAGAAAAAGTTCATTCAGGTTATTTTATAAAAATATAAATAGGTGATAACATTGACTGACTTGAGGACATTTTGATCAGTATCTTACCTTTGGGCACATAAGTAATCTTTTGTTTTTTTCTTCTTCTAAGTTTCAGTGTATTTTAATGAGTAACTGGATCTGAACTTGAAACAAACCTAGTTTGAGCTCCAAATACTTCAGTAAGATTGAAACTCTACTCATAAGTTCATAACAGTCTGATTTGAATGTGAACCAAGTACTCTAAATTCAAAATATTTTACATATCCCTGAACAAATGTTATGGAGATTTAAATTTTTCAGTGAAATTTTTTAGCTATTGTATATATATTGTGCTCTCTAAATCTTAACTTTTTAAATCCATTCTTTTTCTTTAGGGACCATCAGAAAACCAGTTTTTATGTCATCTAAATACTCCTTTTAATGGGGCTGGTGGTTTATAAACCGTGGACAGGAAGTCTGGATTTAAACCTGCATATGCAGTTGTACCTCTTTGTTGCCTCAGAAAGCCATTTTCATTTTCAGATAGTAGAGATTTTTCAGTTGATGAAAACTACATAGAATTACAGAATTCTGAAGGGGTCTCTAAACTTCTGCACCTGCCATATTCATTATTTTTTCCTGAAGCTGTAAACAATTGTAAATGTACATTTGAATATACAGAAACATGGTATAAATATGTTGTCATTAACTTTGTACCATATACAGATTGTGACAGCTTCATTTTATTTAAAGATTTATTGAAATATATAATTGGAGAGGGTGTCTAAACTTTTGTATACAACTGCTGTTTAGTCAGGATTTTTATAGTTTCACGTCTTCTTCTCTTTCCTGTTTTGTTTGTATGTATCCTTAGAAAGTAATGAGCTTTTTTCCCTAGTACTGGCACTGTCAATTATCAGACACTCTAATGACTTTGCATTGTTTCCAGATCTGTTAATGGAACTTGTATACCTTTTTGTTATAATTAGAGTGGTGCTTTCTGACTGGGGAGTGTCTGTCACCTGGCACTCGTGCTCAATATTATACATATTTAAATGGACTTATCTTGGTAATAATACAGAAACGATTTGTTAGTACCTTCCTTACATTTGATACTGGAGTTTCTTCTAAGTATTCACCTTTCTTATATTTACAAACTCCTATCTGTCTTACCTCCATTGTGGATTATTGTTAATACTCCATTCTTTGTTCAACTACTGGCAAAAGATCTGGCTAGTTTTACTGCCTAAAACAGAGGTTCCCAATCTTGAATTATCATAGGAGTGGAGTCTTACTAATATCCAGCCATTTCGGGGAGTTGGGATATCGGAAGGAACTAGTTCTAGTAAGGGATATAGGAAGAAATTCGTTTAAATATGTTTAGCAATTTAAACCTCTTGAGTGACTTGTTTTTTCTGTGCACTGTGCACTAGTAAGTTCACTGTAAAATATGATTGGATGTAGCCAAAATATGTGCCATTGGCTTTTTAACTAAGAACCATCATTTTATAATTGATTTTAGAGAATTAAGATGAGTGGAATGTGAAGAAAAGTATGCCATCTAAGGCTAGTCTTTTTAAACATGATTAAAGTTTGAACTTTTGTCCTTTACTGGAACATTTATTTACAATGGTTTTGAAATAAAATTAGAAATTAAGACACTTTAAAAAAAGTAGAAATAACATATGTTTTTAATTTTCAGAGACGTGGAGCAATTTCCTATGACAGTTCTGATCAAACTGCATTGTACATTCGCATGTTAGGTAAGTGTGGATGCTTATTGAGATTCCAGATCTCTCTTGTTAAGTAGACAAAATGCAGAATGCATTTTAATAACTTTGGGTTTTTTGGTCCATTGCTTTCAGATACTT
Organism: Pseudonaja textilis; assembly: GCF_049901715.1. NCBI lineage: Eukaryota > Metazoa > Chordata > Lepidosauria > Squamata > Elapidae > Pseudonaja > Pseudonaja textilis. The sequence goes on along the minus strand of NC_141992.1, from coordinate 165,231,717 downwards.
CTAATTATTTACATTTAATTTGGTACCATTTTCATATTGAATCAGACACTAAAAATACATCTGAAGATGATTTAAAAAAAGGAAGATATGGGCTGTCCTGTAATTCAGATTTCATTAGGAAGAAAATATGGCAGTGGAGATGCAAATACATAAGAGAAATACTGAAGAACATGCCAGATATTAAATATATGATACTGAAGAGCCATGCATTTACATTTATACAATATATAAATTGTATACATGTATTTATTTGTAATGTACATTATTTGTGTTACAGGTTAGCTCTTGTAGTTATAGTTCTTGTGTTGAACATGGAGAGATTAAGCAAATGCCAAGTACATATAAGATTAAGAATCTATTATGTTTAAAGATAGTTGGAATGACTCATGAACAAATACTTGTATAGGAATGAGTTTCAGCTTAAGTTGTAAACTAAATATTGTCACGTGCTAGCAATTTTGAAATCGTGCAAGTTCAAAACAGAGAAAAAGATATAGAAGGAATTTTAATATAAATTATTCAGATTAGTTCCTTAGACAGAGAGAAATATATCATCATAAGTGATTTTACTTGTTGCAGCCTTTGCAGTGACTTCTGTTTAGGTTATTCATTATTACAAATTTTGCAGAAATGCGTTAATGCTGACTTTTAGAACACTGAACCCTAAAGTAAGTTCATTTGTTAATACTGAACAATCCTCAGACAGTAAGTGTTGGATGATATATCTACTAATTTTAGTTTAGTACCTGCTAAAATCATAGTAGAATCTCTATGCATCCCCAGATTAAAAAAACCCCTTGTAATCCTGTTGCATATGTGAAATCGAAAGTAAGTGATTCCTTAAAAATAATTACAATATATTAAGTCTAAATTTCCTTTCTGGTATCTAGTATCTACACAATTATTTTTTGTTTATTATATAGGCAAGTTCAGTCTGATTTGGCAAATTTCATTCATCCCTGTTTACTGCTGTGCCACAGACACTAACCTCCCTGTTTGTTTTAATTTCCTCTGTGGTATTTGTTGGTATTTGGCAACACTAGGAAAGTATTTATTTTTATTGTTTCATTTAAGTTAACAAGCCTTAGTTGATTAAAAAGCACTTCCAGCAGTTTGCCAGATAAGGCAACAAATCCAGAGGCCGGTCCTTCCATGAAAGTGAAACTTGAAAGTAGCTTTGTCCCATTATTAAACATCTAATTTCCGAATCTGAGTTTCAGTACAGACATCATACAGTTTATCTAGACTATTCTGAAAGCCAAAAGCAATGGTGTTGAGTCCAGGTAGTTTAGAATTACATTATAATTGCTAGAAGATACCTTCTGATTGTTCAGAAAAAGTAACAGTGTTACTATAGTACGGTATGTAGCTCCCAAACCAAAATAAGATAAAAATAAGTAAGATAGTCAGTAGTGCCAAAGGCATGGGGGCTTCACTCACGCCACCAGATCTCAGTTGAGACACAGTTCTACCAGGTTGTTCTCAATGCAAACACTTGTAAGATACAAATCAGAAGTGAATCCATGTAAAAGTCCAGTTTAATAAAGGCATAGAGCAAAATATGTATACTACCTGGTGGGTAAATTCATCTAGATTTGGACTCTGGCTAGAGTCCAAATCTAGATGAATTTACCCACCAGGTAGTATAAATATTGAGTTGCCTATGCACAACCTTATGGCTTTATCTGGACTGAAATTGATTTTGTGACTCCCAGTGAGGTTGATACCTCCCGCTGAACATTCCACTGAATTTGGCCACCTATTTGCTAGGTCCAGTGTCCTCCTGGGTCTTTTGGTTTGGTCCATGTGGTGGTATTGACATCTTTATGGGAGAGGGTGAAGAAGAAGGCTTGAAGAAGGAGGTGGTACAGCTCCTTTTAAAGAGACCATTGCTGGATTCTTTCCTTCTGGATAGTTATTGTCCAGTTTCTAACCTTCCCTTTATAATGTAGGTTGTTGAAAAAGTGGTTGGATAGTTCTTGTAAAGGGTCTTGAAAAAGCAGATCATTTGAATCCATTTCAGGCTAGGTTATTGCACAGAAATAATACTGGTCACACCTTGATGACTTTTGGTGAAGATGGGATGGGGGTGGTATGTCCATCCTTGTGTTTCTTGATATCTCAGCATTTTTCAGTACCATTGGCCATTGATATCTTTTTGACTGGTTGCAGAAGCTAGGAGTTGGAAATACTATGTTGCAGTGGTTTGCCTCCTTCTTCAGTGATTAGTCCTAATAGGTATTGACAGAGGGGAGAGGTTGCACCTGCAGCCCCTCAGTGCATTTAGCTTCAAGGCTCAAGGTTTAACACCTACAGGAACCTACATGTTGGGTGACATTGGCAATCAGTTTGGAGTCCAGTATCATGAGTCTGCTGATGACTTGTGCATTGTTAATCCTGGCCAAGGGCTATGAAAGTGTTAATAGCTTCTGGAGGTTGTTCAGATCTGAATTGAGAGACATAGACAACCATGACAGAACCCTGACTGGCTGTGGTTAACCCCCTTTCCCCCACCCCCGGATGTTTTCATCTTTGGCCTTGGATGGAATCACACTTTCCTCTACGAGATTTCTATATACAAGTTGAGAGTCATCTTGAACTCTCAGCTACTGCTCAAAAAGCAGTAAAGTAAGGAGCTCTTATTTTTCTGCTTGTTTATTAGCAAGGTAATTGTTATCATGCCTATTGATGTTTAGATAATCTGGACCACATAGAGTTTTTATTGAACTCTTGGGTCTTAATGTATTCATACGTTAAATTGGTATACATAATACTGCATTGGTGACACAACAATTATGACAGTGTTGGAAAGGTCAATTTGTATAATTTCATTTTTGCATCCAATATACCCAAGTCAGGCAACTGGCAAAAGAGTGGATTGTTAGTTTCATAAGATAGTAACAATCTTTGTCTCATTTTCTCTCTGTTTTTAGATATTGCAACTTGCTTACTCTGTTTTCAGTTTTCAGCAGAAAACCAGTACGATTTGTAAAATGCTGCTAAATTAAGGTTTTGTTTAGTCAATAATCTCTTCTCAGAAGGGATTCAAGGAGTGAAATCAGGAATGGATCTTGAATTTTTTTTAGTTGTTCCATATAAAATACAAATGACTGATTATAGTCAAGAATCTCCCACTGCATTTGCATAAATCTTCCATCCTACATAATGGAGAAAGGAATGCATTCTGGCAACTGGGTCCATTTTGTTGGCAAGTGGCCATAGTAGTTGTTATTGGGTATAATTTAGTGCAGTATTTGAATATGGAATATTTAATTTAGAGAAAAAATAGCAATAAGCCTGAAACTGATAGAACTATTATTGATTCAATTAAATAAAGCATTCATTATGATGAATGTCTTTCTCAGGGACAGATGCTACTTTGAAAACTCCAGTACTTAAAGCAGATAAAGTTGATAAGGTTTTCAAGTGCTTGTCTATTCATCAGTAGTTGAAAGAATCCCTTTGAAAAGAAATATTATTTGTTCTATTCACATTGAGTCTGACTTTTTTAAAGGAACATTATCTTATGTTGCAATTACAATCACACTGATTTTATTCTGCGTTTGTTAAGTTTAATATCCCCTGAGAGATATTCACTGAAACATTTGGAAATGCATAATTCTTTAATCATTTCTGCTTTCTTCTTTTTATTTATAGCGTTTCCTGCTTGAGCAGTGGGTTAAGCTAGAAGACCTCAAAGGTCTCTTCCAACTCTGTTAATCTGTTATTTTGTCAAGATGCTTTCTTACATTCTAAATAATCCTATAACTATAAAATTAAGAAAGGATTCAAAATAAAAAGTTTAAAACTAAGTCTTGAGATTTCAAATTATTTTTGTTATTAATAGATGAATTTATGTTCATCCAGATGTGTATAGCCTGAGATCCAGTACATGTGCTCTTCCCAAAGTGTTAAGTGTGGTCTAAGACATTTCTGAAAGTTGTTACCAAATAATATTTGTAATATATTGGAGAAGATTTAATACATAACTGTATTTTAACTACATTTAAATATAAGTGAAATAAATTTAGATTCTGTCCTGGCCCCACTGCTCCAGCATATTATTCCAAGGAAAATTCAGGAAAGATTATGTTACAAATTATAACATATTATTTATCTTAACTATTGTTGGGGAAAAATTCAAAGAATAATCATTAATGGAAATTATATTTCAAATCATGGTATTTGAAGATGGCTTATTTTAATTAATCATAATTAATGTAAACCCAGTTTAGAATGACATCCCAAGCTGTGGTTAATTTAAAATAAAAGTTCTGATTTCCTCACTTTTGAGTTGAAAGAGAGAGTATGGGGAAAGCATAATGTTGAGGCTTAGTGGGAATTGCTCTTCTAATGTTAGATAATAATGATTACCGTATGTACTCAAGTATAAGCTGAGTTTTTCAGCACATTTTTTGTGCTGGAAAAAACCCCCTCGGCTTATACTTGAGTGAGATTCCCCTCTGAAAAAAAAAATGGTGTGGAGCTCCAGAGCTGGGCAGCCGCTTCCCTGCTTCCGTGTTTCCTTTGCAACTTGTAAGCATGGGGGTAATTGGAAGCAGAAAAGTTCTTGCATGAGGATATATTGTTTTTTCTTTTTTTAACTGTTTTTAGGGGGGAAAAAAGACCCACCGTCATGTGAGAATGCTCAGACATGAAATCTATCCGCCGGAAAATAAGTGTGTGTGTGTGTGGGGGGGGGATTTTAACCGAGGGACGACGTAGGGAGAAGGCAAAAACGACGGAAGATCCTTCAGGGGAAACTGAGGGGGAGACTCACCCTTGGTCCAGATGAGCCCCCTTCCCCGCCCCTAAGGAAGAAGAGGCAGCCAGCAAGGGCAAGCAAGCCCCACTTCGCGGACTCTGTCCGTCCTCGCTCCCACCCACCCACCCAAAGCCACGAAGTCCCCCAATTGCACAGCCCAGAATCACCCTCCCCTCAGGGGGCAGCAACGACGCCCGGCATTTCCTGAGACAAGAAGCTCCACCGCGCAATGAAAACGCCCTGGCTCTAGGCTGGTGGGCTCAGAAAACAACGCGAGCCGAGGTGGCTTCGGCTCCGGCTGCCGTTCCTCAGTCCCAGCTGCTTTCAGTCCACTCGGGAGGAGGGAGGAGGTGGTGGCGGCGGCTCGCGTTGTTTTCTGAGCTCTGGGTTCGCGGGCTCAGAAACAACACGAGCCGCCACCACCACCTCCTCCCCTCCTCCCGAGTGGACTGAAAGCAGCTGGGACTGAGGAAACGGCAGCGGAGCCGAAGCCACCTCGGCTGCGTTGTTTTCTGAGCCCATCAGCCTAGAGCCAGGGCGCTTACTGCGCGGTGGAGCTTCTTGTCTCGGAAATGCCGGGCGTCTTGCTGCCCCTGAGGGAGGGCGATTCTGGGCTGCGCGATTGGGGGACTTCGTGGCTTTGGGTGGGTGGGAGCGAGGACGTTGACTTTAAGCGCTGCCGACCGAGTGTTTCACAAATACCAGTGGGACCTCCATCCACCACCACCTCTCCCTCTTTTGCCTCCTTCCTTCTGATCAATCAGGTTTTCCCAGTGTTTGCTCACAGCTGCGTTTTCTCTTCTGCCGTGCTAGGCGTTGAACACAGGGATTTCTGATTCCCCTTACACACGCGTGGATATGCCGCGGGGCGTTTTCTTCCAAATGCCCCACGGGCAGAGAACACTGACTTTCATGATAGTGAGATCGTTTCCCAAATTAATTGATTCACTAACCCAAAAGAAGATGATGATGATGACAGTGGGAGGCAGGAGTCACTCTCTCCCTTGCGAGAAAAAAGCAAGAGCCGTTCTTATGATCTCTCTCTCTCTCTCTCTCTCTCTGGAATACAGTCAAGCCCTTTCCAGCACACGCGATCCTCCCCCTCCGCTCTGCACCTTGCAAATGCAAAAACCCCGGGATTTTGCATTTGCAAGGTGCAAAGTGGCGGCGGCGGATCACATGTGCTGGAAAGGGCTTGACTGTATTACGGGGAGAGAGAGAGAGAGAGAGAGAGAGATCATAAGAACGGCTCTTGCTTTTTTCTCGCAAGGGAGAGAGTGACTCCTGCCTCCCACTGTCATCATCATCATCTTTTGGGTTAGTGAATCAATTAAACCTTTCATGATAGTGAGATCGTTTCCCATATTTCCCTTAAATCAGGGAAGAAATCAGAAACAAACCTTTGGACTAAGAATAAGCCTGTTTCTATGATGCCATTTTTGTTCACTGCAGTGTGAAAAGTGAAAAAAACACACTTCTTTTTCTTCATCTTCTTCCCTATTTACTGGTCTCTTTCAAAGAGGAAATTGTGAACATCAAACTTATTCTCAACTGAACTAGTGAAAGTTTTTATTGGTATCTATTTTTATTTTTGAAATTTACCAGTAGCTGCTGCATTTCCCACCCTAGGCTTATACTCGAGTCGATAAGTTTTCCCAGTTTTTTGTGGTAAAATTAGGTGCCTTGGCTTATATTCGGGTCGACTTATACTCGAGTATATACGGTAGGTACATTCACATGCAGGCTGCTGCAAGTGGTTGAAATCCATTTAGGTGCAGGATTGGATTTGAATTTCCCAAACTGCTATTCTAAAATAAGATGCTGCTGTTGAAGCCAATGTCGTTTACTTTCCTAAGCATTGTGTAAGTACTAAGACTAAGAATTGCAAAATGAAAACAAACTGCTTCTTTTTTGGCTGATGGGAACAGCTAGATTTATCTTCCCCCTGCTGCTATTCCCTTCCTTTCCAGTGGCAGGTTGTAGCTGGGTTGTAACTCCTCAGGCAATTGATCAAGGGATTATTTCATTTAGAGGTATGGAGAAGTCAATTCCTTACATTTTCTGTTTTTGTAACTGACTTCGGTCTGTCTTTTCATCATTCAACTAACTGGTAGCTCTTTGTTGTGAGTTGGGTGGCTGTATCCATTTATTTAATAATAAATAAACAAATAAACATAGCCTTTGAAGCTCTGGCACCTCCAGATGCATGGACTCCAACTTCCAGATTCCTTAGTTAACATTACCATTGCTGAGTATTCTTGAGAAATCTGGGAAAGCTGACAAATCCTCATATTTAGAGGATTTAGGGAACTTCAACTATAATGGTCCTGATAGATTAATTCTGAGAAAATTGTGTGATTGCTACTAGTGACAGTGAAAGTTACATTGAAAGTGACTTTCACTTCTTTTTGGTTAGGATTTTTGTAAAAAAAAAACCTTTGTAAAAACAACTAACAGCTTTCCATTTGTAGCTTCTGTAGAAGGAAGGAAGGAGTTAGTAGAACTGAAAAACTACTATACGTGAATACATTTTTATTTATTCCCTTGCAGGATAACTTGATTTTCTTCAAACTTGCTTCTATTTCCATCTGAAGCATTTCTTATAATTCAGTACTTATGCATTTAAATAGATGTAAGTAGATTCCTTATTAGAAAAGCCATATCAGTTTATAGATAAGCTCATTGTTTTAGAAGAAAAACTCTGGTTGTAAGACTAACATAATCATGACATGCGAAGTGTTTCTGCAAAAGTTGACATAACATATAACACAAAATAAAATGAAATCTTATCTTAGATATAAGCAGACTTGTAGCAATATTTTGAAAAACATCCCATAATAATAAAATCATCACCAAATACCAGAGCCCTGGTGGTGCAATGGCTAGAATGCAGTATTGCAGGCTGACTCTGCTCACTGCCAGCAGTTTGATCCTGACCAGCTCAGGTTTGACTTAGCTTTCCATCCTTCTGAGGTCAGTAAAATGAGGATCCAGATTATTGGTGGAAATATGCGGATTCTGTAAACCTCTTCGGGTTGTAAAGCACTGTGAAGCTGTATATAAGTACTATTGCTATTGCTAAAGGCAGCTTTATTTGGAACAGCTTACATCCTGCAATAGAACCTTTAATATTATTAAACAACAATTGCGATCCCTTTCTCTTTCTTTGGGAAAGACTTGATAAATGGACAAAAATGTCAAATCCAGTCAAAATCCTGGCTGAATTGTGATTCATCATAATATAAAATTTGGACCTATTGAAGAAAAAAGTTATACAATAATAGTATATATCTGAGTTCTGAGTACAATTTGTATCATGTCAGCTTTTGGCATATCTGTGAAGTATTTCTATAATTTGAAAAAAAAAATCTAGGCATTGGTAAATATTGATTAAGAGCTTTTGGTGTAGGTGGTTAGGTATCAAACTAGAAAGAAGGAGACAGTTTTAGTTCCATCTTTGGTATGAGAAGCCAGCTGGGTGACCTTGGGTTAATCACTTTTTTTTCAGGTTTAGGTAGGGGGCAGCGGCAACCACTTCTGAAAAACTTTGTCAAGAAAATTGCAGGGACTTATTCAGGTAGTCTCTGAAATTAAGACATGATTGAATGGAAGAAAAAATAATTATTTATTGTTTTGCCAGTATAAACATAACATTATTATAGAAGATGCTTATTTTTGTTGAAGGGGAAATACTTGCAGTAATTTTCATGTTAATACTACATTTTGATATTTTAATGACTGATATAATCCAGTTGAACATAAATAAATTCTAATGGCAATTACTATAATTTTGAAAATTATAAATGTAGGATTGTATACATTAGAAATCTACTCAACTGATATATTTTAGAAAAATGATTTGATACTGAAGAGAAAAAAAGAATTTTGATATTTTTCTTATGTTTTTGTCATTATGGTAATTTAGCATATATATTAAATGTAAATATATATCTAGTGAATTGTGTATGAGAAGGTAGGAAAGGAATTTGTAACAAGCAGGGAATTGGATATTTGAAAAAAACTTCAAACTTGTGAAATTGCATCTAAGGTAAAGGTGCTGTATTATTGTTACGCTAGATCCACAGAACATCTACACCTTGCAACTGTAGTCAGTTGCATTTTTCTCTGTAGCTCTTCGACATGGTATATTTCACTCTTGACCCTATTTCCAGGAGATGTACGAGTAAGAAGTCGGGCAGGATTTGAAAGAGAGAGAAGAGGTTCTCATCCATACATTGATTTCCGTATTTTTCACTGTAAGTATTTAATAGTAGTACAGTAATGAAGAATTCCATTTGTGTTTGGCTGCTGCGCGTATAGTCATACCAGGTTTTATTAACTAATATTTCCAATTTACGGAAATAATTTCTATTTGAAATGTTGTGAACACACTCTATGTAGAATATTGCAGTATTGTTTCTTAAGCTATATTATACCAAGTTGAAAAAAAATGCACAATGAATTCAGGCTTTTGAATGAGTGAGGATACAAACACAACAGTTGTCTCCAGATCTCTAAATTCAAATACATCTTTTCCTGGGATAATGCAGTGCAATAACTGCAGAGGGTAATTGAATAATCTTTTGAAAAAAAAAACAAAATTCTCTACTTCACAGATTAGGGCATAATTAGAGAATCTCATTCTTGTGTAAATTTACTAATTCCATTGGCAAAGAGGCAATATTTTATAGGGATGTAAAACTCCTCTTATCTCTGGAAGAGACTTTAAGAATTAAAGACTCTGATTGCAAAGGATAACCAATCTTTATCTGTTTAGGTAGCCATGATGATAAGATATAGAAGTGCAAATGTTCTCACTGTGAACATGGCTTGAAATTTTAATAATAAAATTTATAAGATTCTACTGAAAGACAGACTGTAGTTGCAAAATGATAGGTTTGAGCAAATCATGACATACTGGATGCAATTATCTCTATTTTAAAAATACCATCTTCTGTGAATATTTTAAATGCTTGGATTAATCTGAAAGCTGCTTCTTGACAGAATGCTGAAGATTTGTATAGTTCAGCTACATATGAATATTACATAAAGAAGTTCTGTTATTCCTGGGAGATTTTGACTTTACTGTATATTCTTTTGTGGGATGATTTCCCTACATTTTCATTTGAATTTTCTTTCATTTGGACCATTTCCTTTGTGTACAAAGTAGGATGTTTTGAGTATTTTGGAAGTATTTTAAGTTCAGCTCTTTGAATTTTGGAACACTTTATAGATAGATGCTCAGTTCAGGTTGCCCTCAAGTTACAACTATTAGTGACTGTTGAAAGTTACACTGGCACTGAAAAATGAGACTTACAACCAGTCCTCCTCACACTTAAAACTGTCGTGGTACCCCCATGGTCACATGATCAAAATGTGTGGGCTTGGCAACTGATATTTATTCACAGTGGTTGCAGTGTTCTGTGGTTGTATGGTTGCCATTTGCAGCCACTCTAGCCAGTTTCCAAAAGCAAAATTTATTGGGGAAGTTGGTTTTGCTTAATAAAAACATGATTTATTTAACAGCTGCAGTGAATCAGTTGAATTGTGGCAAAAAAGGTTTTAAAATCAGGTGTGAGTCACATAACAATCACTATAGCAGCAGAAATTCTGGATCCAATTGTCATAAGTTGAGGACTAATTGTATGGACTTTCAAAATAGACTGTTTCACTTAGAGATGTTTTTAACACTATTCAAAAGTTTTCTTGTTTTGCTGAAAGTAGCAGTTTATTTATTGGGAAAATAAATACTACCCTGTATGTAGATGTCATATTACTCATTAAAGAAAGCAAGATGGGTCATTTCATTCTGTTATACTTGATCTAATAAACTGAAATATGCTCAAGCTATTTGTGAATACAATTCTTTCATCTATTCACACTGGTACTAGAAAAAAAGCAGGAAGTAATAATGGCTTCCTTTTTCTCTTTGTTTGAACTGTGAAACTGTAGTTGCCAGCCTTCAACAAAGTACATAATCTGTAACCATATGGCACCGAATTAAGATTCTGGCTTAATAAAGTTGCTTGATATAGTTTTCTGATTCAGGTAAATTGACCATTATCTGCATTCATCTTACTATAGCTAGAATCGTCCACGATTGTGCTGGAATCATTGATTGAAGTGGGTATTTAATGTCTCATTTTGATCCATCCTATTTTTGAGGCCTAATACAGAAATAATGTGCTGTCAAGTAAAAAGAGAGAGAAAAAGTGTGTGTGATTGGAACCATGATTGCTCTCTAGCATCTTGAGAATGCCTGCTCACTACTATTGAAGGGTATATCTCCTAGAAAAACATTAAAATAGTATTTGACAGCAAATGACCTTGGTCAGGTACTTTATCACTGGTGAGAATCATAGTCTGAGCTTAGGTAATAGTTGTCTGTTGAACGTCCCAAATGACTTCCTTCCTTCCTTCCTTCCTTCCTTCCTTCCTTCCTTCCTTCCTTCCTTCCTTCCTTCCTTCCTTCCTTCCTTCCTTCCTTCCTCCCTCCCTCCCTCCCTCCCTCCCTCCCTCCCTTCCTGTTGTTCTAATACGTGTACTGAAGAACAGATAGTTTAACAAGAGTTGTATCTTTACTATGAATAATAATAAGAGATGGCAAACCTAATTCCCTACATGAACAATTAGAGTGAGCTGTGAGCCTTTCGGAACCAGTCCACAGAAGGGGTGGGCGCATTCCCATTTGCATGAGTGAGCGTGTGGGCACTCCATTTGCACAAGTGTAGGGCACAAATGCCTGCCACTTGTGCAAATGAACTGAGTGCCCGCGTGCTTGCCGCCACTGGCCTGGAACCATCCCCGCGCATTTGCAAAGTCAGAAAGTTTGGGGAACTCTGGTTTAGAAGGCAAACACTTTCAGAGTCATTGCTGAAATGTTTAAAAGACAACCTTTATTCAAACTAGAAATAAAGAGGTTAAAGAGCCCTAAAAGAAAGAGAAGGAAATCATGTGATTGAAATACATCACCGGGAGTAAGATTTGCTTATATTTTCTGTACCAAGTTGGAAGGTCTAAACTCCCAATTACTTATACTAAGTACATTAATGCGAAAATTATGCTATCTAACTGGTTATGTGAAGCTTAATTAAATTGATTAAAAAAATATCCACCATGATACTGTCTATATCTAGGCAGACCGATACAATCTTTCTAGGTTTCAGATAGTGATCTTTCTTATTCCTACTTTGAGAGTCGGGGGGGTTAAATTTAGAGTCCTATGTGCAAAGAATGTGCGTACTATTGATGGTTGATCTTGTGAATAATAACCACAGGACAGTGTTAAGTCACTCATCTTTACATTTCTAGTTAAGATGGAAAAAATAAGCCTTTTCATTTATTGTTTGGCAGGAATATTGCTGTGATAGCACATTTAAATGTAGGAAGTATCTGTAGCTGATTGCTCTATGAACAAAGATTAATAAATTCCAGTCCTAGAAATGCTAGTTAACTTGTGAATAACAAAAAGACAGGACAGATAACGATATTTAGACTAACATATCCTCATATGAGCTTTCTACCTGGAGTATACTTCTGTTGGTTTTATATTTTCACTGTATCTTTTGAGTTAGATTAAAATGGGCAATAAAAAACATGAAGCTCTGTGATTAATATACACATCTTATAAATGTACACAGAATTTTTGAATATGTAACTTGATAAAACTATATATTTCAAAGATTAATACTGTTTGGAAAGCAGCTATATACATCACCCCATAATTGTAACTTGTTAGTGCATGTTCTGATTCCTACTGTTGCTGTAGCCTTTTCTCAGTCACTACTCATATACATGTGAATTTATTATCAGACTGAATCCATACCTACTTGTACATTGTTTGTCTCTGATAGTTCTCTATTAGATTGGATTTTAGAAATATTGGCATTATAGCAGAGTTTAATGTGTATGCTTTTCAAATGAAATTGTTACATCTTGAGTTTTAAAAATTACCTGAAGAATCTTGACAAGAAGTAAAACTGCAGTGTAAAGCTAAACTTACTGGTATATATGCACATGCTTGAAATGAGATTGCAACCAATAAATTTCTAATTTAGTTATTTTTAGTATATTAAAATGAAGCCAAAACATTCTAATGTTTTTCCTTTGCCCTGTATTTTCTCATTACTTGTCAAGGATTTGAAAAAAATCTAGTGAAGATCAATATTGCTGTTAACTTCACAGTATTGCTACACTCTGAATTCTTTCAATTTAATAGTAAATATACTGCTCAAAAAAATAAAGGGAACACAAAAACAAAATATCCTAGATCTGAATGAATGAAATATTCTTATTAAATACTTCGTTCATTACATAGTTGAATGTGCTGACAACAAAATCACACAAAAATTATCAGTGGAAATCAAATTTAGCAACCCATGGAGGTCTGGATTTGGAGTTACACTCAAAATTAAAGTGGAAAAAAACACTACAGGCTGATCCAACTTTGATGTAATGTCCTAAAAACAAGTCAAAATGAGGCTCAGTAGTGTGTGTGGCCTCCATGTGCCTGTACGACCTCCTTACAACGCCTGGGCATGCTTCTGATGAGGTGGCAGATGGTCTCCTGAGAGATCTCCTCCCACACCTGGACTAAAGCATTCCCCAACTCCTGGACAGTCTGTGGTGCAATGTGGCGTTGGTGGATGGAGTGAGACATGATGTCCCAGATGTGTTCAGTTGGATTCAGGTCTGGGGAACGGGCGGGCCAGGCCATAACTTCAATGTCTTCGTCTTGCAGGAACTGCTGACACACTCCAGCCATATGACGTCTAGCAATGTCTTGCATTAGGAGGAACCCAGGGCCAACCGCATCAGCATATGGTCTCACAAGGGATCTGAGGATCTCATCTCAGTACCTAATGGCAGTCAGGCTACCTCTGGTGAGCACATAGAGGGCTGTGCGGCCCCCTAAAGAAATGCCACCGCACACCGTTACTGACCCACTGCCAAACTGGTCATGCTGGAGGATGTTGCAGGTAGCAGAACGTTCTCCACCGCGTCTCCAGACCCTGTCACATCTGTCACATGCTCAGTGTGAACCTGCTTTCATCTGTGAAGAGCACAGGGTGCCAGTGGGGAATTTGCCACTCTTGGTGTTCTCTGGCAAATGCCAAACATCCTGCAGGGTGTTGGGTTGTAAGCACAACCCCCACCTGTGGACATCGGGCCCTCATACCACCCTCATGGAGTCTGTTTCTGACTGTTTGAGTAGCCACATGCACATTTGTGGCCCACTGGAGGTCATTTTGCAGGGCTCTGGCAGTGCTCCTCCTGTCCCTCCTTGCACAAAGGTGGAGGTAGCGGTCCTGATGCTGGGTTGTTGCCCTCCTATGGCCTCCTCCATGTCTCCTGATATACTGGCCTGTTTCCTAGTAGTGCCTCCATGCTCTGGACACTACGCTGACAGACACAGCAAACCTTTTTGCCACAGCTCGCATTGATGTGCCATCCTGGATGAGCTGCACTACCTGAGCCATTTGTGTGGGTTGTAGACTCCGTCTCATGTTACCACTAGAGTGAAAGCACCGCCATCATTCAAAAGTGACCAAACCATCAGCCAGAAAGCATAGGAACTGAGAAGTGGTCTGTGGTCACCAACTGCAGAACCACTCCTTTATTGGGGATGTCTTGCTAACTGCCTCTGCTTTCCACCTGTTGTCTATTCCATTTGCACAACAGCATGTGAAATTGATTGTCAATCAGTATTGCTACCTAAGAGGACAGTTTGATTTCACAGAAGTGTGATTGAGTGTTCCCTTTATTTTTTTGAGCAGTGTATATACCTACATATACATATGCACACACTGTACATATAATCAGAAATTAATCCTTATATTTGTGGGATTTATTCTCATTATGTAATATACAAAATATATACTTTATTTAAGCTTCGTGTGCTTCATGTCAAGATGTCATATTCTTTGTAAAATGTTTCTAAATGTTAAAAAGCCAGAATATTTTAAACTACATTCTATTGTAGTTTAATACTATTATTTGTTTGCTGGAGAGTTGTCCATAAAAATGCTTGAAGAATAGAGTCTTAACCTACTTGAGATTTCTTTTTACAGGTGGACAATTTTTAGTGGAATTCAAATGCCCCTTATCATCTCTCTACATCGCTTCCATCCTTGAGATTCCCCAATGTTCTGTTACAGATTTTTTGAAATGAAAAGGAATCTGAAAGAGATTATACATTCATTTGATATTAGCAAGTTTGAAAATTCTCATCAGACCCCTACTTACCACTATGATTCTTACGTAGCTAATTTGTGAACCTGGCCATTTGGTTGGCCAGCCTGTCTTACTTAGAAATTGACATATAACTCTTAAGTCATAATGTAAAAACTGATACCAATAGCTGAATGATACTTATAGAATTTAAAAAAAATATATTATTTTTTTAAGTTGTGTCCAACTTTTCACAACCTCATAGATCAGGGGTGTCAAACTTACGACGACACATTGTCTTCACATGATATATCGCAACTTTCTCCCCCTTTGCTAATCCAGGGTGGGTGTGGCTGGCGTATGATGCATCCGGCCTGCAGCCTGCGAGTTTGACACCCTGTCATAGATCATACATGCTAGATCCTCCTGCCCAAATTCAAAAGAAGAAAAGCACACCTATATATGGGTTATACGCTAGTAACTTTGGAAAGTAATGTCATGTTTCTTGCATTTCAAATTCTGGCCAGCTGGTTTGGGTCCTTGGAATAAAATTATACTTTCACTGCTTTTATTCTGCTTTCTTGTTTGCAAATTATTGGACCAGGGGGAATAAAGGGTTGGTGGTGGTTAGATATGGTGTTCATCATAGCACTACTTTTTCTCCTGATAACAGTTCCATGGACATACTAATGTACAGTAAGAACTGCTAAGGTTAAGGAACAAGTATTGAGGAAGGGGAGTCCATATAATGCAGTGCTAAGATGTTGAGATAGGTTTGAGGAAAGCCAGGTTTACGATCACCTTCAATCACAAAAACCCACTGTGTGACCCAGGTCCAATGACTTTCTCCCATTGAAGTTATCTCAGGACAAGGATAAAATGGACAGGAATCCTTTCATAAGATGATCCCAAAGCTTGGAAGAAAGATGATACATGCATATATAAATAAATGTACCCAAGTGTGCACATTTTTCACTTATGAAATATTTATTGTACAGTAATGTTCAACTACGTGTGAATTTTTTAGAACACAGTTTTGTCTGTACGGAGAAATGATTTTCCATTTTCAAAAATATTTTTTTGAGAATTATTAGCTTTTTATGTGGACATCTATTTTTCTCTAGTATTCCTTTTCCTTTTAATTGATATATTTCAACTTGGGTAACACTGCTCTTTTCTGGCTATCATGAACTAACTTTCTCTGAGAAAAATTAGTCAATTTGATCAGAAACACAACCTTGGAAATTTATTATTGGTATTAGTTTGGAAACATGATTTTTTTCCCTTCTCTTCTGTGGATCTTTTAAAAACATGTTCTAGAATAAAAATATATTCTTATTCATCTCATGGCTTCTTTAAACAGAGGTGGGGCGTTGGTTCTTACCTGATACGCTTCTTTTCGTAGAGCTGTTGAGAGTGTCCAGGTTGGGAGGAGCTCCAGTCTCGGCTCTCACAGGCTGAGCTTGAGATTGAGGCACGCCTCTCACCATCACGTGGTCCTCCGGGCGCGCCCCAGTTTTGCGAAGACGAGAAGGAAGGTCCTGTTCTCATCTTACTCAGGAAAAAAATATTAGTTTGCTCGGTCGAACAGCAGGGTTTCCCACCAGACGGCCTACGGGTGGGGCTGGACACTCTCAACAGCTCTACGAAAAGAAGCGTATCAGGTAAGAACCAACGCCCCTTTTCCATAGAGCTGTCTCGAGTGTCCAGGTTGGGACATACCAAAGCTTGGCTAGTCCTGCGGGCGGGCTCCCGTCTGGAATGGGACCTCTCCTGGAACCCTGATGACCCGCTGGAGGGCACGCCCAACAGGAGAACCCCTCGGAGGTTGGAATGCCTCAACGAGAGGGCCTGATGAAGGAGACGGGGCTGTCTAAAGGTAGCCCTGCCGGGATGCCACGGATGCTTACTGAGACCGTGGGGCAAGGAGACTAGGTAGAGCGGCCAAAACCTTGTTAGGGACCCGACGAGGAGCCGGGCAGAGGCGAGGATGGAAGTTCCCCTGAGAAGACTTAGCCAGAGTGAGGGAGGCGCCCTCAATAACCGGAGGGTCACCGTTGCGAGGGTGGTGATGGGACGCCCTAGGGTGTTATGGGATAGACCCTGTTGGGAACCCCCTGAGAGAACTCCAGGTCAGAGTGATGGAGGGGAGGCGTAAGGAGTTCCCAAACTGTGACCTGTGCTAGTGGGGACCAAGTTTGGTTCCGCCCAGAGCGAGGCGGTCGGCCCTGCTCAAGAGCCAACTGACCGAGGACCGCCCAGAGGGAACTAAGGGTAGTAGTGAGGACCAGGGCAAGGGGTCCGTGTATCTGGATTATGAGGCTGTGGGCGGGGGCCCAGAGAAGGAACCCCAGCTAACATGGGGTGGGGATAAATGTGTTGCCAGCCAGATGCCCTGGGGCAAGGTGAGGAGGACAAGGGTGCTCCAGACTATGAGCCTGCGTCCGGGAGCCGTATGGTCTACCGGGAGTCTTGGTATGGAGAGGTAAGGCAGATATGAGGATTAGGCTTCCCAACGGTTTGGGCAAGGCTGAAGAGAAGAGATTTTGCAGGAGTTAAGTGTCAGAGTGGGGCCAGACTAGGCGAGAAGCCTGAAGAGGATTGGCTTTCTCGCTCTCCTTCTCCTCGTTTTTATATTTGTTTCTTTCTTTCTTTCTTTCTTTTTTTTTTTTTTTTTTTTGGAGGGGCAGCCACCTGGGGGCGACTGCATTATCGGGAGCAGCGGAGCGAACCTCTCCCGGATCCCGGGAGGGCTTCCTGGACGAGGTGCCTCCGGACCTGTCTGGTTCCGATCGGTCAGGAGGCCTGTAGGGAGATGATTGGTAGTACCTGGGGAAGGAGGAAGAGCGGGAAGAACCTTGGCGAGAAGAGGGAGAGGAACCTCTGAAATCAGACCTCCTAGCAAGAGAAGGGAGATATTTGCGCTTGTTGCGGGTCTCGGCCAGGAATGGGTCGAGAACCGGTCCAAATAGCTTCCCCCCAGAGATGGGGGCTGATGCTAGCTTAGCCTTGTTTTTTACGTCCGCCTGCCAGTGGCGGAGCCAGAGAAGGCGACGGGCAGTAACCTGGGACGAGATGGCCCTGGTGGAGAATTTTGCAGCCTGGAAGGTGGCGTCTGCAGAGAACTCGGCTGCGGCCAGGATCTTGGCAATATCCTGGTGCGCTCTGAGATTAGCTGCGGGGACGTGCTGCTTGAGCCACTTGATGGAGGTTCTGGTGAAAAAAGACGCGGCCGTGGAGGCCCTGACCGCCCAGGCATCAGAGAGATGAGCGCGGCGCAGGGCCAGTTCAGCTCGTTTGTCCTCGGGCTGGAGAGCTTCGAGGACTCGCTGGGAGTTGAGCGGGAGGCCAGACCTACTACGGGCTCGTCCACAGGGGGGATCGAGCAAGGTAGAGAACTGCGGTTCAAGATTGAAAAACCGCTTGTCCTGGGCGTTGGGAGGAGGAGGAGGCCCCGAGGAGGCTAGCTGCCTTGAGACCATGTCAGAGAATATGGGTGGGACAGGAATCACTTCGGTTTCCACCACAGGCTGGGAGAAAATGGAGTCGGGAGGAACCCCGATGCCGCTGGGTTGGGTGGGGGGAGGGTTCAGGCCCGAGGTATTCCTGGCCTTGAACAGGAGGGACCTAAATAGATGTGGTTTAAACAGCCCCAGAAACGCGGGCTGGCCTGGAGAGAGGCCCTCGTCCTCCGACATGTCCCCTTCTGGGGGCCTGCTCCCGAGAGGAGTTCACTGTCTACGACAGACCCCAATTCGAGATCCTCCTCGTCCCCAAAGAGGGTAGGGTCCCCGAGTTCCTGGGCCTCCATCTCCTCCATCTCCAAGGGCAGGGTCAAGTCCCGTGGAGAGCTACCTGACCATGCGAAGTTGCTGATCCTCGAGCCTCGGGGCCTCAGGCCTAGGGGCCAGACCGGTCAGCTGCTGAAACTGTTGTGCTATCCCGTGCCGGATGGCCAGCTCCATCGCTCGTTTGAGATTTTCGGGATTTCCACCGTGGGGGGTGGGTGAGGCTCCTCCGGGCGCAGACCTGCAGCAGCGGGGGGGAAGGTGGCCTCAGGGGCCTGTCCAGGCTGCGATGAAGAGGCAGAAGCAGGGGAGGAGGGAGGAGGTAGAGGGAGTGGGATTGGAAGGGTCCAGAGGCACAGAGCTTGACTCCTTAGAGAGTCTGTCAATCTCCTTTTCAAGGGCCCTGTGTCGCCTAAGGGCATCCCTTTGAGAGGCTTTGGATGTTTCCTGTGCTTGTTTGCGCAGGTGGTGAGACTTAGCCTTGGCCTTCAGTGAAGTGCCACGAGATGCATTGTCGTCTGCCATCTGGAGAGGAGAAAGGAGGAAAAGTTCTTGATTAACGTGAGGCGATTAACAAGGCTGGACACAGCCTAAGCAGGGCGGAAACTCAGTACTGCGTTTACCCCCTAGGTCAAGGACAACAGAGGTGCTTTGCACGTTGTTGAGAAGTAGGGCCTAGCCCAGAAGCCAATTGCCAAAGATGGACGCCAAAAACCGCCCCTGCCGGGCGGACCGGGGAAGGGGATGGCGGAGCTGCTACCTCCCTTGCTGGGGAGAGACTGTGTAGCCAGTAGACTCCTATATCTGAGGAGTACCAAGGCAGGATTGCAAGGTACCATCAGGGATTTGGACTTTCCAAGGATCTGCCCAGGAATCAAACACAATGCGGCCTGCAGGTAGGCCTCGAGCAGTGGCAGGCGTCCCTGGGGCTACCAACCAAAAATTTTAAAGTAAAGTGCCATCACGGGTCCTCGGACAGTTGCACATTTGGATGCGGCCTACGTAGAGGCCGGGTATCCTAGCGCACGTTTCGCACCCCCCTTTTGATCAAAAAAATTTTTTTGTATTTAAAATAGGAGGCTGTTGCACAGCAGGGCCTAGCCCAGAAGCCAATTAGCCAAAAGTTGAACGCCAGGCAGCTACCCCTGCCGGACGGACCGGGGAAGGGGATGGCAGAGCTGCTAACTCGCCTGCTGGGGGAAGGGCTACAGAGCCAACTAACCCTGGTTAGCCTGATAGAAACTAAGTGCAAACAGGCAAGGATATAGGCAGTCCGGAGTCTGCCTATAAAACCTTAAGAAAAACCCTGTTATAGGCCTCTGAAAAATGGCGCCCGGCCATGCGGCCACACACAAGATGGCGGCGACTCCTGCCACTCCCAAGATGGCTGACGCCACAGGAGCCCAAAATGGAGGGCGCAATGACGAGGCAATCCCCAGCGGCGGCTATCACCCAGGAGAAGTTAAAAAGGCCCAGAGGCCACAAAGAAGTACCTGGGAGAGGCAGGGAAGCATCTCCTTGGGTTAGAGGGCGTTCGTGGGGGAAACGGCCAAAGAACAAAAACAGGCAGGAAAGAAAGCGATGCAGCTTCGCACGGAGCGAAAAGGCAGCAATCGGAGGGGGAGGCAGCGCTCGAGCGCTGGATTCTCCCTTAAAAGGATAGTGAAACAATTCCCCTTAGAAGAAAAAGGCTCCCTAGGGAGCTCAAACCTCAGTTTCCTGCGCTGTCTGAGAGTCCAAGTTGATCAAAAAAAAAAAGAAAACACGAGGTGCTAGAACGACCAGGAGCAAAAGGAAAACCAGCCTGACTGCCACGAGGCTGAGCAAAAAACTGGGGCGCGCCCGGAGGACCACGTGATGGTGAGAGGCGTGCCTCAATCTCAAGCTCAGCCTGTGAGAGCCGAGACTGGAGCTCCTCCCAACCTGGACACTCGAGACAGCTCTATGGAAAAGATTTTTTTTTTCATTTTTGGGGAAGTATCAGGATTTTTCTTTAAAATACTATTGGAAAAGGAACGTGAACTTGTGAAGATACCTGTCTTGCTTACAATTAATGTCTTTATTTACAGGATTATGCCTTTGATATCCATGCCATTATACAATGTTTGATGAGTGTATTTATTTTGAGGTGTAAGAGTTTGATATATTGGATGAAAAATACCTCAGTTTTTCTTAAGAATGGTAATTTTACATTTATTTTGTATTCACTCCTATTTTGCGTTTCTTTGAAAAAACTGATTGAGTATAACTAAATGTAGTATAGGATAATGCATTAAATCATACTGAATGTGCTTCTGAAATGTGTACCGTGTTTCTCATATAATAAGGCCGGGTCTTATTTTTTTTTGAGCCCCGAAAAAATGGCTAGGCTGTCTTTTCGGGGGTGACTTAATTCCCCTCCCCTTGCATCTTCGGGCGGGCGGCGACGGCTTGGATGTTGACCTCGGCGTTGGTGGGGCACTTCATATCGGGGTCAACGCAGGCAGCACCATAACCAGTTGTGCAACAAAAGTATTTCCTAACGGCAAGCCCCCCCTCATTCCCCCCCATTTTGCAAGTTTTAATATAGGCCTTAATTTGGGGGGAGGGGTTTAATTTCATTTCATGCCTATAAAACATGCTGGGACTTCCTATTGGGGGAGGCCGTATTGTTGGAGAAACAGGGTAGTTATGTCATAGAGTTAAATTATTTAGCAAGAAACTTAATTCAGACAACTTAACAGTAGTACAGATATTCCTCATTTAGCAACTGCCTTGTTCAGTGACCATCCGTAGTTACGACTGTGGTGAAAAAGTAACTTAATGACCAATCTTTGTATTTGCAAACTTTACAGGTCTATACAGCAAAGGAAAGCTGATGTAAGATCATAAGTTGCTTTTGATAGCAAAAGGGGTGGCATCATAAATTTAATAAATTTCATAAGTTTTACTTATTATTTTATTTTATGACTTACTAGTCCCAATTATGGTAGCTAAATGAGAGCTACCTCTACTTTCCCTCGCCTCCCAAAGTTTTATGTACAAAGTCACCATTTAACATTTTGTTCAGACATCATAAGAATATTATGACTTTGTGGATGGCTAGTTTCTAAAAGTGTTGAAGGATCCAAAAAATGGCCCAATTTCTCATGTTGTTTGAAAAACACAATCATAATTTAGGTATTATGACTTTTATGTTGAAAAATTATGGAAACAGGCTTAGTAATATCTGAAAATAAGAGTTTAAAGATCTTAATAGCTAGATACTCTTTATTTCATTAGTATCAGGAATGTTTTTGTGTTAGAGACTGCAGTGGCTCATAAATAAATATAGGAATATAAATAGAAAATGCAAGATGTACATTTTAGAAATAAGGGTTTTCTGTGGCTGAATCTTTTTGCACGTAATAAAACTGCCAGATTACACAGGATTATACATAGGTTTTATTGTGTGAATTCTAAACTGTTAAGGTTGTTGGCTGAGTATGTTGTTAATGTTTGTTATTGTGTGGCCAAGCTCAAGGTTATTTTCAAAACCTAGCCTGAACCATTGTTCTTATAAGGTTTAGGATTAGCCCACTCACAGTAATTAAATAGCAATAGTTTATCTGCTAAAAGTCTTGGAATGTATTCATTCACTGTACCTAATAATTAGAAGGCCTGATATATCAAATATTGAATTCAGCTTCATAGACGTGAAGTAGATTTCAAACAATAAATTGCGTTTTATACAACTTTCTATTGCTTTGTCCTGTTTGGGATTTAAATGCTGCATCTTAAAATCCATCAAATAAAATTTGCTCATGAAAAACATGTTCTTGACACTTGCCAATTAGACTGGGAATTAAAGGCTGCTTACATTAGTTCTTTCCTAAAAGTCTGATCCATATGTACTTTGAAGGACTGGCGAGGGAATGCCGAAGAAGAGAAAATTGCCTTTTCCAAAAAGATATAAATAGGAGGTTATTTTACAGTCAAGCCCTAACTATGCAGCATTAATCTATATTGTGTTTTTTATTTTTTTAAATAAATGAGCTGACAGAATTGAAGTAGTTAAGTTCAGATGAGAACTTTCAATCCACCAGTTCTCATCAGTTCCAGTCAGTCTGATCAGGGGTCAGCAATTATGAAAATTAACATCTGGGCGGGGGGGGGGGTATATGTTTGACTCTTCTTCCATAAATATTGTCCTTACAGATTCAGCTTTTGAAGTTTTAAGAAAGGATTTTATAACTTAAATCTTACTATTTCCTTCCCATCTAGCAAATTCTGAGTTTGAAGTTTCTGTGTCTGCAAGAAATATCCGAAGGTTACTGAGTTTCCAGCGGTACTTGAGATCTTCCCGTTTCTTCCGGGGTATTACTCTTCCAAATTCTTCAAACATTTTAGATGATGATTACAATGGACAAGCTAAGGTTTGTTTTTGCAGCTATCTTGTAACTTTGCTCTAAAAGAAATAGTAACTTTTATTAGGTGTTCAAGTAAATAAATAATTTTTATTAACAATTGATATATGTTCCAGACTTGTAGAAGTGAAATTTCTGTTTATCTTTTCCCTCTGCAATTTGCCAGTTCTCATCAATGTAGATAATATACATTGTATTTTTTTAAAAAATCTATAATTAAAAACAAGTAATCATAACTAAAACACTGAAAGTCAGGACTAACAAGAAGTCAGTGTAATAAAATATGGATAATGCATAAACTTAGGAGAAAGCTGTCTAGTAAACCATGTTTAAATATTTTCCTGAAGACCAGCAAGGATCGCTAGCCTGATTGCTGTCAGGCTATTCCAAAGCACAGCCAATGCAACAGAGAAGCAACACCTTCCTCTTCCAGTTGTGCCTAGAAAAGTATCGACATAGAAATAGATCTAACTAGGTGGCACGTGGAAAGCAGCGGGCAAAAGTTTTGTCCAAAGTAAGGTTCAGATGAGTCTGCT
Organism: Pseudonaja textilis; assembly: GCF_049901715.1. Taxonomy (NCBI): domain Eukaryota; kingdom Metazoa; phylum Chordata; class Lepidosauria; order Squamata; family Elapidae; genus Pseudonaja; species Pseudonaja textilis. The sequence continues at coordinate 165,208,073 of NC_141992.1, read as the reverse complement.
TTATTTTAGAAATAGTTAATCATTTTAATATTGATCTACTTAGGTATTCCACCCCCCACCCCCCAAAAAGATGTTCTGCTTCTATGAGAGGAAACTGTTAATGTAAGAAGGCAGTTGCACCCCAGCTGATCCATTAGTGGAGAACATGATTCCTTCTAGAATTTTTCAAGTCAAACAATGATGTGGTCTCAGACCAGGCACATTGTTGCTTTTATCTTCTGACTACTATTCCTTTCAGAATCTGTATAGATTTATAAAATTGCAGCACGGGTGATTCAGATATATAGCATTTAGAAAGAAGTGGTTCTTATTCCCAAATAAAATGTTGCTTTCTTTTGCTTTTCAGTGTATGCTAGAAAAAGTTGGGAACTGGAATTTTGATATCTTCCTTTTTGACAGGCTAACAAATGGTAAGATTTCATTTGTTACTTTGAAGATACTACTTTAAAAACTGAGCAATTGCTATATGTGTATATAAACTCATTTAGATTGTTGGGCTACCAAAATAGATTGACTAATATTTTACTTCTTTCAGATATGAAATCTGGTAACCTGGTAATTAGTTGAGTATTAGACTTATAGAGTTGGAAGTAAGTTTTGTCTTTAAACTTATGTTGGCATTTCTCGGTTTACATGCAGGGTTATAATAAGGGAGCGTGCACACATGATTGTCTCCATGTCCCTGTGTGGGACAAGCTGTTGAAAATGTGTTCATATGCATAATGAGAAAATGCTAAGGGAGTTTAAAAGCTTATTCAGTTAAACATTTCTAAAACAATTTATAGACTATTAAGTTAAAGGGAGGTTTAGACTTTAGAGAGTGTTGTTCATAGCTGAGGAATATCTCTATAGGGATTATATGGTAAGAAGTTTGTGGCTCAAGAGACTTGAAACAGCCAGTTCCTTCACTTTTTAAAATTCTGATCTCGTACTTTTTAAGGCAATCATGTATTAAGGGCCTGTGCAGAATGTTGTAATGCAGAAAGTTAAACTTGCATTCAGGTTTACATAACTACTTTGCATAAATACATTGTTTGCTTTATGCATTGTGTTCTGTATCAGTGATTTTCAAAGTTGGCAATTTTAAGATGTGTAGACTTCAAATTGCCATTGGCTAAAGTAATCAGCCAGTAATTCAGCCAATAAACAAATTGGGATGGGTGAGTTCTGAAAAAATGGTTGGAATAGATAATTTCAAAATGGTAGCAAATATGTGTAGGAGATTGCCTGTTTTGTGGTAAACTCTTAACTCTATTGAGAGAGAAATCAGATACAACTTCCAATTTTATCCTTGAAGGTAATTCTCAACTTACACATGTTTAGTTAGTCCTTTTTGTACTTGAGAAAGTAGGGAAGAATACTTTTCTGTTAAATTATTGTTTCAATATTTCCTAATTTTATTTTGCTAGATCAATAAGTGTCTCACATCAAGTTAACTGCTAACTCATCTGGTTCAGTATTAGTGACCCAAACTATCATTTAAAGGTAGTCCTTGATGTACAACCATTCATTTAGTTACAATGGCACTGAAAAATGTGATCTTTTTCACACAACTGTTGAAGCATTCCCACAATCACGTGATCAAAATTTAGATGCCTGGCAACTGGCATGTATTTGTGATGACTGCAGTGTCCTGGGGTTATACCTTTTGAGGCTTTCTGACAAGCAGAGTCAGTGGGGAAGCCTGATTCATTTAACAACTGTGTTACAGGTAGTCCTTGACTTACGACCACATTTGAGCCCAAAATTTCTGTTGCTAAGTGAAACATTTATTAAGTGAGTTTTGCTTCATTTCTTTCTTGCCACAATTGTTAATTGAACCACTGCAGTTGTTAATTTAGTAACCTGGTTGATAAGTGAATTTGGCTTCCCCATTGACTTGGCTTGTCAGAAGATCCCAAAAGAGGATCACGTAACCCTAGGACAACTGTCATAAATATGAACTAGTTGCCAAGCATTTGAATTTTGATCACCTGACTATGGGAATGCTGCAAAGGTTTTAAGTGTAAAAAAACGCTCCTTTTTTTCAGTGTCGTTGTAACTTCAAACGGTCACTAAATGAAACTGTTGTAAGTTGAAAAGCCTTGTGACCAACATGCAGTTATGGCCATTGCAGTGTCCTGCAGCCACCAAGTTTCAAAACTGGCTTCCAATAGCAGAATTAATGGTGATTGTAGAAGTGAAATTGAAAATTGTGGTCGCATGATTATTGTCACGGTGAGTCACGCAATGAGATTTTTCATCTAGCAACTGCAGCACATAGCAACAAAGTTGCCTGTCCCAATTATAGTTGGTAAACAAGGACTATCTGTAAAGGCATTGTTGAAAATTAATGGATTAATTTTACAATACTGGGTGATAGATTTCTGAATCACTTGATGACATGAAAGCACTAAAAATTAGAAGTCTTAATTAAAACATTGAGAACTATATTCTAGTTACATATACAAAGAAGAAATATATATGTTATGTATGACAGAATTATTTAAACAGACCTGTCTGCTTCCTATTAAACATGTTTTTTTTGTGTATGTGTATTTTTAGGAAACAGTTTGGTCACTTTAACCTTTCACCTGTTTAATCTTCATGGACTTATAGAATACTTCCAACTAGATACAATGAAGCTGCGCAGATTTTTAGGTAAAAACTTACTAAGTTCAAGCATTCCCATTAAACCTTTTCTTTAAATGCATTTCACTAATTTGCACAATTCTTTTTAATAAATTGAGAAAACTATCTATATTATGGATTGATAATACTTCATGAATATTGTCCAACGTGAGAAAAAAATACCTATAAAATAAGGAAACTAAACAAAAAAATGAGATAATTGTGTAGTCCTGGATGTTTTTATATAGTGATTTCCTACATGTGTGGCAATACATTTGGCAGATTTTACAGGTAAACTCATCCTATGAAGATTAAAAAAAATGATTTTTTTAAAAAGTAGTAGTTTGCAAACTATTACTGAGGAATTGGAAGGCAGAATGTATACCTTGTCTTTAGTGGTTATTAATAATGCGAGCAAGTAGATTACCTCTCTTCTGCCTTAACTGCAGAGCAATTCAAATTGCTGCAGGTACATTAAGGGTGGGTGACTGGCATTTTCCAGTACTGTAATACTGAAGTTGAAGTGATTAGAAAAACAGTAACACCCACAACGTAAGAAATCTGGATGTTTTGCAGCAGTTGTGCTACATAGTTCAAAATGAAACACTTTATTAGAAAGGGCTTTGTGCTAATGTTGCACTTAAATCTGCATATAAATGTATGTTGTACATTGGCATTCTCTGGTAATTTATTCACTGAAAAAATGCAGGATTATACAAGTCAAATAAATTAGGTAACTTATTGTAATGACCCAGAGTGTAACACAAACATAACAAAATCCAAAACGTAAATAAATGTCCTTTAATGCCTCCAACTTGGCCCCATTGTTCAATAATTCTCAGTTGGAGATAAAACGTACTCAAAAGTGGTCTTCAAAAGAAAACAATATAGTCAGAATTTAATGAGCAAATAGAGGTTAAAATAAAAACCAAACAAACTACAATGATGAAATTTCCACAACGGAACAGGAGAAGTATTTACCAAATTCAAGGAGATAACAAGGCATAGTCTGTTGGAAGGACGCCAACCAAGATAACCTCAAACCAAAATAAAACACACTTTGTCTCCAGCGTTTGCTAGAACGCAGGTCCAAACTCTTATGCAGTTCTCACCTGCAGCCCATGAAGAGGATCAAGGCCCTGTCCTCCTGAGTAGACCACGTCTCTCCCTTATCCTCTCCTCCCCGTGTGCCCTAGGATGGATAGGGGATGGGCCTGGGTCCTCCTCTGACTGTTCAGCTGGCCTCTGCCCTTCCCCAGCCTCCTCCACAACCTCCTGAGCCACACTTACACTCCCTGTCGGTTGTTCCTCCTCTCCCTCAGAGTCAGTCTGCACCAGGGGCATGACACTTATTAAGGCAAAAACTTCCTTGTGGTAGATACTGTACTTGGTGATTACATGAAACATTTGCAGCAATATGGAAACAGCTATTTTTTACAGTCTTCTGGGATATAACTGGTCTTTATGAATGCATTGAGATTTCCTGGTAATCTCTTGTCTGAAGATTTCCATGGCTCGTTGTGCTTTAATTTTTAAATCAGATTTTGGTTAGCTACCAAGTATAGCAAAACAATACATTCTTGATTATAACAAGTTAAAAAGATGTTTGAGGTATTTATTGTCAATGTGCATCCCCTGAATGTAAAAATATTTTTCTCTAACACTCCCCCAAATACAATCCTAATGAAATGTTATGTGATTCATAACTTGCTGTAAGGAGAAAAACACGCTTGCTTTTATGGGCATAAAGTCAACAGGGGAGCATTTCCAATAATCGATCTTCATTTCATCTTAAGTATTATCATTTTAGATTGATACTGGCAATGCTTTTCTACATTTTCTACATTTAATATGCCAGGCAATTTTCTGATTTTTTCCCCAATTTGAATTTTTAAAATGAATAGAAATCTTATTTTCTAGACATGAAAAGCACGTTTCGAAATCTCTGAATGTTTTAAAGGTTGCCGCCTTCATTTGAATTTTTGTGGTAAATCATTGTTGAAGTTTATCACATTTTATATTATATCGTCATTTTAATTGATATGAATCAAGAATGGAACGGAATATTTTGGGGTTATGTCTTTCCCCTTTTCCTCCACACATTAATACTTACTTTCATTTGTAGTAATGGTTCAAGAAGATTATCACAGCCACAACCCATACCACAATGCAGTTCATGCTGCTGATGTGACTCAGGCCATGCACTGTTATTTAAACGAACCCAAGGTAAAAGAAAAACCAGTCCTGTCATTAATAATTTTCATGCATTTATAACAAAATTGTTATTACAAAAAAATTGAGGAGTAGTGACATTAGTGACATTAAGCAAAGGTAATATAGAATGTAATTGTTTTATTAAGAGCTTGTTTTATGCCAGAGATTCTTTTTTGATACAATTTCCTACAGATATATTGAGTATACAGGTTGGAGTATCTGGAGTTATAGCTCAGTACAAATTGAGAGGGATCCAGTTGGGGAAAGTTCTTGTAATACTTTTGAAACTTATAAGAATGTTGAATCAGGATTGTATCAATTATGGGAGATTGCATATTTGTAAAGAAAAAACTAACAATACTCCTTATTGTTTCAATATTGCTAGCCGTACAATTAAAAAACAACAACAACCGAAGAATTCTATGGACTAACTAAAATTCAATCAACATGAGAAATAACTTGATGCCATGGTTAAACTCAGTTGGAAATGCTAGCTACATTTTTGGGAAGTATTAGTAATAGATATTCATATGGTCATAATTTATATATTACAGCTTTTCCAATCTCTAACTCCGTGGGATATTCTGCTCAGTTTAATTGCAGCTGCCACTCATGATTTGGATCATCCAGGTGTTAACCAGCCTTTTCTTATTAAAACAAACCATTATTTAGCAACTTTATACAAGGTAAGTAGAAGACGAAGATTTCTGTCCTTTAATGGGATCTGACTAGCAGTGATTGATCAGGAAAAGAATCTTGATATAGTACAGAGCTTGAGGAAAATGTCAAATCAGCAGGCAGTTGCTATTAAAAAAAGGCAGTCCCTGTTTGGAATTATTAGGAAAGGAGCTGAAAATAGAACTGTGGATATAATGCAACCCTTAAAAAATAAGGTTGCACTTGTTTTGTATAACTTTGATTATTGCATCTTATGAGGCAGTTTATTGTATAGTTTTAATCACTGTATCTTAAGAGAAAATGCAAAAAAGAACAACCAAAATAATTAATGTTAGTGTAGCCCAGTGCAAGGAAAAATTATAGCAACTGGGCTGTTCAGCTTAGAATATAAAGAATAAGGGGAGATATTATAAAAATTACATAAAATTATCATGGCATAGTTAATATGAAGAGAAAGGACATTTTCTCATTCAATGATAGCAGCCCAGACTATCTACTGAAACTGAATACAGGTAGATTGGACTGACATAAGGAGTTTGTGACATTTGGACAATTTTAAAAGGAACCTGGATAGATTTATGGAGAAACAATATTGTCAGTAGCTATTAATATTGATGTATATTTATTACTCTTGAATCAAGGGCAGCTTGTCTTACTGGCTATTGGGAGGTGAGAGGGGAGAAGGTGTGTCGCACACAGTCTAGGGTTGGTGATAAAGAATGTTGAAGTGAACTTACGAATTGATCTAATAACCTTTTTATGTTCTATTCAAAAGTATTAAAGTGTTTAATAAAAGAAAGGAACATATGATACACATTTTTTAAAAGAAGTGATCATTTCTGTGGAAATTTTTTTTTTTTGAAAATCCAAATACAAAAAAAAAATTGCCTAAAAGTTCCAGCACAAGGTGATAGTAGCAGATATATAATCAGTTTGGATACTTTAAAAAAAATCCTACTTAAATAAAATAGTTTTCATCATTATTCAAAAGTGAACAGAGAAGACATTTTGGTAATCCTAAACTTTACATGACAAGATCTCGCATCTGAACAGTTGCCTGCCTTTTCAGCTGTCAGCAAGACCAGGAAAGCGTGTTTTCACTGGAACAAAGCATGCTCTGGTTCTCATCTGGGCTATAAGGGAAATGCTATTCTTCAAGTTCAAAATCAACTGAATCTGCGTATTGGTGAAGCCAATAAAGAGAAGACAGGAAAGGAATGTGTAGTTGATAAAAGTGGCTGATTTATTCAGGAAATTAATAGGATTGTGTTCTGTTTGTTAAAAATCAGTATAACATGTTCATTGTTATATGTAGTTCAGCATTCAAATAATATATAATATTAATAATCTTTTATTTAATTTCAGAATACCTCAGTATTAGAAAATCACCACTGGCGATCTGCAGTGGGATTATTGAGAGAGTCTGGATTATTTGCACATATGTCACTAGAAAGCAGGTATTTATCAGATTTCCCCAAACCCATAATTTTTACAGAATGGAGAATACATTACAGAATAAAAGATTTAAAACAGATAAAATAATAAAAGGTAGTTGTATTTTTCTAAAATGCATTATAATTCTGAATGCAATTTTACGTTCCCATAAATAAAGCTAAATGCAGGTGGTTTTCACAATGATTACTCATTCAGAGAACATTCAAATTTGCATTGAACTAATGGTACTTAGGACTGATGTCTCAAAAGTTCCAACTGTCACAGCAATCCTCTAGTCTCATGATTGCAATCCAGCTGCGCAGCAACTCGCTCGCAAATACAGTGTCCCGTGATCACGCGACTGCCATTTGTGACTTTCAGTGCTTGCTTTGCACAAGCAGAATAAATGGAGAAATTGGCATGAGGTTACAAATGCTTAACAATCATGTGGGATATGCTTGTCAGTGGCAACCGAAAGTGCTGGAACTGCTGTTGCTAAATGGTTTGATCATGTCACACTTGAAACAGCAATTCCAGTCCCAATTGTTGTTGTTAACTGAGGACTATCTGTAAGAAAAATAAGTGAACCATAATTCTTCATTCATGGTACTTTCATCTATACTGTGATCATTTTTAATGATGTCGAAAGTTATAATCCAGATACCTTAGATGATTTGGATTAACTTTCCCAAACAGCATACATTTCCAAACACCTGGAAGGCACCTATAGACAGAATTTATTGATCTATAGAATGCAATCAGAAAAATGAACAGCACAAAACTGACTCCCAATGAAAGAAGCAACCAAAGCATACATGTCATGTAGCAAAATTTTGCTACTTTAGAGAAATAAATTTATCTTGATTATTTAACAAACAGTACAGATAAAGCTGTAAGAGTGCCCTGGAAATTTAAATAAAATGAGGGGTAATCAACTGGTGGCATATGTTCCTGTAGAACTGGCAATATAGAAGAACCTGGGCTGTGGTTTCTGTGGCACCCAATATCACAATGGTAGTATCTGGTTTCATACGTGTTTTCCTGTATTTTTCTTCAAGGACAACTGGGGTGGGGTGGGGGTGGGAGGTCTGGAATACACCTAAAGATCCAAGTTACATATTTGAATTACTAAATTTAAATTCTACGTTTTCCAAACATTGCAAATTCATAATCAGTGTTGAGCCGAATATTGTGTAATGATTCATGTTTACATTTACCTACTAATTATTGCTTTGGATTTCTTCTTATTATTTCCAATTTTAGGCAGCTGATGGAAAGCCAAATAGGGGCATTGATTCTCGCCACTGATATTAGTCGTCAGAATGAATATCTATCCCTGTTTCGTACCCATCTGGACAAAGAAGACTTATGCTTATTAGAGGAAGATCATCGGCATCTTGTCCTTCAGGTAACTTGCATGAATCTTAGGTGGAAAAGAAATTATGGTAAACAGTATCCTTGTAATATATGGTTTGAAAAAGTCCTAGTTCTTTACTTATAGTCTTTATAAAAATATAGTTTGTTGAGGCTGAAAGTTAAGGTCTCCTATTTGTTCCTTTTGCAAATGTAATACAACCGTATATGTTTTCCTATTCTGGCAGGACCATTTGATAGAAACGGATATCTCCTCAGTTTTTTAAATGTTCAAAAAACAGCAAGAATCTGCATTTTTCCAAACAAAAAACATTGCTATATATTTTTTTTGAAAAGGTTTTAACCTTTAACCTTTTTATAAGATCTTGTAGGAACAAACCAATGTCTTTTCAGTTTTAATGATTTAGCTTTGATTCAACAGGGAAGCAATTACGTAGAATCTGAAATCTTGCCACAGTTTCTGTTCTGAATTTAATGTGTATTGCTACAGAATTGATTTGACTTGACATTTTTGAACCTGTAAAGGCAAAATAGTGTAGTTATAAGTTAATAGGCAAGATGACTGCTACTTTTTTCTTTCAAATATTATTACATTGTTGCCATCTGACATTTCAGGTAAGAAAATCCAATCAGGTTGGTTTCAAAAACGAAGTCTTAAAACGGGACAATATTTAAAATACCTTTAAGGATTGCTATGTTTTATCAAAATAATAAACTTTAATTTATTATCAGAAGTACTGAAGGTTAATTGAACTGTACTAATGAATGATAATCACTCTCATTTATACTCATGTTTTTTTCTCCCACCTGTTTTCCTTCGAGCCTGTATGACTGGCATTTCTTCCCATAATAATTCCATGCATTTCTTCCTTTAGTTTGTTAATTTATCTTTGGTTCATTTTATCTCATTCTCTCTCAGAAATTATGTGCTATTAAAATAATGGAACACCGTGTTCTGTTTTAATTACAGAAAGTCTCTCTTCCACTGTTTCTTATATCCATTTTTATTGCAAATAGAATTTCATAGAATTTTATGGAAGGATAGTATTATATCAGTTCTCTACAAAGTGCAATATACATATAAAGTCACCCTGATGCTTAATTAATAATAATTAAAAAGATAGTTATTTAAAACTTGCTGTTAGACTACTTGTTTTAAAATAGTAAGAATTATGAATATTTCAATAACATTTCAGTGTACCATTGATACACTAATTTCTGTCTTTCATCTTGAATGGATTTCCTTCTCATGTGCATATTTGCCATACTCCAGTGTAATTAAATTCAAACTGTTAAATTTAGTGGTACATCTCAATTAACTCTATGTGGCCTACAGCTCTCATTACTCATTATCATTTACTTTGTCAGCTTTAACTTTTACTGTTATCTTGATTTTGGGATATTACATGGTAACTGTATGTTTAAACATGAATGCTAAGACAAACTAAAACTAAATAATGTATTTATTTGTTTGCTAGATGGCATTGAAATGTGCTGATATTTGTAATCCCTGTCGGACCTGGGAGCTAAGCAAACAGTGGAGTGAAAAAGTAACCGAAGAATTTTTTAATCAAGGCAAGTAGTGAGAAGTGAAGAGTTATTACCATAGATTGTGAAACACTGATGGCTGTGGTGATTGCAAAGCAACCTGAGCTATTTGCAAGAGGTTCTATGGAGTTGGAATGGTTTCATTAAATTACTCTTGCTGGCATAATACATTACTACTTTTTCTAGATCTGTTTTTTGATTTATTGTTTGGTTATCTCCCATCAGGTCGTTTTCATTCCTGGCGACCATGTGTATAGCTTTACTCCATGATGATGTATCCCTAATCCAGGGGTGTCAAACTTGTGGCCTGCGGGCCGGATGCGTCACGCGCTCACGCCCACCCATTTTAGTGAAGGGGAAAAAAGTTATGCAAGTTTGACACTTCTGCCCTAATCTGTTCTTTCAAGTCTCCCAATGATGCACTCACTGTCGTTGTAACTGAAAATAACCACCTTGCTGCTTGTGGCACCCCCCTCTCCCAAATTACATTAGGCAGCATGAGGTGTTCATGCATGTGACTGGAGAGTGTTGTTTTCTGTTTTCATGGGCATTTTTTAAAAAGTAAATTGTAAAAGTTTATTTTAAGAGTGCACACAGCAGTATCTATGTACCCTCTCTAAACACTGATAAATCCCACAGCTAATTTTTGTTAAGAATGGGTCTGGGGGTTTTGGAGGTGGGGGGCATATTTTCTGATATTGTGGATAATAGATGATTAAAACAAGATTCTGTTATAGGAGACATTGAGAAAAAATATTGCTTAGGTGTGAGTCCACTATGTGATCGACAGACAGAAACCGTTGCCAACATCCAGATTGGTAATTACTGATTTATGTGGAAAATTGTCATAATTTTTATGAATATATCATACAGAGCTAGAAATGAATAATTTAAAATGTCTTTGGCCAATTACAAACAAGTTTTTTTCTTTTATTGCAGTGTATTAATGTTGCTTGAATTATGCTCATTGACTTTAAAGTTTCTGGGTTCATGAAACAGGATTTCTTTTATCTATCCCTTATAATTTGCCTGAAATACTGTTAAATTGCTTTTTGAAATGAGCTTAAAATTTCAGTCTAATTTTGATTAAACCAATTTCTTTGTTAATATTTACATTTCTGTTTTGGAAAAGAAATATTTTTATTTAAAATGTTCTTCCTAATATAAAATAGAAATAAAGATAATGGATAAAAAGGAGGGGAAGGAAAGTAGGAGAAGGGAAAAGAAATGTTTTGATAGGTTTGCATGCTCCATTCTGAACTTCATGGTTTAAATTAATCATATGTGTTGGTGCCCAAATTCAACATACTGTGATACATACTGCTGTTGTATTTAGATTCTAGCCATAAATTGGAAACTTCTTTCTAGTTACATAGTTGGAGAATGACTGTAATTTGCAATTAATATTGTCTGTCTCCATCTTAAAAACAGACTGTCCACAAAGATAAACTCAATAAATCAAATCCAAAACTTACCTGATGCAGCATCCTGTTTCTATAGTGGTCAGCTGGATCCCTGGGAGAGGCCATTGGCGGAGCAGGAATGCCATATCACCCTTCTGCTCGAGTACTTCAGCAACGGCTGCTTGGGATCATAATGCCTTTGATCTTGTCCTAGATCTTTGGGAAGCGCCGTATCAAGGCTCTGTTTTAGTCTAAATATTGGGTGCACCTATTGGTCTGAATGTTTGTAATCTGTGCCCAGTTTGTACAATTTGTCATATTGTAAAGTAAAACTAAATTCATAGAAAGAATGATAAAACTGTTTCTCAGGGACTATATTGTTATATTTACAAATTATTTTATTCACTGTATACATTTCCTATGCTCAGTAATATGCAGATGCTGTACAGTATAATAAAACCATGAAATACTGAAATATTCTTAAAATGTACAGAGTTGTGGGGTAGGATTTTTTGATGTTTAAATTATAACTTATTTTTTCTTTCTAGGTTTCATGACCTATTTGGTGGAACCATTATTTGCAGAATGGGCTCGTTTTTCAAACACCAAGCTGTCGCAAACTATGCTTGGCCACATGGGACTGAATAAAGCTAGTTGGAAAGGTATTCAGAGAGAACAATCTAGCAGCGGTGATGATACTGATCCTGCATGTGAGGAAACAGACTCTGATGTAGTACCTCAGGAACACAGATTATCCTGACCTCAGGATCTGCTTAACAAACTGCTATTGCTTGGTACCTACAGACCAGCGTTGGAGGATAAATTCTGCCAAGGTTTCAGTGTAAACAATGTCAGCATTATTTATTTCCAATTGTTTCCTTTGAGAAATCATTTGAAACTGGTTTTCAGTTACAAGACCTGAATACAGAGCAATATGCATATGCCTCGGTTGGCTTCTGCATGAAACCTTGAATATGCAACCCTGAGAAGAATATAAGTCTTGACTGAGAAAGTTCAAGATTTGTTATGTGCCACATCATTTGGTTTTTTAAAAGGTTTGACATAAGGCCTTCAGAACTGCCACATGACATGGATGATTCTTTTCCTGGAATTTAGCAGGACTCCATTCAATCCTTGTCCAAAATGTGGAAATGTGGAGTGCCCATAGGTGGCTGCCTTGGGCAAGAACTGATGTTTACACAGACTTGGAAACTGTAGATTCAAAAATAACCTTTTTGCATGGCTGTGAACGAACCACTGATTTTTTTTTTTAAATTATCAAATCTGAAACTGCAGCTCATTTTTCTCTTAGTAAGAGAAGTCCTGCCGTGGGTTACAAACTTGGTTGTGTATTGGGAATTGAACATTTAACATAAAGCACAGCCATGTTTTACTCCAGAGTATGAGAATGCAATATAGCAAGCAGAAATACTTCTGAATTTTGGGAAGGGAGGTGGGATGGAGGAGAGGAAGATCTTCAAATTATGTTAAAATTCTATGGTGAAAACATTTGCATGTTGTTTTTGCTATTGTACACTTGAACTGCACATGCAACAAAAAAGGTGGAATGACTACCAGAAACAGCTCAGGGTATTGCCAGTCTGAAATAAAGTGGGATGGAAAGCATGTCCTTCATAACAAGGGTACAAAATGCCCCTTACGCTGCAGTGTGTGTGTGTGTGAGAGAGAGGGGGGGGGAGAGGATGAGTGAATGAGTTTTTGATGGGATTGGGAAAAAAGGGAAAATGGAAAGGACTCAAAAGGCATTTTTTAATTTATTCTTTTTAGAATGTGATATTTTCATGAGCAGCCATGGGGGAAGGGGAACTGATAGGTTGTTACAGCTGCCTTAAACTATGCACAAAGCTAAGTGACCAAATTTTGTTGATTGAAAAAGTGCATTGTTTACTTATTCCCTCCCTCTATTGAAATGTTACCCATCCTGGGTTTTTTTGATGTGAAAAGGAGAAATGTTTTTAAGGACAAATTTTAAGGACTAATTTTTAATCTTCAAGCATTCCTTTTTTTGTAAGTTTTAAGTTTTAAGTACTGTAAGCACAAATGTAATCTATTTTGAGAAACTGGTGCTTTAATTTTGTTCATTTGTATTTTCCTTGTTTTTACTGTAAAGACTGTTTTGTTCTGTTTACAATTTGCAACAGCCATTTTTGGGAGAGAGCTTCAGTGTAAAGCCATTTCTTAAAGGCTTTGCCATCCTCATGTTAATGTGCCTGTTGCTGTTAATCTTTGATTAATAATAAAAACTTTTCACATTATCTGGAGTCTAGTTTGAAAGGTGGAGAAACAGTCAAGATCACGTTAATCAAAGAACTTTTCTTAGTTGCTTTGGACTCTATAAGGGCTTCTTGTTTTGTGGTCATTTTCTTTGTGGTGCCTATGCAGCAAATATACAGCACTTAAACCAAACTGTTCCAAAGTCACGGAAAATCTTTAGTGGGAAGCATATTCCTAGGGCCCAAATTCCTGGGTGTGGGTTCAGTTATTTCCTCAGTCTCTTTTCAACTACAGAATCAGCGCCAGGAGCCTTTTAAACTCAGGTGCACGATAGGTGTTTCGAGGTAGGAATATGAGAGGGGAAGATCTAGGGTCTAGGCCATCATTAGGCATGAAAAGCTCACTAGGTTTTGGGACAGTCACTCTTCATCAGCCCAAACTTCCTCAGAGGATTGCTGTTATGGGAAACTAAGAAATCTTGTATTGCAGCAAGCTAATCCTATAAAAAAAAACTTACCAGTGGTTTGCTTGAGGGTTTTTTCCTTTGTTTTTCTATCTCTTAGTTTGCTTTTCCAATCACAAATTAATTTCTCTAGTATCTTTGATTAGAAGTGAGGCCATAGTGCTCATTTGGCAATTCTATGCCTTTTCTTGGGGAGCCTAACACTAAGGCAGTGAAATAACCTTTTTTGCAAATATATTAATATGGCAAAATCCTATCCACTGATGGGTGTCCTTGTCTCATATGCCATAGGAAATCATACACTGGCATTGTTCGCCCGCAAATCAGTCAACCAAAGCTGAGGCTCTTAAGGCTGGTGCTAGTATGGAAATTCTGAATTGCAGGGTCATTGTTCTCTTCATCTGATCCAGACATACAGTAGATATACAAAAAATTTTAAAAAAACATTTGCTATCAACAGCTGTAGTTCCACTTAGTCTCTTCAGTTCCAAACTATTTATGAAACTTGCACTGTGCACAAAACATCTGGTTAGAAAGAAGGGATAAAAACAGCTTTAATTCTCTTCAGTGGGTTCAGCTTGGTGTGTCCCATAATCCCTATTGTTTGAAATGCAGCCATCTTTTATTCTCCCTTGCTCTTCATTTAATACACTGCTAAAGTTTTGTGCTTCGCCTGGTCTTTGAACAACAGTTTTTAGACTCTTCAACTGCATGTAGAAGTTGTCCAAAGTCTGGCTTTCTGTTGTTCAGATTTTTATTCTTGGCACTGTTTTAATTTCCACAACCTTTTGGCAGATTCCAAATCTGGTAACCATAGGTTTCTACTATGACTGCTATCTCATTAGCAGCTACCTCCTTTCTGGTGTTTGGGGGAGGGGGGGTTCTTATTTTCTTCAATCTTAGCGTTTCTGATCTCACTCTGAGACCTGCCAACAGTCATGACACAAATGATTCTCCCAAATTGTATCAGCCATCGGAGAGAACACAGAAAAAAAATCATACTTATGGTCTTGAGCAAAATCTCAGCACTATTCAGCAATCTTCATGTAATCTCATTCCAGTCTGTCCCTTTCTTTGCTGTTGTATAATACTAATGGTACCATCTCTATAGTGAAGGATCTTTTAGAGACCCAACATCTACCCTGTCTTTTGAATACATTGAATTAATTATCAATCATAATTGGATAAATCTGCTTCAGAAATCCCTTTTCCCAGTTTCCAGTCATCTAGGCTATGACCATTCTTTCTCTGGATAAAATACAATTTATGCAGAACAAATTTTTCATGTATTAAAAATTAGGTTTTGAGATTCACCAGTCTCTTTATTTGATCTGATATTCAAAATGGCTAATTCTACCGTAATATGCTAATATTGCTACAGCTATTAACACCATTTAAATCTGCAAAATACTGATTATGGAAATAAGATACCCTGTCTCTATGTCCTTTTTTCTAACTCTTTTAACTATTGGGGACTCAAGTATTATGTCTGGAAAGACCAATGCTTCATACTGATAAGCTAGAACTCAATGGGACATAATGGGATATAACATCATTTTTTAAGTACATAACCTACGGCTAGGCTTGTATGGTTTCTTTGTGAAATGTTTTTATTTAATCAACTTACAGGTTACCTCTACAACTACTGCAACTCATGGACCAATTTATTAATTTAAATTTGGTAAATTTACCAATTTACTAGAGAATAAGAAGGCATTTGCTAACAATTTTCTACTTGATCTCTGCCTAGATCAAGATTATTAACTTCTTTGATTCTATGGCTTCCTCTAATTTAAATCATGTTATCTGTAGTCCAATCCATAGCACCGTAACATTAAAAGTTGTACCAGGAATCTTTTTATTTATATACCTTCAGCAGTGGTAATGCCATACCAATGTATTGCATACAGATAGTCCTCAATGTATGACAACTGAGAATGTAAGTCAGGGTAATTGTTAAGTGAGTCATCAAGGTCATTAAATGCACCATGTAGTAGTAAGTGTGATGCTTAATCACTGGGTGTTTTTGCCAGAAAATGGCAAAAATGTTGCAAAATGCAATCATAAATGTGAGCTAGTTGCCAATGGCCTCACAGGTTGGGAGCAATGCAATATTTTGTGATGGCTCTTTGAGGTCAACATAACTTTAAATAGTAGTTAAGCAACAGTTATAAATTGAAGACTATCTATCTACATTCACACAATTATTTTACAGCACAATCCATATACATATACCCATCTATTTACATATAGTTCCCTTAAACAGCACATATTAGCAGTAATAAATTAGACTATGAAGTTGAAAATCTTGTGCCTGATAGTATGCTTAACTGTATATTCCTCTCATTAGTCTCTTCCCACATCATCCAGTTTTATCTAAATAATAATTAGCAGGGATATGATTCATCTCTGTTGCTATACAAGTCAGGCTGGACAGTTTGAAAATATATTTCATTCATTTCAAGCTGTTGGAACATCTGAAGCAGCTTTACAAGGTTAAAACACTTTCATATCTCCTATTTTTAAAACTATCTTTTCCAGTTTAAAGCAAACCTGATTAGGACTCATCAGATACAGGTTGTATCTTTAAATATATCCAATCCTTTTAATGCATGAATTTTGTTTGCTTTAGATGTTCTTAGATCCTGTTGTGCAATATTCTTTGTTCAAGCATCAAAAAAATGACCAGACTAATGTAATATATACTATTTTTTAATTTTGAACAGTGTTGGAAAAGTTTAAAAATACTGATGTAACTATATGATAATAAACAAAGTATCTGAGAGCAATTTTACATGATCAAATTAAAAACATTTTCATATCTGAACAAATTTCAAAGTGAAAGCTTTTCACGACAGTGGTCACCAACCAGTGGGCCACGGACCACTGGTGGTCTGCGAGAATGTTTGGGTGGTCTGCAGAGAAATGTCCCCCCCAAAGCAATTAATCCAGGCTGTGTGGGAACACAAGGTGGCACCACCCCCATGGCCTGCCTACCAGCTGGCCCCCACCCTTCAGCCGAGCGCAAACCTTTGAGTAGAGCCATGTGAGCTGCAACTGGAAGATAAGACTAACAGCAGGGGAGGGAAATCTGCCCGAGGGTGGCTTGCTGACATCGGTGGGAAAGTCGGTCCCATATTTCAAAGCTGCCAGTCACAGGACTGGCCTTTGGTGATCCCGGAGCAGCTCCTCCAGTCCATGTCAGGATGGTGCACCCGGGTGGAATAGCAGCTGCTCCAGGATGACCAAAGGGCCAGTCCCGTGACTACTGCAGCTCTGGAATATGGGACCGACTTTCCCACCAATGTCAGGAAGCCACCGTCAGTCAAAATTCATATTAGTGGTCCGCGGGATTTAAAATTATGAGTTTGGTGGTCCCTGAGGTCCAAAGGTTGGCAACCCGTTTCATGATATTTAAATTTGCTCTTAATCTCATTCGTAGACAAAGCACCTTTCCTTGTCACACCGAATTATTCAGCAGTTCACAAATACTGTCCAAGATGACAAAATACTGATAAAATATACTGTTCAAGAAGTAAAATATTTTACTCAGCAGGAAAGCTGATCTTCAATTGGGTTTTTTCCAATCTCAAATTATTTTCTGACATTTTTGACAGTTGTTTATTATCTGCAGTTCAGTTCTACAGGAACTTGTGAGTAAACAGGTCTGAAGGTCTATGAAGGAGGTCAACTATGCTAATTAAATATTAAGTTTCATTAGTAGCTGTTGATATATTCATTATATATGCATTATCACTAGAATGGAGTTGCAATTATAGTGTTTCATCCTATGTAAAAACATAATTTAAGTTTTAGCTAGTTTCTTCCATATAAATATACCTCCATGCAGCATTAGCTTTAAATTTAGCCAATTTTGCTGAATAATAAAGTTCTTAAGTCTTGTCACTTTCACCCTATAGAAAGAAAAGAAGCTCTAGTAAAGTCTGTACTTCAAGTTAAAAATAAGATGTCAATATAGGATAAATATGTCCTATTATATTCCCAATATTAACATCAAAGCTATAATTTAAACTAATTGCATTCACTTAAGTTTAAGAGTAACATTTATAACTTAGTGTTGGCCCAACACAGCATGTATATAAATACTGAAACCTGTGTTAGAACATGGTAGAATTTTTGTTTTTAAACTTGTTCATGGAAGCAAGGCACATAACTCAAGTGTTGTGAAATTATAAACCTAATTCTCAAAACAGTTGAGCAGTCCTTTTATACCGAAGCATGGTTTTTCTAATTAACAATTTTCAATTAGATTCTTCATTTTTCCTGTAGGTTTCAGAAGGTGTGGCCCAAACTGAAAAAAAAAATGCAATGTTTGTATACAATAAGCTGGAATTTTTATTGACCAGTTCATGCCTACTACTAAAACACTTAGATCAATTGCTAGGGAGTTCTACAATTTTAAGTCCACGCCTCTTAAACTTGACAAGTTTGAAATATACTGCTTTAAATTCTATTAGTGGGAGCACTAAATCTACCAGAAGGGGCGTTGGTACTTACCTGACACGCCCTTTCTCTGTGAGCTGTGAAGAGCATCCATTGTTTGGGGATGATGCTGTCGCTTGTTTGATAGGCTGGGCTTTAATTGAGAGGACGCTCCTCCTCCATGGGACCCCTCCCTAGCGTCCCCAGTTTTGGCAAAGTCGAAGTGATGAAATATTTCTTTTTCCTTACCCTTTCTAATACTTGGCCGGAATAGTATCCCACCAGACGAAAAAGGATGGGGATGGATGCTCTTCATAGCTCACAGAGAAAGGGTGTGTCAGGTAAGTACCAATGCCCCTTCTCCAGATGAGCTGTTCAGAGCATCCACTGGGACATACCAAAGCTTGGCGTGTCCGATGGGAGGGCTTCCGTCTGCTTCGGATACCCCTTTTCTTGGTCCCCATGGACCCTTTGTAACACTCTCCTGTCAAAGGCAGCCTCTGTAGAGGCGAAGACATCATTCTAATAGTTTCTAAATAAAAGCCGATGGTGAGGCCCTTGTTGTCGCCTTGTAAATTTTCGCTATTGGGGCTTGTGGCCCATGTTGTCAACATCGCAGCGCTCCAGGTCGAATGAACAGTGATATCCCTGGGTACAGGAAGAGATTGTGTCTCATGAGACTTGGGAATTGTGCTCTCAGCCACTTACTGGTCATTGAGGAAGGAGTCTTGCACCCAATGGTGGGTGGTTGAAAAGAAACGAAGAGAAACTTTGTTTCCTAACACACATCGTGCAGTTGAAATATATGCAGAAAGATGGATCTGGACTAAGGACCACTTTGTGTGAAAAATACAGAGCTCCTGTCTAACTGACAAGACTAGATCCAAGATGTAACTGGCCGATGTAATGGCAACCAAGAGAACCATCTTGTACGTTAGGAATGGAGACTCATGGTCTACATGGGCTCAAAGGGAGTTTTCTTGAGTGCGGTAAGGACCTTGTTGAGGTCCCATGTGTGATATCAATGCACTACAGGAGGCTGTAAGATTGTAGCCCCATGCAAGAAAATGGCATATGCGTGAGTGATGAGAGATGGACTGCAAGTCTCTCCTAGTGATGACCGATGCTAAGGCCTCCCCTTTGCCTGTTTATATGAACAAGATAATAATGAAATGTCATATAAATAACACTGCTGTCTAACAGGTGTTCCCCTGAGATGAACAGCCAGAGCCATCAGAACCTTCGTAAGAACCTTGGGCAGATGACAACCCAAAGGACAATGCAATGTATTCAAAATGTTGGGTATTATAACAAAACTAAGAGTTTTGCTTTGTGAGGATCTAATTGGAATCTGGGGATGGGCCTCCATTAAGTCAATGGAGGGTAGAAAATCGCCCCTTCTGAAGCTCAGAAGTATGGAGTTCAGTATACTCATCTTAAGCCTCCTATGAACTATGGATCAATTAAGTCATTTTAAAACTAAAATTGCCCCTGCTGATCTGGTGCCACAGATCTGGTGCCTCCTTTTGAAGCCTTTGCTATTCCGGTCAAGGGAAAGGAAATTAAGCTGCCTATATCCACGAAGGCTGAGCAAAAACCGGGGACGCTAGGGAGGAGTCCCATGGAGGAGGAGGAGTGTCCTCTCAATTAAAGCCCAGCCTATCAAACGAGCGACAGAAGCATCATCCCCAAACAATGGATGCTCTGAACAGCTCATCTGGAGAATGAAAGGAAGCAAACATTCCCTGGCATTTGCTCCTTTAACTCAAAGAATGGGAAACCAATCACAAATACTGGGACTGGTAATAACGCATGTTAAAAATTGGGTGGACATTAGTTTGCCAATCTCTTTGAGATGAGACACTCTGGAGATATCCAGTCCTGAACTTATGTAAATTTAAATGTAGCTTGGCTTAGCCTAAAGTATGAACCTAGTCTTGGGTGCTTTGTAAACTAGCCGACTCCTGAAGTTAATACAACCATTCTATATATGGGGCTCAGCACAACATATAAACCAAACACTTACCAAATTTGTTTCAGAAGTTGAAATCTGTTTATCACTTTCACTTGAACTGTCACTACGATATCGAAATGCAAATTTCTTTTTAAGAGCTTCAGCTATTACAGCAGCAGGATCTGTTGGATCAGCAGTTTTCCTTATTGTGCTTTCCTCTGGCCTTCAAAAGAATAAGTTAAGGCTTTATGACACACTGACTTCAAATGATGCAAAGATATGCACCATTTTCATCAAAGCTTTGCCTATCTTTTTTTTTTTTGCTTTCACACTTCAATGTCTTTCTTAAAAACTCTAGTGATTTGATTAACAACCCCTCCCTCAGGAATATCAACACCGTAAATCCATCACAGTCATGGGATATCTCATTTGACAACCGTCACTTAGCAAAGTGGTTATGGGCCCCAATTCTGGACATTAAGTCTATTTGTACTCAATAAAATGACAAGTTACTGTTTAAAAACCAAACTATGAACTTTAATCATATGAATCAAGCAAACAAATTATCTCATCTCCATCTCTGCTTAGCAATAATCAAAATATTGCACTTCTTCCCTGCAACCCTTTCTGTAATAAGGGGAAAACTTACCTTCTCACCGAGCGCAGCTTTATGCTGTTCATGTCTTTCAGGATATCTAGCATATTTGGCATTTCAAACTTCTTTGGATCACCATCTATCAGAGTCTTGCCAGAATTTATTCTTTTTCCTTTGCGCTCTTTAATAAGGTCAATGGCAGAAACACTGTGCTGAAGTGGTGGTGGTGGAGGCAGGGGTGGCGGCGGTGGTGGTGGCGGTGGCGGCACAACAGAAAGGGGTGCAGAACATATTCCAGCTGTGAGAACAACGTACATTTAAATATGCTGCAAATATCTTTAATAAATCTTTGTTTTAAAATGTACCCATTATTGTGATTATCAAATAGAATCAGCATTGAAATGGATTGCTATCATGTACCACTTCTATATTCCCTTTCCATTTTTATAACACAATATATAATGAAAAGGGTGATGCTTCTTTTAAGGAAATATATAGCTTGGCTGTAAATGGCTATACTGACCAAGTACCGAAGCAGCTTTCTAGTGTATAACATTTGTTTATTACTTTTCCATTGTGCTGAACAAAAAAAAAAAGACTTCTGTTTACAGATAAACATAGTTTATTGTGTTTTCCATCCCTTTTGGTTTCCTAGGGATATAGGGGTTAAGATTATTAATCGTATGAATTTGTTAACTAAATATAAAAACATTAAAACACAGAAATATCATAGAGGAATGGAGAAAATGATAACTACTTAGGAACAGTTCTATTTTTAAGAGTTTCTAAAGGTCAATGAGGATGCCAAGCTAATCTCAAAAGGGAAATCATTCTGTACTATGAGGGCTGTAAAATTGAAAACCAAGTCCTTTTTACACATGGTAGACCATTAAAAGATATTGGGAGAATGTTTTTACCATGAACAGGTTGATCAAATTCACTTCTAAAGGGAAAAGGTGGTTTTTTAAGTACCTTGCTGCCAAAGCATATATGGCTTTATAGGTCAACAAACCCCTCCCCCACACACTTGGAACTTTCTGCTATTCAGCTGGAAATTATAGAACAAAACAGCGTTTGTATACTATTTCCCAGGAAAATGCACTACGTTGTTGGGTAAATGGAAAATTGGAAACACAGGCAAAAAATTAATCAGCACATGTGTATCAACTGAACCTTTCATAAAGTTGTTTATGGATACTTTATAAGAACAGTCAGACAATAAGTCTCATTTTAAGAACTTCCAATCAAAATCTTTACGATTTGCAAAAGTTTGTAATACAAATCCCAAGATCATTTTGACTCAAATTTCTACAAGAGTCTATTGCAACTTTGTCCAATCTATTACTAGTATTACTACTATTACTCTTTCAAGTACATCAGATTACACTTTTCATCACATGCACTCAGCAAAGCATGCTGGCTTAGAATCATGGGTGCTATCATCTACCACAAAGGAAAGCAACAGGTTATGGAAGGCAGGCTCAAGATCATATGTGCAGAGGGGGACCAATAGAGAAGGATGCCATTCCAGATCTTTCATGTCAAGATAAAAAGAAAAACTACTACAACTAATTTTCTAAATGTTATAATGTATATACCAGGGTTATTTGCATCTGAATCTAGTATTTTTTGACTATAGGCATGACACTTCAAACTTACTAACATCGAGGAAAGGACAACTTAATACCTGCTGCCAAATTTTGTTCTTGCAGGCTTACAATTTTGGCTATTTGTGCTCTTAAATTAGCAAGCTCATTTTCCAATGCATTTATTTTCTGCAATGCTTCATCATTTTTGGCTACTGGAGTTTTAGAGTCTTCCATTTCTTGTGATTTCTTGGGCAACAATTCTTCAGTACTTGAATCTCTTCTTGAGGAGCCTTCACTTTTAAGGAATGGTTGGGATTTTGACCAGCCTTCTGATCTACAATTTTAAAAAATAGTTTCAGTCTTTTTCATCATGTAGTATCTTGATCAAGGTAGTCAAGTTAAAGTTCTGTCTCTTAAACTAAACAACTTATTCTCTGCAAATGCAGAATGCTGTCTTTGCCATATTTGCATTTAATCAGTGTTTAGGAAGTTCCTGTAAACATCATTAAACTATATTATGTTCTGTTTGAAAGAAAGTGAAGACAAAGGGTTCGTTTTTGTTCCTTGTTCCTTCAGCACAGATAAGTTAGAAATCAAATAGCATTTAAAAAATATAAATTGTATTTTAACAATAAAATGCTTCCATGAACAGATGGTTTAGAAATTAAATACAACCACTGTTTTTCAATTACTGTATCTGCAAACAGTGCAGAAAAATTCATCTATACAGATATTAATAACAATTTAACAGCTTTTCTTTTAATATCTAAATTGTATTATAATTTCTTTGGTCTATGTAACCTTTAAAAGTTGTACTCAGATGCTTAAAATGTCATAAGACTTTTTTTTATACTTTTGCTTTGCTGACTATTCTCTGGTTTCTTCTACTTTCATAACTTCAGCAACTGCTAAAGCCCCTAAAGATCCTATGTAAACACTTTTCCTTTTGTACTAGAACTGCTGACAGAGGGTTTTTTTTCCTTCTTTTCAAGGACTTTCATTGTACATTATCTTACACAAGCCTACTGCACAGTAACTAAAAGTAGAAGAAACCAAATAGTATTTTATCAGTGCTTTCATTTTCATATTTCTTTTGCTTTGTTATTTTTTTAAAATTAGTCACGAACTTCTCTGGATACAGCCAGATTATTACAAATCTAGCCAATACATAAATTCACATGTTGTCAATACTGGAATATCAATAGAATATTCTTCCCCATCCTTTTACATGTAATAAAGGCAACAAAGATCATCATTATGCCAAAACCAGTTGAAAAGAAGTGGAAAGAATCTAGATACATGAGGTCTTCCACTTGCAATCATTTGTTTAATGATATTCAAAGTTATAACGGCACTGAAAAAAGTACTTATGACCAATTCTCACATTTATGACCATTGCAATATTCCTATAAGTCATGAGACCAAGCTTTGGCTGCTTGGCAACTGGCATGCCTTCACAATGGTTGCAGCATCCGGGGATCCTGGGATTGTCATTTGCAGCCTTTCTAAGGAGTTTCTGACAAGCAAACTTAATAGGGAAGCCGGATTCATTTAATAACATGATTCATTTAACAACTAGTTATCTGCTTAACAACTAATTCACTTAACTGCCTTGCTTAGCATCAGAAATTTTGGGCTTAATTCTGGGTTGTAAGTCGACAACTACCTGTAATCTATTTCTTTATAATAGACTTTCCTTTCTTAGAGTTGCAAATAGTATTCTCATTCTTTCTCATAACTCATTCTGGCTAAAATAATACTGGACATCTCTTTGTTGTCTACTACCCAGATATTTTGGTACTAAAATAGGAACATACTATAAAAATATATGCTTATATAAGCATGAAGTTATTGCATAAATAGAAAGGCTAGATAATAAAACATATTTATTACATTTTTAAAATAATCCCTAAAGCTTGTTAAGATTTTCTTCCTTGATCAATAATATTGGCCAGTTTTCATGTTATCAGAAAACGTGATTGTCAAACTGTAACCTCATAGAAGTTGGTTAGTGGCCTAGTTCCACAGGTTATCTACCAAACCTTAAAGAACCAGTTATAGAGGCTAAGCTTTGAGAAACATACCGGAACCGTGTAAAGACTTTGTCTCCTTCGTCATCTTCTTCAGCAACCCACCCTACATCTACAAGGGAGACTACCGCATCTTCTTTTAGTTGGTTAGATTGAGTGCTTTCTGCAGGCTGAGAAGTAAGCTAGATTGATTGGATAATATTACATATTAGAGCCTGGATCAGTATGACATAACTATAAAGGTAACACAAAGATAAAATACAAAGAGTGATTATGAATAAATGGGAGAACAAGTTTATACCAGAGGTAAAACACCAGGGTTTTTTTTTTTCCATTTGAGCAAAATTTCAAACTTAGTATGAATCCAATCTAATCTACTACAGTATTAGCATTTCCACTATTGTTTCCTAATGCAGGGCATGACATACAAATTGGGTACTACATAGCAAATATCTAGCTGCAGGTTATGAAATTTACATATACTAATAAAGTTACATAGGTGAATAATTGATAAATTTCAAAGTATTTCTTATACATATTGCATTTTATTTGGACGAGAAATGAAAGACAGAAATTAGTTTCAGAAAAAGAAACTCCAAATCTTACACGAATGTGTTTGTAAGTTATTTTACTATACTTGTTTCCAGATTTGCCAGCCCAGCTAAGGAGGCATCAAAAAGAACTACTTTCTAGAAATGGCTGAAGTTAAAATTCTCAATATTGTAAGGTTATATCTATCGAAATTTCAAGCCTATATTTGCTATTCTACAGTGTTAACAAGAATATTGTCACTGTGACTACTCTGGCCAATATTGGATCATAGTGACATAATTTCCAAAAAGGAAGAAAAGCATATCACCATGTCTTTTAATAGTTCGATGCTTTATTTAGAGATCATTTCATGGTCATGTGAAACTAGAACTTTTATAAATGCAAGTATTGCAAGTAGATTAGAACTTTTGGCTTGTTTATTACACCAGACTTCACTTGCTTTTTCGGAGACATGCCAAACTCAAATGTGCCTTTTGTCAGACCTTAAACTAGATAGGGAACTAAACCCAAGCATTGTGAAAAGATAAAACTTGGGCACCAAAATAAGTATATAAATTTCCCATCCACACTTAAAATATCTGGCTAATTGTATCAGTACTAATTAAGTCTCATATACCCTATTAAAGTAGAAACCCAAAGCATATATTGAAGAAAAGTTTAATTTTTCAGCAAGATTTTGCTGTTAAGCTTCCAAAAATGACAAAACTTTCACTGTCATTAAAGACCTATAGCTTGTTCTTATGCATAAGAAAATAAGGAATATAGGTTAAGATTCTTAACAAGCAGATTAATATGTAAGTAAATACCAATAGTTAGAGTGAACTTTAGTGAAAAAAGAGAAGACTGACTTACAGCAGGCTCAGTGCACGATCCTGTGATATAACAGCTAGAGAGCAAGAAAGGAAGAAAAGAGGAAAGAGAGAATGCTATAGAAAAGTTTCAAGAAAGCATGAAGACAGCTGTGATATTATTAGGTTTACTTAAAACAACAACAGCAGAGTTTATTCTGCCATTATTCAGAAAATTATAGTACTTTTCAGCAACGGACATGGCTACAGAGAACTTTTTTGGCCTAACAACTATTTTAAGTTTCAGGCATGCAACAACTCAAGAACACATTTGTATTTTTCTATTCTCTTGGGCTTGATTTTAAACTGAATTTGTGCCCAACATTAAACTCTCTTCTATCCCTGCATTATAGCTTTGTAAACAATTGAATCTGCTGCTGCAAGTGAACATTATATTGAGCCTTCAGATAGTTAAAGCATATAAAATAATAGATTGAGGATCTCTTAACATTGGCATTTCTCTTTGGAGAATGAATTGGTGGAGGCTTTCCAGAGAAAAGTATTGATTAAGATAGAAGATGATATTTCTTATTCTTTTACTCCATAAGCAATATTTTTGAATCAATTTCTGGTCAGGATTTATTGAAAATATTCAGAAGTCACTGACAGCTTAGACCAGTAATATAATGAAATAAATATAGCTATAGGCAAAAAATAAAGAAATATCCAATATTTTACCCAAGAAAAAAAGGACATGATGATACTCACATATCATACAAAATATTTCTAACCTGATGAATTTGTTATGTGTAAATGTGATTTTATCCTTAAATGCCTTTTCTACTCAAAAACTGTTAAAAGTTCTATAAAGTTCAATGTCATTGACATTTAAGTGCAATAGAAATAAATAAATCATGACCAATCTTCTTAAAAATATGTTCTCCGTCCAACTTTCAAATATAACAGATTAGTTTTACTATAAATCACAATTACTGAAGTTTTTTCAGAACTCATTACTTAGTACTGAAAAGGAAATTCTATTTAAAATACATGGCACTATCATCAGAAAATAAACCTAAAATTAAAAATATGCTGAATTTGACCTTTGCATGATCAATGATATTCATAGTTTGCCATTTTCAACATAATTACAAAATAATTTTACAAAATTCTTATTCTGAAGGGACTATTTTTTAAATAAAAAATACTACCATTTTTTTCACCTACTGTTTATATATTGACATTCCTCCTACATAAGTTTTGTTCCTTCTTGATGCAAATGCGTGTGCATCAGCAGTACCATATACCCAATTATCATTTTTACAATTTTCTGGCTATGCAATTTTCTTGCACATTTCCACCAGTTTTTTTTGGCAAAAGTATAAATAGGAACCCCAGGGTATAGTGAAAAATGTCCAAGTACGTATTAAGTGGAGAAAAACATCTAATTGCCATTTACTTAATCCATAAGAGGGAAAAAATAACATTCACAGGTGTAATTCCTTAAGCTGCAAGCAAAAGGAGTCCTGTTTCTACAATAATTTACAGCAATTTAGAGCAAACCACTAGGTGCAAAAATTGCAATGAGACCCTGCTATTTTGTACCAATTATCTTAAACTTAATGCAGGCTCGAATATTCTACTACAGGAAGAATCCTGAGGCAACCTCCATCTCAAAATGAGAGACATACACTATTTGCTTATGTACAGCTTTTTCTTTGACTTACTTTGTAAGCTTTATTGTATAAAAATATATCCCATAACTTTGCCTACTATTTCAAAATAAGCATTGTATCAAAAAACTCTACAATTATCAAATGAGCTCATATGGATTTTTTAGGTTGATATTTTCTTCTCTCCAGACTGATGCCACTGAAACTTTAAGTGGCAATATCTTGCAGAATAACTATTTTGTAAAGTATATTTTACTCTGAAGATTCAAGTTTAAAGAACAACTCACCAATTCAGGAAAGTTTTAAAGAAATAATAGCATGCCAAATCAGTCAAGTTAATGGTCTCCTCAGAAGGGAAAGTTTAAAGTATTACATTAAAGTATCACATGAAAGCAGTTTTAAGAAGTGTTCAGTGAAACTTGCAAATCAATTTCATAGTTTAGCTCTGGAAAGCTTCATACTCCAGTTTTGTTGGCTTTATGGGAAGGTGGCTTCGCACAGATGAGAAGAGAGTTTTCTTTTGTAATCCAGATACATCAGTTGCACTTCAAAAACTAATAAGTGAGGCCAGGTATAATATTTCAGTTCAGTTACATTTAAAATAAAATTTAATAATTATCTAGTTATATAATAAAGTCACACCTGTTTCTATCATATAAAGAAATTAGAATTCAGCAACAACTTTAGGAAATCTCTGGGATGTGTATGTTTAAGGAACTGTGTATGCGCCTCTGAGGAACTTTTGTTATAGTTTCATTAGATATTTGAATTATATTCGACTCTCATCAACGAAGACTTTCAAGAACAGTACATCCAATTTATCAATCCATGACATTTTCATTTAATTAAATTTTAAGTTTTAAAATTAATGTAACTACTTTTTTGCCTAAGGAAATAATTAAATTTGGGGTATCCCTATTCTTAGTTCCAAACTGAAAATACCACAAACCCAGATTTTTAGCTCTTACTAGTTTTTGTAAATCAAAGCAAACAAATAAATATCTTACCTGAAACTGAACCCTTGGACATTGTATCAGAGAAAGGTTGGAGCCAATTTTTCTTACAATACTTCTGTTTGGGCCATAAGTTTTATTTGACCAAAGCAACTGAAAATAAAAAAAAATCTGTGTCAATATTACTTTACTTTGAAGTTTTACTTAGTTAAATAAACCTAGAAAAACTATCTATTTTTGTATAAACATTCATTAAGTTGCATTGTAAGCCAGAAAACAGATTTAAAATTTAAGATTTATTTTATTGTTCCCAGTGTCATTCAAGTGACATGGGCAGCTATATAAATTTGATAAAGTGGCACAATATTCTGCAACAAAATTTGAATGGGCTCACAATAAATCTCCCTCTTAACCAACAAAATTATTTTTATTATATTTTATAATGTAATGAACTATTCCTCAACACAATCCAGAGAACTTTAGGCACACATATTCCAAAATTCAGTTATATTTAAATATTATACTGTGTGTTCATGTCCTTTTAATGTCATTGTCATTTATGCATGTCATTCCTTATACATTATTCAGACTTTCAGTTTTTGTAAATATATCACTGTAATAATAGGTATACTTACTGAATCCATAGTTAACCCAACTTGCATAAATATTACTCTAAATAGATGCTTAATCCAGCAAATCATATAGAATAAGGTAGAGAATTCAGTAATTTGTAATTTGACAACTTCAGCTTGCTAGGAGATAGAAGCTCCATAATCAGCCTGGAGAGAGAAAATTTTTTAAGAGAATATTCATCTGTTTTAATATGACAATTCATCTCAAAATAAATATAATAATAGCTAGAGCTCTAGCATTTTTCACTAAAAGTACGTAACTGATAGTTTTAATTGTACACCACCTTTAATTAATTAAACACTATAAAGTTGTATACTAATATTCAAAGTAGGAAAAAAGATTCAAAGAAAAACAGTTACAACAGAAGCAAGAATCAATTATATACTGTATATACAAAAATACTTTTAAAGTTTTACATGGTATACCACAAGACAGAACCCATAGACTAGGGCTGTCAAACTCCCGGCCTACAGGCCTATGCATCAGGCACTGGCCACGCCCATGCCTAGTTTAGCGAAGGGGAAAAAAGTCCGATACATCACATGATGCTGCCATGATAACGTTTGACATCCCTGCCATAGATCAATCACAATATATTTTATTGTATTTTTTTCAGATAAAATATTATACTTAGGAATGTTCAAAGATCACACTTCACGAGTACAAAAATGGTAACCGATTCAATTATTTAATGTAATTTATTTTAGTACCAGCAACTGAAGCAATTTTAAACAATAAATGCCATGATGTTTGAGAATGATTTTAACAAATATAATTTTGAAAGTACACTGCATTAAAACAGTTAGCATACTTTAGGCAAATAATATATTTAAAAGTCTGTATGGTGAGCATGGCAGTATCTGGAGACAGCAAAAGAAAAGAGAAAGAACTGGAGGAAACCTCAAAATATAAAGACCTGTAAATAGAAGTAGAATGACTAGAGCAAAATAAAGCAAAGACAGTACCAAAAGTAATAAGTACCTTGAGTGCAATCCTAAAACACAGTGCCAAATACTATTGGCACTGACAAAATCATCACTGTCAATTGAAAAAGGCAACTTTATTGGAATAGAGTATGTTGCAATGATACCTCTAACACCACGAGACATCTATTTATCCCAGGTCCTTGGGAAGGATCCAGCAGGTGGATAAAAAGGTCAAATCCAGACTAAACATCTGGCTGGCTATACTACCAATAAAATATATGGTTTAATAATGTGAAATTTAATGTCTGAAGAATTTTCTTCTGCAGTAAATATGCATATCCCTAAAGAAGAAAATTATTTTGTACTTAGTTCACATGAATAAGAACAATTTAGTTAAAGTGAACATAGTTATGATTATTTTGGAAAGTAATCAGCTTTTTGAGTTTTGTAATGGAAAAATGCAACTGAAGAAAAGGAAATGAAATTCAAGCAAAACTGCTATCATAAAATATTGCATTATAAACTTGTTTTAGTTGATGGTTAGTTTTTCCTAGCAGAGGAAAAATAGATTCATTTGAAAGGCAGTTCTTAGTTTTAGGCTTTATTACTTGTAGCAGGTTTTAGAAGCTAACTTGTTGGCTGTTCAGTTGTCAGTTTCTCACCTGGGAATAGCAGTTCATGATGTATGCTTCACAGTTGACATTTTAAAAATATTCCTTTAACCTGAAATAAAAATACATATATATTCTTAAAAAGGAGTATTGACATTAACTAGATTTATTTTTGCTCCTGGAGCTCCAAGCACTTTACGGAGCACTTTTACTTCCAATTTCTTTGTCATAACAGCAAACCTGTAATGGAGTGAGAATAACTAACCACAAATCATCATCCAAAAAGCATCCATAGCTGAGAACTTTCTATAATACAACATGTTAACTTTACTACCCATCTTGGCTCTCCAAAGAGCTTCTAATTGGAAGCTCCTGCCTGATCTTGATAAAATGATCATTCCCAAAATTAAATGTAGCAACATAGTAAATTTGGGCTCAGCTGTGGTTGTAAGGTGAAGAATACCTGTACACAGTTGCAATTCTTCATTAATATGAGCAATTAAAACAATGAGATTTATTTATAGCACAACCTGTCCACAAAACATCCCATCAATCTCTTAGAGCTTCTCTTAGAATTATAAATTCTAATAGCATTAAAACGAGAACTTACATTGCTAAAAAGCATTAGTTTGTATAATTATTTGGTAACAAATACATCCAAGCTATGTAAGAACAGTAATATACTACTCCCTCATAAAGAATAAAATAAATGTGATTTGTTCAGTAATGTTTAACACTGACAAGATCAAGGGCAATCTCTTAAGTATCAGCTATTTAGTTTTGGCTGCTATATTAAATTATTTTTTATTTCTAATTTTTACCCTGCAGGTATGCGAGTTCTGGGACTCCAGTTATAAAATCAAATTGAACCAGACAATTAAATAGTTTTTTGTGCTAAGGACATAACATTTAAAGTAGATAAGCTATTATTTAGTTTTTGATAGGAGATACAGTTGTGTAAAAGCCTATTTACAAGTGTAGAATCAAATAAATTAGTAAAATGTCAGTTTATCATTAATAATGAATTAATAATGAATAATGGATCCTAAAATTTTAAGACATGTTTTCCATTTAGTTCTTAAATTTAGAATTCAATATTTTGAACTTTAAGGAACTATTAGAATGCTGCTTTTCATAGGATCTTTATGAAACCAGAAAAATATTTTGTCTCGTTACTATCTATTGATTTATACTGAAGTTGTACTGACTGTTGACTATGTGTCAATAATTTGATGTCAACTCTAAGCAAACCACGATAAGGTTTTCTCCATGATGGTCTTTCCCTAACCTAGTTTTTCAGGTTTTCCAGTGGTGTATTCATCACCAATGTAATTGGGGTGGGATCCGACTGGTGTAACTACTGGTTCGGTGATTTTACATTTTATGCTCCACGTACGTGTATATCATCAACTAGCTGCCTGGACATCTGAGAAGCGCTGTGTGTGAGTGCGCAGCAGTTGAAAAAGCATTTTTTCCCTATTTTTTCAATCACAGCTGTGTCACGGAAAGCAGCTGCGGTTGAAAAAGCAGGAAATAAAGGTCAGGTAAGAGCCCAGGCAGGCAGGCAGGTGGGTCAAAACAGCAGCAGACATACAACTGGTTCTATGCCTGCTACTGTTCAGAACTACTGTTTCTACAGAAGTGGACAGAACATTTTTGTTGCAAATACAATTATACCTGCGATGAGCAAGTATCAGTATGTAACATAAAAAGCTATATTCTGCCAAATCAGATTATTTTCTATCTAGCTCAGGTCAGCTGCAAATTCAGTGTCAGAGTAGTTTTATGTCATGTCAGTTATTTCATATCATTCTCTACTGCATCCATTTAACTGCAGAAACCAAATATTATGATTACAAAGATTACAGGCAATCCTTGTTTAGTGACTGCCTCATTTACTAACCATTCACAATTACATTGGTAAAAAAAGTAACTTTGTGACCAATCCTCATATTTCAGGTCTGTAAAGCAAAGGAAAGCTCAAGTAAGATCATAAGCAGTGTCATGGTTTTACTCAGCAATTTCACTTAATGACTAAGTTGGTGGTCCCAATTTTCACTAAATGAATTCTATGTGTGTAACGTGACCCTATTTCCCACAATATTGTTGAATGCAACAACATAATTTTGCAAACATCACATTTTTAATGTTTTTTTCAAAATATACTTAAATATATTAAGCACCAGGTTCTGAAGCATATTGTCTATAGATGTCAGATCATGACCACATTTTCTAACAATAAAAGTAATATAATAGACACAGCTAATATCAGAGATGAGCAAATGTGTAGTTTTTGTGGAGGAAAAAACTGAAGTGGGGGATGACTCAAAGTGAGTGAGCGATGTCTTAATCATGTAGGAAGAATTTTAAAATCTTTTTGAGAGAGGGAATATTTTTAAGTGTGCAGGAATGTTACTGTAGATCACAGATGTTGTGCGCCCTACTTTGAATTTTGCTCTAAGTACTAGTTAGAGGCAAATCTGGATGGGCTTACCGCTTTATTTATTTTGAACCAGACAGTTCTTAAGCCTTTAGCTCACAAGACAGCAGCATCTTTTCCCCATTACTCGGTGATTTTTTTTGTTTTGGTGTCCAAAGAAATAAACAAGGAAGAGGAGGAAAACCCGGCACTATTAGAAGCAACAGAGATGGCCACGCAAATTCTGTTTAGATGTAAGAACAACTTGTAAGAATAACTGCCTTCTCCGGAGCACTCAAAAACAGAAGGGAGAAGACGATCGAAGGAACGAATGTAAACCAGACGAAGTTTCTCAGAGAAGTCACGGGGGCCTCACAGGAAAACAAGAAAAAAACAAACATTAGGCCCCGAGGAGCTTAGAAAGGGCGCAGAACAGGAATTTGAGAACCACCAGGTTTAGGCCTACCTCAAAAACCAGATCATCCTGGAGACAAAACGACATAAAACGATCCCCCACCCTCGCCGAACACGGTCCCAACTCGAATCAGCCCCTTGACAGGCGGGGAAGTGGGGGACGGGGACGGGGACGGGCGCGCAGGGCAAGAACCGGGAGCCGCCGGCCAACACAGCGGAAGAGCCAAAGCAGTTGTCGCCGGGAAGGCGCGACTCTCTTCTCCCGCCCCGCGGAGAAAACAAAAAGCGGCGCCCGGCAACCTTGGGGAGACCTTCGGCGGCAGCGGCGGCGCGTGTCTTTGACTCACGACCGGCGCATTCTCTCTCATTCTCATTCTCTCTCTCCCGACCTGACCGGACGCCCTTCGTCCCACACCCAAAACTTCTCGATAGGGTTGAAATGGGACAACAAACGAGAGGCCCTGAAGCAGATGGAACGAACTCACCTGCTCGTCAGACCGCTCCAGGGCTTATTCCTTGGCTCGGACTCTACCTGAGCCACTGAGTGGCTGCCGGCCAGCAATCCCTCCACTCTCTTCGTCCGTCTCCCGCAGCAACCAATCCTGCGGAGCGCCGGCAATAAGCCTGGCCAATCGCTGACGGCCATTTCGGGAGGCGAGGCTTAGTCTTGCAGTCCGGCTAGATGACGAGATATATCATCGTCGATAACATCGTCGAGACAGGATAGAAGCCCGCGGACTCTATGATCTCAGGAGTGACATCCGCTCCATAGGTCTCCTTTCTCATCTCGATGGTTTTAGAAAGTTCAAACCCCGCCTAAATGTTTCGGATAAGCTATTTGAGACAAAGGCTGGGAAAGTTTTGCTCTTTAGTATCGAAGGATTAGGCAGGAGCGCCATCTAGAGCTATCTTACTGTAACAAATACATACGTTTGCGTAAAGGCGATACTTTGCTTTGTCCTGTACTGGGGTATATTTTGGCACTACCTATTAATTGACTGATATGCTATCACATCGGTAAGGACTCTTAGCAGCCACAAGATTTCTCCTTGATGATCTGTCCCTAAGTTGGCCCTTCAGCTCTTCCAACTGTATCTCACTGCCACTCTAATAGAGTCCATCTATCATTGCCTATTGACCTCTCAAGTATTAGTGGAGAAACGTTAAAAAAAAGAGAACACGTTCAACGTATTTATTTTCAGATACCTTTATTTTCCAGATCTAGTTTGTTGTACTACGCAAAATGTTTAATGTAGAGTAAAACCAACTTATTGAAACTTAAAAGTCTTAATATTATTTGGGATTGCAAAACTACAGCTGTCCAAATTCATTACTGTAATTCCTGACCACTAGGGGTATTAGTTGTGTCTGATGAGAACTGTAGTTCAACCTATAGAAAACGAAAGGCTAACTATGAAAACACTGAACTACAGATGTGATAACCATCCTCAATCCCAAACTGCAGCATACTAACAGGTTAAGGATGTTGGAAAGTTTAATATTTAATTCTTTGCTTGGGAATCCCTAAATTTTGGGTCAGGATGGATGTAATGCTATATCTGTAGAGCACCAGGTTAGCAAAGATTAGCATCTTGAAGTCATGTCTTACTGAATTATGTGAGAGGATTGTTTTCTGTGATTTTGATGCACAAATAAAAAAAATTGCTGCTATTGCAAACAACACTAGATGTTTATGTATAGCACAAGTGTCAAACTTGCGGTGTCATGTTGCCATCACAAGACATTTCACATTTTCTCCCTTTGCAGAGCTAGGGTGGGCGTGGCCTGCTTGTGATGCATCTGGCCCATGAACTGTAAGTTTGACAGCCCTGAATTGTACAGCTTAATCTACTTATTTTTCAGCCTTAAACACATCCATGCCTTTTCCAAAGACCAAATGAATTTGATTAAAGGTATAGTTACAAATATACACTTACATATTCTTACTATCTACAATAGCAAAAATTTAACATATGCCTATGCAAGAAACCCAGATGGGTTTAACAATCACACAAATCCACTATGGTTTTTTAATAAGCATCAAGTGATTGGGTTTTGCTGGTACATTAAGCAAACTGATTTATAATAAAAACTAGTTTATAAATGGCTGGACTTATTCAATATACTTAGTTATGTGTAAATGAGGCCATAATGTAACCCTTTTGTAACCACTTATAATTTATCAGTCATGAGTCATTTTCAATTGAAAAGCAACCTTGAGAAAAGGAAATTTAAATTGCAATTTAAATACAAGTATTCACCCAACTATGCAATTTACTTCCAGGTAAACATGGCCACCCCGTTAGTACTTAGATAAAAACTTTAGGAATCCCCAGGGCTCTTTAGGTTGTGGGGGGGGGGGGAGGCGGGGGAAGGCAGAAGGCAAAGCATTTATAGAGCTACCAACCAAATTTGCATGGATGTTTCTCTGAAATCAGATAAGGAGTTGCTTTTGATTAAAAGGAAAAATCTTTTTCAAAAATTCAAGTATATTGAATACTGCGCATTATACATTTTTATCCTAAGATCGCAATCCTATACGATATTTGATTATTTGGCTAAAACAGTTAACCAGTAGGATCCACTAAACTCGGGGGAAATGAAGACCCTCGCCTTCAAATAAGTCTCACTACGGGAGTCCACGGGCACACAAACGTGCGAGGTCCGTCCCAAGGCACAACTGTTTTACTCATTCCGCCTGCACAGAGTAAACGGTAACCATGAATCAGAGCTTCTTGGGAGTTGTAGTTGTTGAAATGCCTCCTAAAATTGATTTCATTCTAACCCATAATGCCTCAGAACCCTTGACCCGGAATAAGCCAATCGGAGGGGGTGTTCATAATAAGGCGAGCCACGAATGGAGAGAGGACGCCTTCGGTTGCAGCCAATCGCGTCTCAGGGATTGCCGCTGTGCCGGAGAGCGGCGCCCGCCCGCCTTACTGGGTGAACGCTGCCTTGGCGGGTCGGCGATTCCAGTTCATCTTTCTGACCTTCGCCGGGCGCCCGGAAGTTCCAAGCGGCTCCTCTGCCAGAGTCTCTGGGTATGCGAAGGCGGCGGCAGCGCCATTAGCCGTTACGTGATTTGGAGTGGTCCTTCCTCCGTGAGGGCGGGAGTACCAAAGCGCCTCCCCTTCTGCGTCCAATGAAAGTGAGGGCGGTAATGGGGGATCCCTGGACCTGGGAATGGGGCTGGGGGGCAGGAAAGAGATGGGGAATGGAGGTGGGAATGGATTGAAGGCGGACGGGAAAGGACCCAAGACAGATTATGAACGCTGCTACTTATTCGATGCCTGCAGTTCTTTTAGAGATCCAAATTATCCTCCTGTCCAAGACTTAACGATTTGCAATCACCTAAGACTCGGTGGCAGTTGGCTGCTAGTTAGGTTTAGCATTAGAGCTCAGCGCAATCTTGTTACGTTCAAACGGAAACACAGTTCGGGTAATTAAGTATTTTAATGCGTGAGGTTGCAATCCTATTTACTTTCCTTAAAACCCGTGTAGTGATTTCATTTATATTATGTGATGCCTCCCAGTGTAAGAGTTGCAGTGCAAGAAAGTGCAAGGACGAGGCCTGGCAACTGCCAGGGCTCGAGTCACTGACTTGTAAGCATGAAAGCAAAAGAAAAGCTGCAGGGTCCTAATTGGAAATAAGTATTCCTAGAATTAAGTTGCAGGCTATTTGTGAGTGAATGTGCCTATGTTTGGACTTCGCAGTGGCATTTTATCTGAAGGCTGTTAATTGTGTGCTTGGAAGTGCTAGTGAAATTGCTAGACTTCTAATTAAGTATCCATAGGACTTCAAATGGCAGTCTTTCACAGGGTTTCTTGAAGGCCCTATTTCCCACAGTGGGATTACTGTTTAAACTCTAGGGCCGTGATGGTGAACCTATGGCACGCATGCTGTGTGTGCCACTTCTGCCTGCATGTGAGAGGTTGCCTGGAAGAACCCCACTGGACATGCGCATGCGCTCCTGCCAGCCAGCTGATTCTCGGGTATCTGCCGCACATGCACAGGGAGATGCGCATGTGGGAGATATGCAGAGGCATGTGGTGTGCAGGGGGGTTGCATGTGCATGCGCACGGTGGGGGGGTCATGTGCACATTGCATCATGGGTGCAGACACGCGAGTGGTGCATGCATGCACATTTTTGGCACACAATGTGGAAAAGGTTCACCATCATGACCCTAGGGATTCATTAGACATCTGCAAATTTTTAAATGAAATTTCTTTCTAAATTTTGTGTGAGCAAGTTACTTAGCTGTGAATTTAGTTGTAGTAAGAAACTATTGAGTACTTCTTTCCTAAAAAAATATCAAATTATATTAAAACATAGAATGAATTTTTGCTTTAGTAGTTATGAAATTACTTCATATCACTATAGTTTTTGATAACAAATTTCTTTATAGTAGAATCATATGTATGACAAGGAAAAATGAATACCTCAATGAATGTGGAGCCTGATGCACTCACCGTAGTAAACCAGCTGAGAGATTTGGCAGCTGATCCTCTGAATAGAAGAGCAATTGTCCAGGACCAGGGATGTCTACCAGGCCTTATATTATTTTTGGATCATCCCAACCCACCAGTTGTCCATTCAGCATTACTTGTAAGTATTATTGGATAGCTCATCTTGTAGCATTAAGGATTTTGGGTAGCTATGGAATCTAAAACATAAGAACCTAAATGCACGTTTGTTATCATGCATTTCCATGATTACACTCATAATCAATAACTAGTACACATATGGAAAATTGCTTGAATTTGGGTTCTCTGCATCTGTTGAAACATCCTGAGTAGAGAAGTTAAACCCTTTACCCACTGAGACATAGAAAGATTGCTGAAATGAAAATGATGGGAAAAATTATAGCACGCTTAATATAGTTTAGAGCTTATCTACCTATAATATAGATATACTGATAACTGCAAAACAAATTCTTATCTGCTTAATATTATGGAGTTATAGCAACAAAAATTTTTAGAAGGCAAAGTAACACTTGGAAACCTGTATTTACTCAGCATTTTGCAACTAAAGTAATTCATTATCATATGAACTTCATTTCTTCTGTCTTGGCTTGGAAGTTTGTAGGACATTCATTTTATTCAAGGAAATTTTGTGGTATTTTTAGACTTGTGTGATGGCTAGCCTTCACATTTTGCCAGAATAGAGGCACATTGTGGTACATGTTTTGGGAATTGCCTACAATCTGTTCATTTTATTACATGTTTCTCTGTTCAGAAATTCTGACCAGAATCTGTCTACTACACTATGGAGGGGTCCACAAGTAGGTTTCATGTGTCTTAGGAAAAGAAGAGACTTTGTCACTTGAAAAATACGGATGCATGATATAATGAAGCTTGCAAGCATAAAATCTAAAGCTCTAGGGCGCATATTAGAAAATATTTTCTGAATTACATTTTAGTATTTATTTTTAATCTACAGCACTTTTTCTGCACTTCGTGTAATATTGTTAATTCCAGAAAGAAACAGTATGCTGAGTGTATATGTGTGTAAATTATTCTCAACAAGAATTATAATAATCCCTGAACAAGAGGAGGGATTCCATGTTATTTTAAATATATAGATTAGTATTTAAAATATAACGTGGTGTACTTAATTAATGGCAGATACAGCTACCAAAATGGTGTGTGTTAATAGAGTTTGGTTATTTCTTTCAATAACAGTCAAAGTTTAAAATGTCTTTAGAGAAAGAGCTTGCTCCTGACAGCTTTAGCTTATATATATATGTTTTAGTTATTTCTTTGAACATAAATTTAAGTCCTGATTATCCTTGAAGGCAGAAGCAAATCAATGCAGTTTAATCATGTTCTTTTGATATACCAATGGTGGCTAACCTTTTTCAGTTCCCGTGCTCACATGCCAGCACCCAGAAGGCAATGCCCCCTGCGCATGTGTGCGTCCCCTCATGCATGCCGCATGTCTCTGCACATGCACGCGTGATCCCCGCACACGTGTCCCCCGCACCCCCACGCGTGTGTGCCAGATACTTGACGATCAGCTGTCGGGCGCATGTGTGGTGGGACTCTTCCAAGTGACCCCTCGCTTGCCAGCAAAAGTGGCTCTGTATGCTACTTCCGGCACACGTGCCATAGGTTCACCATCACAGTGATATACTGTTCATGAAGAATAGAAGTCAGCATGAAACTAGTTTCAACAAATTAAACTGGCATTTTCAGAAGTTTCAATAACTTGTTCGAACTTACTTCCATTCTTGGAATTTTGTTTCCAAATGTTTTATTGAGGTTTATTGTAACATAAAGTGTAATGAAAATAAAGATAAAGCAAAAAAAAAAAAGTTGGGAGGGAGGAAATATACAAGATTTTAAAAAAAGAAGGAAAAATGTTTTGACCTTCAACCCCTATCCAACACAATAAAATACACAGTTGCAACTTCAACTTTTTACATTACCTATTATTATTATAAGCCAGTTTTATAATTGCATATTATTAAATCTTTAAATTCTAATTTTCATTTTTCTGTTTCAAGCATAAATAATCAGAAGCAGTATTCCAATAGAAACAAACCAAATAGAATCTCTTCATTTAAAACAGTTTACATTGCCATCTTAACCAAATTCATTTTTTTTGTTAAAAATGTAGGAGGTGATATATAGTTCTATTTATGCATTAATTTCTCTGAATGATCATTCTTTATATTAAAAAAAATCACCATCCTTTTTCAAATTCTTTGCTTACTTGGGATTTTCAAATTCCAGTGATTGCTTTAAGAATCTAGGAAAAAAATTATAATTAGCATTGAAAAAGAAGAGAAGTCTAACTATATTCAGTAAGATGACGTGTGTGTGTGTGTGTGTGTGTATGTGTGTGTGTGTGTGTGCCTTTAAGTCATTGCTGATTCTTGGTGACTGTTTTAGAGAAATCCCTGCAGTTTTCTTGGCAATATTTTAGAAGTGGTTTGCCATTTTCTCTTTCTTAGGATTGAGAGAAAGGCACTGGTACAAAATCACTCAGCTGACTTCATGCTTAAGGCAGGACTAGAACTCATGATCTCCCAATTTTTAGCTCTGTGCTTTAATCCCAAACTGACTCTTATTAAATTACTAGTTGATAAAATAAGTGTAGTATTTGCCTTAGGATCTTCTCTTCTGGTTGGAAGCATATTTTTTTTCAGCTGTTATAAGCAGATTCTTAACTGAAAATACTACTCTGGTAGCAAAAAATTTACAGACATGATTTGCATCTATTGAAATCTAGTTTCAAGGCTGGCTGGGTATTGAGAATTTGAAATGTATATGGCCTATAGGTAATCCTTTAATTATGACCGGCATTGGGACTGAAATCTCAGTTGTTGAGTGAAATGGTTGTTAAGCAGGACATCTTATGACTGCTTTTCTCAATGACCATAATCCAGGCAACTCTGGGTTGCAGTTGTTAAGTGATATCAAGGGTTGCCAAGCAGACAAGAGTCCCAAGTAAGGAACACGGGGAAACTTTTCATTGGAGGAAACTTTGGGAGGCCCAATGAAGTTGTGTGTGAGTTTTGTGGGGTGTTTTGGACACGTTTCTCTGGTCTGGGAGTTGAAAATCCTCCCTGATGAAATCCAAGCAGGATTTTTAGTGCTTGAGCGGGACAGCCGCTCATCTGTGTCTTGTGCTGGGTCTCCCAAGGCCGCCTCCTCCTCCTCCCTGGGATTCCCCCTGCTCCTTGTCTCACTGAGCTGCCTCTCTGCTCTCTCATTGAAAATCCTTCCTGGCAAAATTGTAGTAGGATTTTTAGTGCCTGAGTGGATAACAGTGGATGAATTTAAAAGTAATGTTTTTGGTTTAAATGTATTTTGCATATATATCATTTGGTTTTGTAAGGGAACTGATTATAATTTGTATATTGATATGGTTGGAGAAATCAAGTCTGAAGTTAATCAAAAGGTTGGAAGGCTCCTTTCTAGACAATCTTTTTTTCCAATCTTTTTTGAAAGCCTCCAGTGATGGAGCACCCACAACTTCAAGAAGCAGACAGTTCCATTGTTGAATGGCTTTCAGTCAACAAAGCTTCCACCCATTGTGACAGTCTTTCAACTTTTGGAAGACTGCTATCACATTTCCCTTAGCTTTCTTTTCTTTAGCCTAGCCATGCACTTTTAACCAACTTCATAAGATTTAACCTCCAGTTCTCACAATCTTTCTCCTCTTCTCTACACTCTGATTCCTGTTCATTTCACTCTTTATTGCATTTATCTAATTTGTGCTTCCAGAATTAATATGCAAATCAAAACCCAATTACTTTTTACTATGCAGTTTCCCAAACACAGACTGTATATTCTAACTGCATATGAATTAGATGGAATGTCCACGAGATTATTAAAATCCCAAGTGTAGAAATAGCCAAACTTGAAATTGAACACATCAAAATTATACATTTTTATTTTATAGAGAGAGAAACATTATTTTTGATATTTACCTGGCACATATATGCTAACAGGTGAGATGGGTGATATAGAAATGGGATGACTAAGTAAATAAACAGTATTTTAGGTTTATGTTGTAAGCATAACTAATTTCCCAATCTTCTGAATTACTACAATGCATTTTTGAGAGATGCGAAAGAAAATGCAGAGAATGTTTTTTGTTGTGGTTGGTTCTTTGATCCATTTGTGTCTAATAGGCTCTACGTTATTTGGCGGAATGTCGGGCCAATAGAGAAAAGATGAAAAGTGAACTGGGAATGATGCTGAGTTTACAGACTGTTGTACAGAAGTAAGTATAGTATGCTTTCTGTGGTAAATGTACTTGATTGTGTTTTCCTTTAAAATTGCTTTCAAAATCATATTCACAGCAATACAAAGGTAATTTGTTTTTGCTGATTCTATACAATGTGATCAATGAAATTCTGCTTTAAAGGTAGCAGTGATCATATGACTGCAGGTACAGTGCACTGGCTGGAACTGTCATAAGTACCATTCATTCAATGTCACTGTATCTTTGAACAGATAATGAATGACTGGTGATAACCTGAAAACTATTTGTATGAAGATCCTAAGAGACAGAAAGTTAGTCCCGCTACTGTATCCCAAGTGCAGGTTTCATCAGCTAATCCCAGCAATGCCAATCTTAAGGGAGATTGTAGTCTAAAACATCTGAAGGACAACAGTGTCCTAAACGTTGCTAAAAGATTCAGATTTTTTAAAAATTAATTTAATTTTTTTAATATAATTCCATCTTCAGTTGAACAGTGTGTTGTCTGGGTACAAATATCTTTGTTGAACAGTAATCAAAATTTGCAACATTCATTACATTTATATTAATTCTACAATATTAAAATAGCAATATTCAACATATTAATCATAATATTTGCTTGTCTCTTTTGATATAACATCTTTATTTTGTTTCCCTCTTTCTAACTTCCATTTTTGTTGTTTAACCATTGATAAAATAAATCTCATGACATATAATACTTAGTTTCTGCACATTTTAATATTTTCCTAATCACATTTTCATCTGTAGGTATCTCTTCACTCTTCCAGCTTTGTGCCAATACAATTCTAGCAGCAGTTAATATATGAATAACTAACTATGCATCTAAAGTGCAGATTTTGTGCAGTTTTAACTTATTTTATATTTTATGTTAATTAGTTCAGTGATCCATGAGTAGCTGAAGGTTAACATTCATAGCTTGATTGATAATCCTGAGGATCTTTACAACGTCTATTTTTTTTGGTATTTTATAATTTAGGGGGATTTTGATAGCTAGGAACTTTTAATGCAGATTGGCAAATTAATGAAAGCCAAAGTCTAATTATTTAGCTAAAAGCACTTTTTATTCCATAGTAGTCTACTTTTGCCAGGATATATTGAACTAAATCCAGCACAGATTCTTCCAATTTATTAGTTATCTAAAACAATCAGCTAAATTAATATGTATTTAATTGCACAAGAATCCCTTGCAGGTATGTATTTCCCTTACCCACACTTCTGTAAATCTAACCATTTCCATCAGTTTTAATTTAATACAGTTTTAATTGCTTGTAGTTCCCTTTAGAAA
Organism: Pseudonaja textilis; assembly: GCF_049901715.1. Taxonomy (NCBI): domain Eukaryota; kingdom Metazoa; phylum Chordata; class Lepidosauria; order Squamata; family Elapidae; genus Pseudonaja; species Pseudonaja textilis. The sequence continues at coordinate 165,164,514 of NC_141992.1, read as the reverse complement.
AGTTTAAACTGATTATCTTAAATTGCCAGAAGCAAGGGGAGAATGATATCCTTCAATATGGATATCAGCATGGTACTATGAATCCAGAATTCCTTGATGATAATTGAATAAAATCCGTTATCTATTGTGGCTATTATTCAACACAACAGAGGACAACGAGGCCCTGCCAATGGATAGTATGAGTCTTATTTTGAATCTATAAATTGGATTTTGGATTTTCTTCATGATGGTCATATACAAATTTCTCATATGATAGTGAGAAAAATACAAGCATGAATCAACCCAGTTCTAAACTGGATTTTTAAAATACAGTTTGTAAAACAATAAGTATCTTGGTTTATGTACAATTAATGGTAAGCAATCTAAGGCGAGGTAGCACATTCTTTGATTTTTGACTTTCTGGAATTTTTTGAAATTGTGAACATTGTATACATTAATCATTAAGGTAGAAAGACAATGGATGCACATTGTATAGTGCAATATGGAATACGGCTTTAGTTTAATTTTAATTTTCTTAAAGAAAAGGAAACAATGCCATCTGCTGTGCCTAATTGGAAAATGCCTAAATAATGTTTTGAAGATATAGTTCAGGTTTTGTTATGCAATTAAAACAATCATATTCGGGAACAAAACAAATAATGCAGCCAATGTTTATTTGCTTAGTAACAAAATACATTGATTGACAAAAGGAAATAATCAAGTTATTAACAGTAATAAACCTCATAAAATACTTACAATCCCCCAACTGAAATTTTCTAGGAATTGATATTTTCATAACTGTTACACAAATGTGCATTCCAGAAATATGGAAAAGAATTAAAATTATTATTGTACCAAAGGAGCTCTGTTCTGATTAAACTAAAATAGCCTCTAAATATTGTAATCCCATTTTCAGCAACATTGGATTTCTATTTCTCCATATTGTGGGGTGTATGTGTGCTGAAATGTATTCATTACCCTTGTAGTTTTGTGTTTCTCTACCAAAGTATCTTTGAAACTACAAAACATCTGTTAGATGTTGCTTTGGACAAACAGTGTGTACATATATACAGAGAAACTATACAGAGATACATATTTCAAAGCTACCATCTATCTTTGTGTTAATATCTTTCATTAATGTTCATATTTTCCTTCTAAGAGCAATTTCTCACCTATCTTTAATATAATACCTTCTGAAAGGAGATCCGAGTAAGGTTGGATTGTTTTATTCCAAGGCTAAGCGCTACTTTCTCAAGTTTTGTTATATGACACTACTCTGGATGGGAGCAATGTATAAAATTTCTACTCTGTTCCAAGTAACTTACATATCCTTTTCCCTTATGTTCAGTACCCCAGACTATCAGGTCAGTCATGCTTATAGATTTAGATTTATTCCTTTCCACATGTACATATAAATACACTTATGTTTAAACCCTGTGTTAAATAAATATTTTCCCCTAAGCAGATATTATTTAAAGAGTCATATTTCTGATTCACTGTTGGGGCTCTGAATGGTTCAATGTCTTTTTTGAATTATCTCATCTGATTGTCACCCATTCATTCAATGTCAGCTACCAGACTATTATTCTCCTTGAATTTCATTTGTTCAGAATATTGCATGTCCCCATCCTTCCATTCATCTCTGGTTTTTCTATTACTACTATTCCCTGGAGAATGTCAGATGACTACAACAAATTATGTTTTTTTTTTATTACAGAGATACAATAATTAGCTCGGTGTTTATCAGCCTCATCCACTAATATGTTTGGACTTCAGCTGCCAATAAATCATTTAACTGAAAATCTATAATAAATTAAAAGTAATGATAAATAAAACAAAGTAATGATAAATAAGTATTTAGGGAAGGAATCTTTTTGTAAGGGGTGATTGTTTTGTAAAATTAAGGACCAAGATTAAAAAATAATCTTAGGATGTATAGTCCTGCTTACGTTGTAGAAGTAAAAAAACAGGTGTCTTTTCTGGAAGAATTATAAAAGAAATTCGGTTAAGAAAAAACTATAATACATCTACATAAATCTGATTTTTCTTTGCTTTAGGACCACAACACCTGGGGAAACAAAACTATTAGCTTCAGAAATCTATGATATTCTTCAGTCTTCCAATATGTCTGACATGGACAATGTGAATGAGATGAATTCTCGACGTCGAAAAGCTCAGTTTTTTCTTGGAAGTACAAATAAACGTGCTAAAACAGTAGTTTTACACATAGACGGCCTTGATGATTCGGTAAGAAATTCATTTTGGAATTTATTGTTTTTTGTAAATATATTCGATGTGTAGATGTAATATATAACTAAATGTAAATATATTTAATCTGTGTTAAGTCTGTTTTCAAATCCCTTGGGTGTGACTTATTTCAAGTAACTGTAATGAACATTTCAGAAATAACTTTACATTTCCCAAGAAACTAACCACATAAATATCTCTGAATATATAAACTTGTTGATCTATGTTCAGCCACTTTAGGGCCTGGAAGTAAGTAAAAGACTTGGCTAAGAAACTGAGCATATGCTATTACAATGGCAATCTATAGGAAAATAATAAAGTAGGCTGACCAGCCTGCCAACCTTGTCATTGAGCTGGCTACACGTTCTTCCAGAATATTCTATTCAGGTCCGTGTTCTGATTTCCATTTTCTCCTACCCCAATAGATTTATATAAAACATGTGTGTTTATATATTATTCTACTTCCAATAACTTGGTGGTTTATAATACATCATTATAGAAAATTAAACTATAAATCACATAATCTAAAAAAGTTACTAGGATTGCCTAGGCCCACAAAATTCTTGAAGACTGTTTTTATCAATTTATCTGGAATAAATAAAGCTGACTAACATATTATCCTGATCCTTCCTGGTCTCTTTTAAAAATTAGTGTCATATATGATAACTTTCATTCTTATGTATTGAGCCCTATTTGAAAACAAGTTACTCATTTTGGGGAGTTAAGTGGTGTCACATCTTGAGCTCTTTACGAACTCCGCCATTGGATGTGGTGATTGTTTTCTAAAAGATGGGAGACAGCAATATTTCATCAATACTACAACTGCTGTATGGGTTAGCTACAACAACAAAATAGAACAATTATTTTTCTTGCCACTTTTTTATTTAAAATTCTCCTTTAAATTTTTTTAAAATTAAGAATAATTTTGGTTTATACAAAAAAAATGTAAGTTTTTTAAAAAATCAGCTTTGCTTGCAGTCTTTTTATATTGTATGATATTTCTTTGACTGTTGGATAGCAGATATTCAGTGGAGTTTTTATAGAACATCAAATAGGTTCTATAAATTTATCCACCATTCTTGTAGAAAGCATCTGAGGGCCATGTCTAGCTTTTTATGGCTGCCTAGAAAAATATAAAACTTTTTGAACAGGTTATCCACAGTGCCCCTTGCTGCATTGCCTTACATCTTGGACAAGTTAGCCTGTAAGAGAAGCAGATTTACAGATAATGCATCCTCACTAATAAAGCCGGTGGGGTGATAATTTGAGTGACAATCAGCATATACAATGTGGGAAGTATGAATGAGACGAAATCTGATTATTTGAATTGATCCAAATGGTTGAAACAGATTGATTTCAATTACAAATGATTAAAAAAAGGTTTCTCCACATTTGCGGAAGCATTCAATTTGTTTTAATAGGTTTAAAGTCATCTCACATATTTAATGATTCAACTTTCTAAGGGGATTCAGTGATTTGACTGAATATTCAAATCAACTATTTGCTCAGACCCAATATGGACTCAGGCCTACACTTCCAGAATCAATTCAAATCCAGAATAACATTTCTCTTTTGGCTTTCTTTCACCTTCTTTCATTAAAACAGATCTAATTAGTTCCCCTAAATTTGTCCCTGTTATGGTAATTAACTTGGTTGTTTATGTGCTTGCCCATTGGTATGTCTTAAATGTTTCTAAAAACTAAGAAAATATTGTGGAGTCCTTTGTGCTCTGAACTTGATTATTTGCTTGCAGACATTTCATTATCCAACTCACTGTTACTGATGATGTTACCTTAGTTGGATAATAAAATGTCCTTAAGGTCTCGTTACCAGGGATAACGTCTTATCTGTTTTAACCTTGATCAGATACATCAACTTTATAGTCCTTTTAACAAAGTTGACCTTTAATCCCTTCAAATAATGTCCTACAATTTGATTTCTTTTTATTATTTTCTTCTTCCCTTCTTACAAAATTGTTAGAAGTTTTAACAAGACTTTTTTATAAATCCAATATAGGAAAATTATCCAGGACCCAGATTGTTGGGGGCAATATGCTTACTCTGTAAATCGCTTAGAGAGGCTGTAAAGCACTATGAAGTGGTATATAAGGTTAAGTGCTATTACTATATTTCCCTATCATTTTTGTAGGCTGTCATTTTTAAATCTACTTTAAAATTAATCTCAATCCTGACAGGAAAAACCTGTTCCTCTCCCATAACATTTATAGAGGCAGGTACTTTTAAAATTAACTTTTGGGTCCATTGTTCAAAATTATCCTTCAATATGTCCAATGTTAAAATATTTTACAGTATTTTATTCTGTATTAGTAAGTCAAATTTATATGTTCTTCTCCTTTAATTGCTATCTTTAGTTCTTCTGGTGCCCTCTATTGTCCAACCTTCAAAATCTCATCCTATCTTAAAAACAAAAACAAAACAAAAGCATTTTATCACTGGAAAGGTTTTTATAATAATGTTAAAAATCTTCCTTCCAATTCATCTGTTCCATCAGTCTGTTTGTAACTTTTGAAAATTAAAATTCTACTGACACTTTTTCTGTTTATTCTACATACATGCATGCATACACACACATACCTTATGTTTCTGTTAAACTTTTTTCACTAAATATTGAAGAAAACTCATTCGTTGTTTTCAGCCTTGTCAATCCAAAAAATTAACAAACAATTTCTGAAAGCGTTTAGAAAAGGAAGTATGCGGAGCCAGTATCCATTTGAAATACCAAGCATGGTTTGAGCAACCTGGTTATTTTATCATCTTTCATATCTGTTAAACTGCCAGGAAAGAGCAACTGTCTAGAGCACTTATGGGTGATCTGAAGGACAAGGAAGGACTCACAAAGAGCCAGTCTATTTGCTGCATTAGCTCTGCTTTTACCAGAGCTGTTTTCAATTTGCCATTTCTTCTCCAGGAGTCCCTAAAAGCATTAAAACATGCTGGGGCAATTCAGAGTTGAAATTAGCATAGCTTACTGTTGTGTTGTTGCATAGAAGAGGCCCTGTCATTTACTTAAAGCATAAGATGAGCTTGTGATTGGATAAGCAGACATTGTCAGTTGACATCAGAATTGAGTTGTGTAGTGCAGTGATGTTCATGAGCTGCCACAGATAAGGAAGCTGAAGGATGTAACAGCTGCTTTGATGCTTTCAGTCAGTATGGATACAAGATGTCTGATAAATACCAACTTAAAAACTAACTGCTCATCAGCGAGGATTTCAGTCAGTCAGAACTAAATCACAAGAGACTGTTTAGCTGATCATAACAAAGAAAAGCTGCTTTGCTTTTCAGCACTTTCCATCATTATTCACAGTTGATTTCTCTCTAGTTTGCTTACAAAATGTAAGCAGAAATGTTACCTTTTTATACCCTTACAGCCAAATGCAAACAATTATTTATTTTTGTTTAAAAATATTGTTCTGCTTGTATAGCATCACATGCACCTATGTGTTTACTTCATGTTATTTACTTAGTATTGACCCATTTAATGCATCTCTTTAATTTCCAGTCACGGAGAAACCTATGCGAAGAAGCCTTACTTAAAATAAAAGGGGTCATCAGCTTTACGTTTCAAATGGCAATTCAAAGATGTGTTGTCAGAATCAGATCAGATTTAAAAGCAGAGGTAAGCATGGTTTGCTTTCCTTATTTTCAGCTTCAGGTACAGATTTTTTTTTAAAAAAAATCTTGCTCTTCTTATTGTTTCCTTTTCCATTTTTGTGCAGGCACTGGCCACAGCAATAGCATCAACCAAAGTTATGAAAGCCCAGCAAGTTGTAAAAAGTGAAAGTGGAGAAGAGGTGAGAGAACTGCCCACCCAATAAAAGTATATTGTTAAAAGAGTTGGCACTAAGAAAACAGCAGTAATTTTTTTCATCCAATATAATAATATCCATCACATATACATGAGATTCTCCGCCGATAAATTTCTCAAGCTGCTTTGAGCACCAATATCTGAATAATCATGTAATGGTATGTGTGGATAAGAAAAGCTTTAGATGTGGAATTTTCTATGCCATCTATGTTTGGATAGCCTGGTAGAACTCATGAGCCTGAAGAGGAAAAAATGATATGTGTTTTTTTTTTAAAAAAAAACACCTTTAAAAAGTCATTTTTATCCTTTCTGCTAATAAAAATTACATTACCCAAAAGCAATTGCAGAAATAAATGTAGCCTAGCTGAAAAGCAAAAGCAAAATTTGTAAAATAAGATGTGATGTTCCATGATGCGTGTTAATACCATGTTCCCTTTTTGGCAGATGTTGGTTCCTTTCCAAGATACTCCAGTAGAAGTGGAGCAAAATACTGACCTCCCTGAATACTTGCCAGAAGATGAAAGTCCTTCAAAGGAACAAGACAAAGCCGTGTCCCGTGTTGGGTCACACCCAGAAGGGGCAGCCAGTTGGCTGAGCACAGCTGCAAATTTTCTTTCCAGATCTTTCTATTGGTGACTTTGAATCAAGGCTAAAGGACTGTGCCAACCAACAGGGGGTAGTTTTTCCATTATTTTGGCGAACTGCCGAGTGCAATTTGCAATAAGTTATCGTAACAATTTTTTAGACTACACAAAATATATACTGTGTTTTACATTTTATTGAACATTTTGGCCTTTTGAGCAATCAGAAGATGGAAGCCTCAAATCAACGTTTGTTCATTCCCTCTCTCCCCCCTTTATGTTTTGTTGCCTCACTTTTTAATGTGGGTCCATGATCAACCAAACATTTTTGAATTTATGAAGCTTTACGTTAACATTCATGATAAATAGATGCAGAGCCCGCTCAACACAAATGTCAGGACATACGTGCAAAGAAATTGTTAACTCTGATTTTAAAAAATGAAATGCCTTTTTTCTTTTCTTTTTAGCCTTATTTCAGATTATATATTTCAATTAGATGGCTCTAGAAGGAAAAAAGACAGATTTGTTCACCTTTTTTCAGAGCCAGTGTGTCATGATCTATTTGTATTTGACTTGAACTTTAAACTTGGGGATTTGTTTTTTTTTTAAATTGTCAGTCCATAACCACTTTCAATACGAATGTTTTAGTAAAAAGAAGTTAAGACAGAAATACATTATAAATAATCTGTAAAAATGCTTCTGACAAAGGCTGTGACTTTCCAAGTATGACAAGAAATTATTGATTGGAATGTAGGTCATTACTTTTCACAAACTTCAATTTGTTGCCATGATACTTTGTCTGTAGTAGGAAGTGTGGTGACTGAATAGAAAACAAACTTTGAGTGAGAGCTGAAAATTTAAGATTATGGAAAAGGGATAAGAAACAGGATGTTGAATATGCCATTGTGCCCCTACATTTTAAACATTTTGGCTTGATGAAAACCATATATTATTCCTATTGCCTTTTAAAGAAGCTGCTGTCCTGTGTCAATAGGGCTGATATTTGGAGCTGTATGATGGTTTATGTCATGTCAGAGCCAGGAGCAGGGCAAAACTAGTGCCTGATAGCTAAGGTTGAGGGACGTCTTTGAAAATATGAAGAATCCCTAAAAGTGCATTGTAGCTAGTCTGTTAAAACCCCATACTCTGAGAGCATCATCTTGTATCGTAGCTCATTAAAGAAGTTCTAAAGTGCTTGGATCTTGTCTTTTAGTTCCCAATAATGATAAAACAGGTGCTGTTTCAGTGGGCAAGATGTTGAGAACAGCAATTAGATTATTGAAATTTTGGCTGAGATTTTTCTCAGTTTGTTAGAACAACTGCTACTTTGCACCACAGGAGTATAGCTGAGAAATTGCAGTGCTGTTCAAAATTAAGTCCTTTGCAAATCATTTTGTGCTACAGTTGTTAAGATACAGACTTTTTTTTTTTTGAGGCAAAGTTTTATCCTTTGGAAGACTGTATATTTCTTGCACAATCGCAGCAATTAAGTAGCATCATGAAATTCTTATATAAATGAAAATAATGTGCAAGAGAAAAGGAATATTCCAAAAATAATTTAAAATGCACCTGAATGCAGTGTCCTTTTAAGATGAAGAACTTACTTTCAGATTATTTTCTGTTTTATTATATCTAGTTTATTTGGTTAAAGTTTACACACACAGAATACAGGCTTTCTAAGGCATGTATTATAATCAATATGTATTACAAAGCATATTGCTGTCTAGAATGTTACAATACCAAATGTGTTTGCAAAGATCTCTGCTGTGTAACCATGGATGCAATGTTTACTTTTCATTTTAACATCTTTTCTCTACATTTTGCATTGCCGCACACCTTCTTTACTACATGACACATCTTTTTGAATATTAGTGATTCTATAGTAAATATTAAAATGTGTATTTGGTTTGTAGGTATGCTTTTTTTGGTCAGTATTGCAGCTGTCCCAGTTAATGTATATGTAAAACAGATTTTGAAAAACTGTAAAATAAAAGTGTAATATAATGAACTGGCATCCTTCTATTCTTATAAGGATTTTTGAAGCATGAAGTTCAGAATTCATAAGATGATGTTTGAATTGGCAGAGGAGGATTTTTTGTAGGTTCAGTTACATTGTGAATGTACACTGGTTACTCATAAAAATAAAAAGAACAGATATTTTTTTCAGGAAAGCAAAATTTAAGCTACTTTGACCATGAATAAAATTATGCTGCTCTTTTTATTGTTAGCAGAAACTGAGAATATGGAGCGTTTCAACCTCAAAATGCCCTATTCTGTCCTTGCTGGAAGTGTCTTGATGTAAGAATAGTTGTTCTGATTTAATGGCAGAAATCTGACCTTGAAACTGACTATTCTAAATGTACCAAGATTAAATTCTTCTATTATTTCTAAGCTGGTCCCATTCTGATAAAGCTGGAACAAGACATTTTGGTGAGAACAGTGTTGTAATCTTGAAATATTTTGGACTAGTCTATTAAATCTTATGTAACAATGGGATGTTTCCTCTTTGGAGGAATCATTTGTATCATCTCCAGCAGAAGAAAAAAAGAACTGCTATACATCTTATCTAATAGTAAGAAAAATGGTCACATGAAATGCAAAGATTGATTTAATTTCTAGATATAGATCTGAATGCAGAGCCCTTCAAATGTGGACGGTGCATGTTAAATGAAATTTTACATAAAGAATATCACTAAAACCTCCAGATATTGGCAGACAGTTGTGCATTTTATATATTGCTGAGCCAACTGAAGCAAGTTGCTGTCTATATTATAGAGCCATTATATTAATTTCCCAGGTGAACTGAACTGCTGAAGCAAAATATGGTTCTTTGTAAGAAGTATTTTCTCATCAGGACAGAACACAGGGACAAACAGTCATGCAAACAACACAATTCTATGCATTTCTGTTCAAATGAAATGCTACTAAGCTCGTAGTAAAATACTGTAACTACGTATAGGATAATTTTATTCTTGCTGTTTTTTTTTAATACCGGCTTTTCATTATGGAGAGAACATACCACCACCATGGTGAAGGGTAGAATCTGAAACATTAATTTTTCTTTCTTTTTGGTTTCTGTTTTTAATAAACAGAGCATTTAATTTTTGTGACCCTTCATTGTTCTTTAGAAATACTGTTTCTTGGATATTTAAGAATGAAAATTACTGGACATGTATAGAAATTCTCCAAGACGTGTTACAAATTGCTCTTAAATGCCTGTTTCTGCTCTCAGATTGGTCATACAGTATCTCCATATCTTGAAGAAAGATCTTAAGACTGTAAGAACACATTAGTAGAGAGCGTTCCCACTGCTGTTGAGCAAAGAGATTCATTTTTTAGAGTATTTCTCTTCCTTTTTAGTGGTTGGATCTCCAGTGTCTTCTTTCCAATGCACATGAGAATGTATTCTCTTGCTCAATTCATGATCTTAACTGAATTTTATTTTCCCTTTCCTGAAGTTTGTGGAAAACAATCTGATGGAACTTCTCCCACATTTTGCTCTATGGAATAGTTAGAAAGCCAGATGTGGGTTGCTATTATCAGATGAACAGCAATAAAATCCAAAAATCATAATTCAAACCCAAATATAGCAAAATGCATAAAGTAATGTAACATAGCTATATATGGTTTCAGTGTAATTACTAGGATGACTTAATGTATGATTGTACTTTTACTTCCTTCCTGTGTGGCTGTAATTATATTGGATACTTTTCCTTCAGTATTATTTGAAGCCAAAACTGCACTTAGTAGTTAGCTAATATCAGTTAGCTATTAGTGTGTGAAATCATGTTGACATGTAAATTTTGTCCTAGTGTTAATTTTAAAGTCACAACTTCATTTGCAGAGTAAAATGAATGTATGCGTAGTATATGTGGGCTAAAACCATTGTTACTTGTTATAGCTCAGGTAGAGTCTTCATATTTATTTTATTATATACAAAATGGATGGGTTCCAAAGCTTTTTTAAAAAAGGACTTTTGAAGTGTTTGCGTTCTGTTTAAACGTTTTAAAATGTGGTGCTGTTCTCTCAAATCAACACCAGATGGCAGAACAGAGATAGTATTGGGAAGATTGAATATTAAAAGATGTTGATTGCAAATGCTGGCCTCATACTTAGGTGAGAATTGTTCATTTACCTTGGTCTTTTGCAATATGTAGATTACTTTGATTCATGTAATCTCTAATGTAGACTATTTACATTGTAATGTAAATAGTAGATTGTTATTTTAACAACTTTTGTATAAGAGTAGCTGAATTAGTTGCAGCAAAAACAACAATCTTGTGAGGTCTTAAACACCTATTAACAGATGTTTTTGTGGATTAAAGTTCAGTTCAGTAGAAACATCCTGCAATATTTATTTGACTTTAATTTTCTGACTGAGGGGAAAATGATCAGAAAGATTTGTCAGCTTTTAGCAATGTTTAACAATAGCAAAATATAGTTCATTTCAAAATGTAATGTATCTAGGCCCACATAGTTGACACATTTTTGAGGAGAATAAAATATCAGAATATCCTTTATTTGGTTTTATAGTGGAGTAAAGGGGACAGGAAAATGGGCGGGAAAGGGCATATGCTATAAAGAACTAATGTAGAGTGTAAAATGAATAGGATGTTACAAAATCAAGCTCTGCTTTTGCATAACTCCACATTCTTTCTGTGGGAGTTGCCACAAGCAGTAGCTGGATAGATGCGGTCAGAATATAATTGTATATAATTCAGTTTGGTCACTAAGGGACCTAGTATATGATAAGAAACCTGTATTTCTGATCTTGTAAAGATAAAGTAAGAGACTTGCTACTGCTCTGTGATGAGTTAGACAAAACCCTGGTGGACATTCCAGCATTTTTACTTGCTTTACATTGCTCCAACCCCATCCCTGCAGGCTCTTAGTGATGATGGACATTCAGGACAGGGTCTTTTCAATAAAAGCATCTCAATTCTTTGCCTAAGGAAGTCAGATGAATTCCTTTATTGTGCCTAAGATAATACTGAAGAATACTTTTCCATTAAACTTTTAAATTGTTTCAATATTTATTAATTTGATTTTGATAAAAGGACAACAGTCTTACTTCAACTTAATTTCTAACTCACCTGGTTCAGTATCAGTGACCCAGACTACCAGCCATTGTCCCAGTATTCAGACAGAAGTTTGAATTTGAGAATTTTTTTCCATGAAAGCCAAGGTACTCTTTGTAGATGCTGCTTTGATTATCTTTACTTTTTGCTATTTTTTTTAAAAAAAATTCAAGTTTTACCAAGATTCCAAAAAGTGAAATAATAAATTTGGAAGCATAGAAACTTGATAGGAACCATCATTTAATTGCCTTCCATAGTCTTTGACTATAAATCAGTAAAACATTGAAATGAGTGAGATCCAATTCCATCTGCCTTAATTTTTTAAAATAGCTTTCTCTCCATCTCACTTCAAAATACTTCTTGAAACCGATTCATCCTTAAGAGGTAATAAGACCAGATTTTGTTATGTTTTATTTTTATGCATCATTGTTCTTAATTTTATGATTCGTGAAACTTTAGACTTACCAGCATAATGCTTTATTTCCATAAATAGTTACTTTTGGCCAAATGTCTTGCATCAAATGTTGTGAGACCTTTTTTTATGACTTTTGAAAATGTTTTGGCTTTCCTTCTGGCTATGAAATAGTGGATCAGAATAAATGCTTTTCAGCTGGGCTTGATAGCGTTAAACTAACTCAGAATGTAAGCAGCTACCATGCTGAACTGGCCTGATTGCTTCTTGTCTCTCCTTGTTAAACAGATCAGGACCACAGGACCTATCAAAAGCCTGTTACATCTGAAGATGAAGGTTGCATGTTTAGATTTCATAAATACTAGCCATTCTACATTCTTTATAAGACTTGGTTATGCAGGTTTGGTTTATATGGAACATGCATAGCCACAGTTTATATTGCTGTGTGTGGACTATCCATTTTGAAGGATGGCACAGGAGATTCTTGCATGGATACTTTTCCTATATGGCGCCTTTATTATCATAGACGCAATGAATAATGGTTCTCTTTTTTGAAAATCCACCTATTTCATATGGAACAATGTTCCATCTCAGACAAAATCACCAAGATTTTCAGATAGGATGACCAGAGTAGGAAATTGTGGGACTTGTAGCACAACACATCTGAAAAGCACACATTTGGGGAAAGTCAATCTATCTCTCGGAGATTCCCATCCCTTATAACTTTTCTGATTTTCTTTACTTGTTTACCAGTATCAAAATCACAGCCAGTTTCTGGAATGCCAGAAGTTCCTTGACTCACTGCAAGGGTCACATTAGAAGCTATTGAGAACTTCATAAAGCACGAAGAATCTGTTATCTTCCTGTTTGCTTCCAACATTTATGCTCAATGTTATATCCTGATATAGAGGGTTCCATTCATGTCTATCAATGAAGAAGAGTTTTTATAGTAATTGAGCAAGTGACTTCGAACATCAAAGCTGAAGCATAAAATAAATCCAATTGGGGGGGGGGGGAGGGGGAACCACGTATAAGCAATTAGCAACACTCCAAAAATGCATGACACTTAGCTCCAATAATCTTGCTTACAAAGGCTTTTAAGAATTAAGTGACTATTTGCTAATAAAATTGATCTTCGTGTAAGAGATTAGGAACGTCACATAGTGTAGAGATCTGGTTCAACAACATTAACACTGCATCTGTTATCCCTCTGAACAGGTTTGTTGCAAGTAGAACTAGATAAGATTTTGATTTTCAAAAATAATCATTTCATCAATGAAAGTGCAAAAAGACGGCTACAGGAGAATTCTTTTAAAATTGAGTTAGTGTATATACTTTAATATGAAAGGACATACTCTGACTAATGTTGAAAGTATTATATAATATGCTAAGATTAGATCAACTATGTGAACTTGTTTCTATCTAAATTTCATCTTTGTGGCAATATGCCTTTGCTTTTTCAATTTGGAAATACAGTAGAACAAATCATTTGCAATAGGTAATATTTCCATTTTTACACTAGCTGTCCAGTTTTTTCAGCAAGAGAAAAAGCATGGGAATAACATAAGGACTCAACTCATGGGAAAAACATTCATGCTTTTGAGGCAATAAGTGAAACCACAATCCCAGCATCTCTTTCCAGCCATCCTCAAGTGTTTGACTTGCATGTGGAAATCCGTAAGATAGAGAGGATCCAATAGATCGTTACTAATTGGATTCCAGATTTATTGGATCTGCAGTTCCCAGAATTATTAACTAATAACTAACTAACACAGCAGAAAGGATGCAAAAGATAATCTGATTATTAATAAAAAGGGATTTATCATGTGCAAGAAAGCTGGAGTCATTTTTGAAGAAAGTCAGTGAAGTAATGACAGCTTTCTCTAAGCTGGGAATAGTCCAGATAATTACATGAACTTAGAATTCCCACACGTCTATGATGATTTCTGAAAATTTTGGGAATTAGCTACATGTCTTGAGGGCGCGTTAATTTGGGTAAGACTGGTTAACACACGATATCAACTTTGTGTACTGTTTTTCTGTCTGACTTGAGTAGGTTTACATGTACCAAAAAAGTTTGCTTTTACCATGTTTTACTGGGCGCATCTAGCCCTTATTTTGTAACACTCAAAAGTTCATCTTTTCAAATGTTGTTGTTTCAATCTCACAATATATTTTCATTTTTGGATGAGTGCTTTTCCTATCTCTTGATAGGTTCTATTTACTGAATATACCAGGATCCCTCAAGGTTGTCTTCTTATAAAACTTGATTTTTTTAGGTGCTTGTGAAAGCTGTAACTAAGTCTAATCATTACTAACCCATAGAGTGGTTACTCAGTGCTTAACATTCTTTTAAAAAAGGATGCCAGTGCTACCCACAAAAGTGCTACGGAGACAGTGAAGTTCCATATTGCCAGAAGGCACAGAGGAAAGTGGTGGGTGTTGCTGATTTTGCTATCAAATATTTTGCTACCATTTACGGAGTGGTACAGCTAGGGATGTTTTCAGTGCAATTATGAGGCAGCAGTACAAATACTGAGTCAACTCATAAAAGTGCAGAAATGTGCACCACAGCAGATGTATAATAGAATACTCTTATGTATAGCCGACTGTGAATCAGTGAGGCTAGGCACAACTTTGCATTTTATATGATGGTGATGACTTAATGTCTTGCATGTGGGGATAGGGAAAGGTGGCTAGACAAAGAGACGTAGTCTTGCCTTTATTTTCCAGGGCAAAAAGAAGAATTTTAAGGACAGCCTTCTATATTGTTATCTGGGGTGGGATTCTACCAGTTCACACCTGTTCGCTAGTACCGGTTGTTAACATTCTAAGCAGTTCGGAGAACCGGTTGTTAGAAGAAATTACTGGCCTAATCCTGTAAGGAAAGCAGGAAGGAAACATTCTGGTGTTGCTTACAGATACTGCCTCTCCATTAACCCTTATTACATCCTTGGCAGGACTAGACTTCCTGTCTCAGGAACTTTTCCCCCTCCTTTGCTGGTACTTTGCTTGTGTGGAGTGACCATTCAAAGTTACAATGGCACTGAAAAAAGTGACTTATGACCCTTTTTCACACTTGCAGCATCCCCACAGTCATGAGAGGCCAGGCGAGGAGATGCGTGCCTCGATGTGAGTGATATTGTTGAGCACGCCCAGCCAATGACATGAACACCAAGCCATGTCACCCAGTCACATGATCACCAAGCCACGCCCACCACCAAAGCCCCATCCACATAACCGGTTGTTAAAAATTTGAATCCCACCCCTGATTGTTATGGGCTGTATCTCTTATGTTGCTTTATGTGGACGTTTGCTTAGCAGAGGATTGGAACTACCAGGCCTTGGAACCAGGCTGCAGAAGTAGCAGGCGAGGTGTGTGTGCGCGCATCCCCAATTGTGCGAGCAGCATGCAAGTGCGTGTGTGTGCATGCTCCATTTGCACAAATGGTGGGCTTGCAGGCCTGCCTGTCACACGGAATCATTCCTTCCCCAGGTTGCAAAGCTGAAAAGGTTGGGGAACTCTGCCCTAAATAACTCTACCCAGTTTCTTTCAGAAATGATAGCATTAAATGAGCACCCCCAGTTTCCCCCTGGCTTATTGGCTATCTGGATCAGAACTGGAATTCTTCTGAAACTTGGTATCCTGTGTTTATATTCTCTCCATCTTGGCCCCTTCCCTGCAGCTCTCTTCCTTTTGGGGGGAGGGGTCTTCCCATCAATGATTAGGAAAGCTGAGCAGACTCTTGTGGCACTTCTTATCACAGTCAAATGGCTACTATGCTTTCCATAAGATGAGGTATAATTTGTGATTTCATCTTGGCTAAAGCTCTTGTTTGGGTGACCGCCTTCTTCTATGCTTTAAAGCTTCTCTTGCAGTTTCTAAGAGACAACTACACTCTGCCCTGTCCCTTGTTAAATAGCTGTCATGTTCTTTATTTTTAGAGGTTGAAACAGATCTCCTGGATGGATTAAAGTAGTTTGGGATTCTTAATAGAGACCTCTGTTCAAATACGAGCTTCACACAAGTTGGATGAAGCCTCCTGCTTGAGAAGCTGTCAGCCTCGGTGCCCTCAAAATCTAGCTTTCACAGTTTTCCATCTGGGTCTTGGATGAAGCCTGCAAAAATGTTTAAAACTGCCTGTTTCATTTACTTAGAAAAAACAAAATAAAATTATCTACACACCAGCCAAACTAACATATTAGTTTTTTTAAAAAAAGATAAAGAAGTCAACTCTCTCAATTGAACTAGGATGTTGAAGTTATACTAGTGCAAAAAAAAAAAAAAAAAAGAGACCTAGAGAGAATTATCTTTGACCCAGAGCTCCGAAACAGGCTATTTAAAAACCGAAGAGGTCTGGCACAAAGCAGACGTTTGAAACAAGACTGAGTTTAAAAGGGAGAAAAGAAAAGGCATTAAAATTGATTTTTAATTTTTTTTCTTTCATTTTGGAGTTTATGGATTTTTTGTTTCTTTTTAAAATGAGTTATTATTTATAGCATTGAAGTCTGGAATGCTCTCAGAACAACTTCCATAATAATAAAAAGCCCCCACCAACAGCCTCATGACATTCAAAGACATGATACAGAAAGAATAGAGGATGCAGAAGGCAATAAAAACCAGACAATTCTTAGCGTTTTAGTTTTCATATACTGGCCTGCTGGATGGAAGTGCTCATTGAGACTCAGGGGGCATTATTTTTCAAGGTAAGTCCCTTTGTTCCTTTTCCATCAGGATACCATTTCTGTGAGGAGGGAGATACACTTTGAGTCAGTTGGTAACAGTTGATCTGAAGCAGTTGCACAGAAGAGATAAGGAGGGATGAAAGTGCAATTTTGTAAACACGAGGTCATCTCTGAGAGAAAAGAGAGGTGAGAAAGAAACTCAAGCTTATCCTAACTTGATTCTCTTTGGCGTAAGAGGTCTTGGTACTCTAGAACAATATAGCAGAGCTTCAATAGTTTTTGTGGTGGCTTTTTCTTGTCAGATGAATCGTAAGAGCTGACAACAATGAATAAGAATGGGTTTGTGTCTTAGAACAAGGACCAAAGCATTCAGTAAAGCTTAATCTTAAAATAGATATAGTATTTGACCTCGAGATGGAACATACTATATGTATTCATAGCCTTTCTATGTATACCTGTTGTTGTATTGATTTTTTTAAATAAACAAGGTAGGTAAGCTAACTTTATTAGTAAAAAACACTTAGCTTTGCTTAAGGAAAACTTAATGTTATGTTAGATGATTTGTGGCATATTCATATATTCCTGTGACCAAGGATGGGATCCGACTGGTATAACTACCAGTTATGTCACTCTGCATCACGCACGTATGTGCGAGTTGTGTGAGTTGTATGAGTGCAATTTATGACCTGCTGAGCTGCCCGGACAGCTGAGCAGCGCTGCATGCAAGTGTGCAGCGATTGGAAAAGCCCTTTTTTCCTGCTTTTTCAACCTCAGCTGTGTCGCGCAAAGCAGCTGCAGTTGAAAAAGCATGAAATAAAGGTCAGGTAAGAGCCCGGGCGGGCAAGTGGGCCAAAACAGCAGCAGACACAGAACCGGTTCTATGCCTGCTGCTCTTCAGTTCTACAGAGGTGGACAGAACCAGTAGAATCCCACCCCCTACCTGTGACCCCCCCCCCAAAAGCAATTCATGAATGTTACAAATAAAAAAAGTTGCATCTGGAGATTAATTGTTTTAATTAAGAATCTGGAGTGTCATCAGGGTAGATAATGTTTGAATTTTCCAAACTGTCAGAAAGCTTTCTTCTTCCCCAGGAGTGAGCTGAAACATTTCTGGCATCAAAGAAAGATTTTTGAAACACAGAAGTGCATCTGCTGTTATTAGTTCTGTATTGGCTGAAGTACTTACTTGATTCTGACTGCATTTATTGTAGAACGGGATGATCAAAAGACTTTGGCTTTGCTAGAAATTAAAATAGAAATGAGGAATGAAGAAGATGAACTTGGCTGCGTGAATGTCCTCTCCTGCTTTCCTATGTGAAAGATTGACTGCTCTAATTTTACTGCAGGGCCCTTGTCAGTGGCCACACAGCAATGCAGTTTGAAGGAGAGATTTGATGAATATCTACAAGTAAAAAGGCAAAAGCTCAAAGGCTAATATATTCTGCATAGTATATTCTATGTTTCATTAGCTTAGCTTAAGGCCTTCATTGACATTAATAAGCAAAAGGGACAGAAGGACAAAGGTAAAATGCAAGTAGATTAAGAATTATAGTTGGCTCAAGAATTTTATAAGTACCTGCCATATTTAGATAATAGGTTGGCACAGTGGGAATTTATCCTGTCCTCTGACACAAGGAAGGGTATGGTATTTTCTTCCCTTCCATTATCACATTTGTATAGTTCTTATCTATAATGTATACATATGATAATGAAAAAAAGTAGCATAGAATGTTGAGTATGCATCTGTGGGTGCATGCTATTATATAACAAATACAAAGGAACATGTGTCTTCCCATATACTAAATATGTCTTTTAAAAATAATTTTCAAATACAAAATTGACTGCCTTTTTGACTTGGGCAAAAAGCATCATTCACTACACTGTAAAGGAGATTTTGTCTCCCATCGACCTATTTTGACTTTGGGTTAACTTTGACTATGGGAGGTCTCTAGCTTTTGATTTTGAGAGATTCCATTTTTGATGCCTATGTGGCTCCCTTCTTTTTAAAAACCCTCTGGAAAGATCTGCATACATTCAATATTCTTGAGTTGGGTTTATATCACTTGGATAATTATCATAGACATCCTCTACATGCAACAAAATTAACAGAGATTCCATTTGTTAGAATTGTATGGAGACTGTGACTGCACTCTGCCTTATTATCAAATGAGTAGAGCATGCCCTTCAATAATTCTCTAAACTCAAATGCTTTGGAAATAATATGCTAGAATATTACTGAACTGTGACTGAAGCACCATTTGTGCTAAATGTGACAGTGCACAAATGATATTCCTCTATAAAAGTTCAAACTACATTAATCTTTCACAGAGGTTCATCGGCTAGGAAGATGCCTGAGTTACAAAATAAACCATACCAGCCCTTCTTGAAATTATTTCTATCAATTTCTGCCTTGTTTAATTTTTTTTTGCCATACATATATTATTTTCTCTTTCATATTATGTAAGTGTGTATGGACTGTGTGTATGTAGATGTACACTTGTACAAGCATTAGTACAAATATCAGACCTGCATTTCCAATAGATAACCCCTTTTAGATCGTGGTATCTTCAAATATAATATATAATTGTTGGCAATGTAATATACTTCTTATTTTTATTCCTTTGGGAAGAACTATGTCAATGTCTGGAATACTCTACCTGACTCTGTGGTTTCTTCCCCAAACCCCCAAAACTTTAACCTTAAGACTTTCTACTATTGACCTCACCCCTTTCCTAAAAGGTCTGTAGGGGGACAACATAACCGCACTAACGTGCCTACCATCCCTGTCCTATTGTTTCTTTTATTTTTCTTATATGTATCCATGTATTCATAACTATGTTTTTACTTATACCAGTGGTAGTCAACCTGGTCCCTACCACCCACTAGTGGGCATTCCAGCTTTCATGGTGGGCGGTAGGGGTTTTGTCCCCTACTTTATAAATCACCATTACTGTGGAACCAGTGGGTGGTTAGAGAAAACTTTACTACTAACAGAGATACAAAAGTGGGCGGTAGGTATAAAAAGGTTGACCAGCCCTGACTTATACCTATTATCTTGTAAGCAATTGACAAACCAAATAAAATAATAATAAAAAAAAACACTAGTATAACTCATCAGCAAATTTGATTTCCTGGGATACAATGAGTCACAATACGATCCTTCCCAGGAAAGGAGAAAAACGGCTTCCCTGCATCTAGGTACTCGCAGTTGAAAATAGTCTTACATTTGCTCCACCACTGTTTAGAGTCACATAATAAACCAATATGATTTCTGGTAAACAGGTTGTGTGGTTCTCGGTGTTCCATATGATAATTTCTGTAGTTCCTGATCATTTGCCATTGTGGTTGAGGGTTGTATTAGTCTACTGAGAGTCACCAGACAGGCTATCCCTGTGCCAAACAAATCAAAAGTGGTTGGTTTAACACTGGCAAGGGCAATCTTTTCAAATGATAAGTATCATTCTGTAGCCTTGTGCAATGACATGTGTAGCAAAGAGGAAAAAAATTAAAACTTAAATGACTGACATTGTAGGAAAGCACAGTCTCTTGAGCTTTCAGGAATCCCTCTGCTGTAGGGTCTGTCCTGAATTGCCACATGTGCTTTGAATACAGGCTTTATCCAAATGGCAATAGAACTCTAAAGCTACAAATTTATTTGGATTTCTTGTCCCAAACTTTTTAGGTGTAGTAGTTTTAAGGAAAAAACAAAAATACCTTTGGCTTATTATAGGGGTCTCAAACTCATGTTGTCACAGTGGCATCATGTGACACATCGGGAGTTTCCCCCCCTTTGCTAAACTGGGCGGGGCCAGGGCCAGCATGTGATGCATCCATCTCATGGGCTGCAAGTTTGAGAACCCTGCCTTATTAGATGTCTCGTGCTAATCCCAATCAGTATCTCAAAATACTTTCCCTTTCATCCCATTGTATTTTCCACATAAAGGCATTTTAGTACACTTGTACCAAGACAAATTCCTTGTGTGTCCAATCATTTGGCCAATAAAGAATTCTATTCTATTCTATTCTATTCTATTCTATTCTATTCTATTCTATTCTATTCTATTCTATTCTATTCTATTCTATTCCTGTTCTGTTCTGTTCTGTTCTGTTCTGTTCTGTTCTGTTCTGTTCTGTTCTACTCAAAATGCTAAAGGTTTGGAATTGTCCTCCACCAGTTCATTTGTTATCTAGTTCAGAGATCCCCAACTTTGGCAATTTTAAGACTTGTGGACTTCAGCTCAACACCAGCAGAGTTGGCTGAGGAATTCTGGGAGGTGAAGTCTATAAGCTTCACAATTGCCAAGGTAATAGACTCCTGACTTGACCCTTTATCTTGACCATTTACCTAGTTTGGAAGCCTCAACAGGAACTTTGCTAATTGTATAAACTGTAACATTCAGAGCAACACTTATTTAAATAGTATACCAGGAACTTAAAATGAGAAAAGAGGAAGCCAGCTGGGAAGGTCGTAAATCATGTGATCATGTGACCCTGGAATAGTGCAACTATTGTAAATACACACCTGATGCCAATTTTGAACACATGACCATAGGGATGCTGCAAGGATAGTCACATTCTCAATGCCATTGTACTTTTGGTGACTAAATGAATGGTTTCTAAGTTGAGGACTACCTATAGTAATATTTTTATTGTATGATAGCTTAACAAGTGAAAAAAGCAAATAAAATTAGTATGAGGGTTGATTTTACTCTCTCGCACCAACATTCATATTCATTTTTGTGCAAAAAAATTCAGTTAGTGACTTATTTAGGTATTCATGAAATGCATTGCAAAATTTTGGATCAATAAGCAGAATATGAATGGCATTGTCACCTCCAAACTAAACTAAATAATATGTGAAAATGTAATTATACTTTCCAGAAGCACCTTCTATTATTTATTTGTGCCTCCCTTACTGTTTTGTTAATTCACTCTAATTGGACGGCCCATAAACTCATAGAGCCCTAAAACACTGCTTGATGGATTTGTTTCTATCAGTAAAACTATCATGAACTCATTGTTATCAGCTAAGTATCTGAGTACCCAAATATATTCAGGAACCAGAACTTTGTAGTAATTCTCTGTCTTGACAGAAAATTAGTGTCCCTGAGAAATGAATTGAAACAAGTCATAAACAGAGCCTTTGAGTTAAAGGGATAAATTTCACCTGCCATTCTGCTCATTAAGACAAATAAATAAATAAATTCTCCTTCTGAACTTAAATCTCTGATCTCTAACTTAGTGGCTTAACTGATCACAATAGAAGATGGAGCCAGGATTTTAGTTATCATAGATTTAAGTGCAGTGTGAGAGGCATAAAACCATGAATGATTTATTGGGGTGCTCTAGTTCATCTCTCAGAAGGGGAGTTCAGTGCCTTCACTTAAAAGATTAACCACCTAATCCTAGAACAGCAATTATAGCCAGGAGCAACCTTATTAGGCAAACCACATTACATAATGTAAGCTGCTAACTTGGTCGATGAATCTATTCAGAAAAGCTGAACTCAAGGCACACAATTTACAGGACCAAATGGTTAATCCTTTTTATTTTTGGATTGCTACAATCAATGGCCAGTGAGTTAGCAATTTTTAAAATAATCATTCTCTCCCTCTCCCTCATACTCACTTCTTTATGGGGAGAATAACTCTGCTTAAGTACCAGATGTGGAGCTAAACATTCAACCAATGCTTGTTCAGAAGGGAATTTTTCTCCCATCACTACTCTCAATCTTCCTTACATGGCAAAGGATTCTAGTGAGAGAGAAGTTCCCTGAGGATGGGCTCTAGCACGAGTCTGACTAAACTTCTGGTCCCAGATTGGATCATGCAATGTTATCCTGGGCCACCTATATTTGCCTGGGAAAGGAGTCCATTTGTAGCATCTACTCTTAGGCATGGTTGGTCTCTGATCCTTGGGGGCAAAATATCAGATGGAATGTTGGTATTATATAATAGCACAAAGGGAAGCAGTTTGTACTATTTAAACTGAAGAGTAAACAATCTGAAAAATCTACCAGCAGTGAGCTTACCTTATCTGACCTGGTGGAATGGATAGAGAAAATCCTACAAATAGCCTGGCCCTATTCCATTTAGGATTTTAAAGATGATTACAAGCACTTTGAATTGCATCTGGAAATAAACTGGAAGCCAATGTATCTTTTATGACCCACAGTTTATAACACCAGATTTTTTAAAAAATGAACTATTTGTTGTAGCCTATATCATCCACTAATATTCACATTTCCATCTTGAGGTTTGGCACCCATTATTTACTTTGGTGATAATTACAGATGGAGTGTTTGGAAGCCTTGTAGCTCTTTACAAATGGTATTCTAAAACTAGATTTTTTAAAAAAACCAACATAATATTTTGTGTCCATTTTTTTCTGAGAAACATCTTGGAATTTTCTTCCATTTATTTTGGTAAATAAGCTTCTGCTACATCTATTTTGCTGATATATAATTCCCAAATGAGATTGGCAAAATGTTCTTAATTCTAAGTAAGGGTTGTTGCTTAGTCTGTAACAATATCAAGCCATTTGAAATTACTATTAAACTTTTACAATAACTACTTATGCTGATAGCTTCATTATTTTTGGCATCTGGAACCACAAATGTAGCTCATGAAAGAACTCTGTAAGGTCTAGTTCAGTTTCTACATTTGGAGAATGGTATATGGCAGTGATTTTCAACCTGTGGTCTGCGGACCCCGGGGAGGCCCAATGTTGTCACAGGGGAGTCCACAAACTCTTGTAGAGATGTTATGATTTAAATCAGGCTTGTCCAACCCGCGGCCCACGGGCCGCATGCAGCCCAGGTCAGCTTGTAATGTGGCCCAGTGCCCACCCCAACCTTTGTGCAAGAGGACGAGCCAGCGAGGAGGAGGAGGAGAGGCAGGCGTGAGGCGGGGCGAGACGAACACCACACCAAGCAGCAACAGAAAAGGCTGGCGCCGTCAGAGCGCTCCTTGTGCCGAGGCAGCCACAGCCCAAGAGCCCTCCTGCTGTTGCCGCCGCTGCTGCTGCTGCCGCCGCCGCCGGAGCTGTTATAGCGGCTTCTGCCCCCGCTGCCGCTGCTGCTGCACCGAGCCTCCCGGTCCTCGCCTTCCAGTCCTGCCGCATCCAGCTGGGCCATTTGCAGCAGGAGAGGTAGGCGCAAGGCGGGCGAGCTTTCTCCCCCCCTCCCCCACGTTCCTTTCTCCCTGGTTGACTATTTTTTATGATATCTTATGGAAAAAATGTTTTCTATGGTTTTCTTGGATGATCAGGTATTGTTACTGTTATTTTATTTTATGTGCGGCCCAAACCAAATTTTCATCTTCTAATGTGGCCCAGGGAAGGTGAAAGGTTGGACAAGCCTGATTTAAATCTTATGTAAGTCTTGGGGGGTCTGTGGCCACAAAAGTTATGTAACGGGGTTCCATGGTAAAGAAAAGGTTGAGAAAGGTTGAGAAAAAGTTGAGGTATATTGTATTGGATGTGCTTTGTGAAATTTAGATGTGGCAACTGTTTGATGTGCTTGAGAATAGATGATATCTTTGAACAAAGGTGCACTTTCATTTAATACCTTTAACAGCTCCATGACAGGAATTATGCTGTTGGACCTTTAATTCAACAGCAGCAGCTTCCTCAGCCAGTCACAACTGCAGTGTTTGTTGTCACAGCATCTAAATCTAAAACTTCATGCCAATTATGTTTTTGACAGGTATAGATATCATTCTATTAGATATGATCTTTTTTCTGTATAAGTATTTAATTACATTTCTGATGCATTTACTTTACCATCTCTGAAACACTACTTAAATAAATTTGCATTGTGATCCTGTATAATTGATAGAGCAGGTCCAGTGTCCAAGTGCATTGATATAGTTTTATTGATTTAATTGTGAATTATCATTTGCATATGACATGGGCCGTATTCCTGGTCTCATTTCATTTTTTATGCTATCGGCTTTCAATTTAGTTAACCCTGTTTCACATTCTCATCAATTTTGTCATCTACAAAATGTGTCCCTATTCGTCTTTCAAAATAATGGCTTTGGTTTTTTTTCACTTTTAGCAAATTGTTTGCTTTTTTTTAGTGGAAATTTCTTTGTCTCTCTTTATTACATTTTTAAAGGTTTCACTTTTAAACCTGCATGGGCACATGTCAGCTTCTACCACAGTGATAGTGTAGTTCATTTTTACTTACAACTCACAGTTTGCATATCAAACTTCCAAACTTACATTTGCTTTTATTCAGCCGCAGTTTTTATGAAGAGAACAATTGCAAAATCTCTCTTAAATATTAAATGTTTCCTTCCTACAAGTTTTTCTTGTATTTTTTTTAGAATTCCACAGATTAGACAATCTCCCCAGGCATAATCTATCTGTTTACTAAATTTGCAAACTTCAGATAGTTTAAGTTGTGCTCATAGATTGCAATGGATTTCCACTCCTTCTGTTTGTGCTTCTGAAACCTGAAATCATTAATTGTTTCAGGAATAACGTTCCTGCATTATTTGTATTAGTTCTATAAACTACATTTTGAGGATTTTTGTTGAGCCACTATGCTGCTTTGTAAAGTCAGTAAAAGAAGCACTTTTAAATCAGCAATTCATTTTTGCTTTAAAAATATTAGTCTCTGTATGTATACTCTATTGTCAACTATCAATGGGTACTACATGTACATTACTCTACATTTTTCTCATGAGCTATCCATCCTGATATGCTCTTTTCACCTTTGATTTTACTTACTACAACTACAATGTTATTCTAGGCCTGTTTATTTTTTCTATGCTTTTTCTCCCCTTACTTTTTACTTTTATAAAGTGAGTCTTGAGAGACTCCCCCCCACCCCAATAATCCCATTTCATCACCACCATCATGAATTTTTCTATTTTTAACTACTAAAACAAAAACATTAGAGTGGGTAGGTTGTTCTGCTGTTTGCTTTACTGAAATCTGTAGTAGAGCCATCTCCAGTGAGTCTATATTACAGACCAATTCAGGCAAGCCAAGGTAATCAACTAGCAGTATGAGATCACAGGCATCCTAAATCAATCAACGATAACAATAACCAATATGTAGTTCTGCTAAATCAAGCCAAGGCCCATTTTAGTCCAGTATTTTGTTTCTTAAAGCTGTATGTTAGCAGGAGGTGAAGATGCACTCTTCCCAACAACTGCTATTTGGAGGCATCCAACTCCTATGTAGAAGTTAACATGGATTTTTACGTTTAATAGCTTGACCTCCTCTCCCTGAATTATTCAGTCTCCATTTTAAGCCACTACAGTTGATTAATTTGCTAAGTTACGCTCCCACATTTTGTCAGAAGCTCATGACAATATATATACAGTGATTTTTCCTCCAGCATTTTCTGACAACAGCCTTAGAGGTAGGCTGGGCTGAGAGAAAGTGACTGGCCCCAAATTACCCTGTGAATTTTTATGGCTATCCAAATAAATGCTTTCTTTTCTCTGTGGAGAGAAATTAGTACAGACCAGGTCAAAGAAAGCTATTCTTTACACAGCAGTGGAAATTCACTATGTGACTTTGGGCCATACTTTCTCAGCTTCACTGGATATTCACTAACAACCTTGAAAAATATAAAAAAATAATAAAGGGGTAGCCACAAATGAAGCTGAAAGTGGGAAATTCTCCTCAGTGTCCTTTCTGTGTAAAACAAATCTCTACTATGTTAAATAATTCCCTAGTGGCTTGTCTCTCCTCCCGCATAGCTTCAGTTCAGTAGCCTCAAATTATGACATGTGTCCCTGCATATGAGAGCTTTTGGCTGAGGCTGAACAAGCTTTCTGGTAAGACAGATGTTCAGCCTTTGGATATATAATAGGAAATGCATCTGATGTCTCATCAGTACAAAATCAATGATGTGACTCAACTGTAGAGGCCTTGCATTCTATGTAAACTTCTACATCCATTACTTTGAAAGGGAAAATTTCAAATCTGATTACACAGAAATGCTGGTTGTAATTCATTGATGGACCCTGGTTCCTGCATTTGTCATCACCAGGAGTAGAAATGAACTTTCTATCTTTTTTCAGAATGATCCTTTGTAGCCTTATACAGAACAACTATTTGGTCCATCTGTGGATTTGGGGCACTACAATTGACCTTGGCTGATCTTGAAAAAGATTCGGGCCCTGACCTAATTAATATGTGCCTACTTCTTAAAAAAGCTTTCCACTGCCATACCTGAACCTCTAAGCATAATCTTTGAAAAATCTTTCAGGATGACCTCCCTGCCTAACCTATGGTCACAAACCACGGTCATCCCCATCTTCAAAAAGGGAGACCCCAGCCTAGTTGAAAATTACAGACCAATCTCCTTATGCTGCATCACCTGTAAAGTCATGGAATAAAATTATTAACCAATCCATTATCCTCCACTTAGAGACGAACAACCTACTCTCCAATAAACAATTTGGTTTCAGAAAAAAACTATCCTGTAATCTGCAACTCTTACACTGCAAAAACATATGGACTACACAACTCGATCAGGGCAAAACAACAGATGCAATCTACATAGACTTCTGTAAAGCTTTTGATTCAGTGGTACACGACAAACTACTCCTAAAACTAAAATCTTATGGTATCTCTGGACAACTGCATAACTGGATAGAAGCATTCCTGTCAAACAGACAACAAATGGTCAAAATTGGGAGCATCCTATCAAATTCTGTACCTGTTAATAGTGGTGTCCCCCAAGGCAGTGTTCTAGGACCAACCCTCTTCATACACTACATAAATGACCTCTGTGATCATATTAAAAGCAACTGCGTTCTCTTTGCTGATGATGTAAAGCTGTTCAGTACCACAGACAATACTGCTACCCTTCAAAAAGATCTTGACTATGTATCAGAATGGTCAAACAAATGGCAACTTCAAAACTCAACAAATAAATGCTCTGTCTTATATATTGGCAAAAAAAAATCAGAAAATAAAATACAAGCTGAATAGTCAAGACCTTGTCGATGATCCAAGCTCTGTCAAGGACCTTGGAATACTCATCTCTAATTATCTAAGTGCTAGAGCCCACTGTAGCTACATAGCCAAAAAGGCATTAAGAGTTGTTAACCTAATCTTATGTAGCTTTTTCTCTTGTAATATCACACTAATAACTAGAGCATACAAAACATTTGCTAGACCAATACTCAGATACAGCTCATCAGTCTGGAACCCACATTACGTATCTGATATTAGCACAACTGAGAAAGTCCAGAAATATTTCACAAGAAGAGTTCTCCACTCGTCTACTCGTTGCAGAATACCTTATGCCACCAGACTTGAAATTCTAGACCTAGAAAACCTTGAATTAGGCCGTCTTTGGTCTGATCTAAGTGTGGTATATAAAATCATACATTGCAGTGACTTACCTGTCAATGAATATTTCAGCTTCAACCATAACAACACAAGAGCACACAATAGGTACAAACTCAAGGTTAACCGCACCAAACTTGATTGCAGGAAATACAACTTCAGCAACAGAGTGGTCAATGTCTGGAATACTCTGACTCTGTGATTTCTTCCCCAAACCCCAAAAACTTTAACCTTAGACTGTCTACTATTGACCTCACCCCTTTCCTAAGAGGTCTGTAGGGGGCGTGCATAAGCGCACCAACATGCCTACCGTCCCTGTCCTACTGTTTCTTTTATTTTTCTTATATGTACTCATTTCATGTATTCATAACTATGGATATACTTATCCCTATTATCTTGTAAGCGAATGACAAATGAAAATAAATAAATGAATGAATAAAATAATACTTAGATGGAAGCCCATCAAGAAATATCAGGGCTGCAAGCCGAACTAGGAAATTGAAAAAAAAATGTCCCAGAATAAAGCAATGGCAGACACTTCTCTATTGTTACCAAAAAAATTATGTGATTCTGTAGCATCCCAGTTCAAGGGAATCTGTTTAGAATACATCGGTTCAATGAGAATATCCACAAATACAGTCTGATGCCACATGCCAACTTTAATCTAATCATATATTTTATTTTCTTCAAAGTTAAGATCATTAAATCATCACTGCAGATGTTATAGAGAAAAAGTGTATATTTAGGATGGGAACATTATATAAAACACACAATTATTTAAGCATGGTAGTTACATGCTTAAATGCTCTTTGTATAAAATGGTTGCATGAAAATCCTTTAGCAAATTCCAACCTCTGAGTCAAAAATAAACTCAAGCTTAACTTGGATCTAGTCTAGCAAATTAATACTTTAGGATGTATTACATTTATCAGAAACTTCAGCACATGAAAATAAAAAGTGTTTTTCTGCCTCACTATGTTAGTCTTGCAATATTAAAGTTAGTCAACTTACTTTAGTAGCAAAACATAGCCAGTAATGTAGAAATAACAAAGCCAATAACGTAGAAATAACCTGTTGAGATGCACTAGTAACTGTCTGTAAGAAATATTTCAGTTTAAACAAGAAAATGCACACACACACACACACACACACACACACAAACCCCACAACTAAAAACCAATAATATGTCAAATTTACATTATACAGTATACAAAGCCTGGGCTGCTTATGTCAAATTGTCAAAGAGAGACAGAGAGAGAAAGATCTCCAAAATTGGTCTCGCTTTTGAAAGTCATGTGTATAGTGGAAGTGTGACTGATTGCTTCCATTCATGATGGATATGAACTGAGGAAGAAAATAGTAAAACTGAAAATTCATCCTTTTTTTCATTTCTCAATCTACTTAGAAGTAAATGATGCTAATAAAACAAGTCATAGCTGGCTAACAAGGTAATTTCTCCCCATATAAATCTTGACTGAAAAAAAGATTTGTATCCCCTCATGGTTCACTCATTTCCACATTTCCCATGAGTGACAAAATGTTGTGACCTGGATATTTTCCCCTTGGTTATGAAATCCTTATAAAGAGTAAAATGACAATGGTAATGGATTTATTAATCTTGTAGTGCTGTATAGATTACAAGTTATTTCTGATCTTTTTCTAAAATAAACTTTAGTTTTTCTCATGGATTATTATGGAAAAATATAGAATGCAGAAAATCTGACGAGGATGCTAGCCTAGGTTAAAAGAGGTAATATATCCTAGAAAGGATGTGGAAATTATTATAGGAAAAGGAGTAGAAATAGTCATACCTCAAAGAAGAACTATTTATTTATTTGTTTGTTTGTTTGTTTGTTTATTTATTTATTTATTTAATAGATTTATATAGCTGGTCATCTTAAATATAGGACTGAGCAACTTACAACATTAAAATAATAATGCCCTTTCGGTCTGATCAGATAGAAACAACAGGGGAGATGTCCCTGTAACTAACCTGGCCCCAAATCCTAAAGGGCTTGTAGCATCAATTTGTGGATGGGATCTAAACCGACTTTTCCATGAATCACGTTTCTGTTTACAAGAGCTAGGAGGTTCATGTTGGAAAAAAAATGCCAGGAAGACAGCAGTTACCGATTCTCCCTTTCCCCCACAAATCCACAGTCTGTTTCTTGCTCTCTAGAGTTTCCAAAGTCCATCAATTGTTCTTTTTTACTTTAGAGGAAATTGAAGATTGAAGGAAAATCTTTAAAATGTATCCCCCTGGGTTTAGAGAAAGTGAAATTCCATTTAATAAGTTTTTGAATGCCATCCTAAATCTTGATGATGGATTCCAGACTTGTTATAAACATATCAAATTTCTTGGGTCGTCTTCAGTATTAGCTGAAGTTTAGCGAATAAATATGTATGGCTCCAAAATCAACTAGTATATTTTTGGTCTAATTTTTTTCTTTGCATCCAACTCTTACATCAACCTGATGAAGGATAATGATATGGAAAGAATATTTATCACAGTTGCATACAATAAATTGGACAGATTATTAATATCCTAGAAATAAAGTTTTATCATTCCACTTTGTTTTGCTTTCCTCAGAAGTACCATGCCCTTTCTTTAAAAAGATATATGATAAATTGAAACAAGTTTAGAGAAGGGCCCCTACAGACCTCTTAGGAAGGGGGTGAGGTCAATAGTAGACAGTCTAAGGTTAAAGTTTTTGGGATTTGGGGAAGAAACCACAGAGTCAGATAGAGTATTCCAGACATTGACATAGTTCTTCCCAAATGAAGTCGTATTTCCTGCAATCAAGTTTGGTGCGATTAACCTTGAGTTTGTATCTATTGTTTGCTCTTGTATTGTTATGGTTGAAGCTGAAATATTCATTGACAGGTAGGACATTGCAATGTATGATTTTATATACTACACTTAGATCGGACCGAAGGTGGAGTAGTTCTAGGTTTTCTAGGTCTAGAATTTCAAGTCTGGTGGCATAAGGTATTCTGCAATGAGTAGATGAGTGGAGAACTCTTCTTGTGAAATATTTCTGGACTTTCTCAACATGTTAATATCAGATAGATAATGTGGGTTCCAGACTGATGAGCTGTATATGAGTATTGGTCTAGCAAATGTTTTGTATGCTCTAGTTATTAGTGTAATATTACAAGAGAAAAAGCTACATAAGATTAGGTTAACAACTCTTAATGCCTTTTTGGCTATGTAGCTACAGTGGGCTCTAGCACTTAGATCGTTAGAGATGAGTACTCCAAGATCCTTGACAGAGTTTGGATCATCAACAAGGTCTTGATTATTCAGCCTGTATTTTATTTTCTGATATATTTTTTTTTGCCAATATATAAGACAGAGCATTTATTTGTTGAGTTTTGAAGTTGCCATTTGTTTGATGATTCTGATACATAGCCAAGGTTCTTTTTGAAGGGTAGCAGTATTGTTGGTGGTGTTGAATAGCTTTACATCATCAGTGAAGAGAATGCAGTTGCTCTTAATATGATCACAGAGGTCATTTATGTAGAGTATGAAGAGGGTTGGTCCTAGAACACTGCCTTGGGGGACACCACTGTTGACAGGTACAGAATTTGATAGGATGCTCCCAATTTTGACCATTTGTTGTCTGTTTGACAGGAATGCTTCTATCCAGTTATGCAGTTGTCCAGAGATACCATAAGATTTTAGTTTTAGGAGTAGTTTGTTGTGTACCACTGAATCAAAGGTTTTACAGAAGTCTATGTAGATTGCGTCTATTGCTTTGCCCTGCTTGAGTTGTGTAGTCCATATGTTTTTGCAGTGTAAGAGTTGCAGATTACAGGATAGTTTTTTTTCTGAAACCAAAATTTTTAATAGAGAGTAGGTTAGAGAGTAGGTTATACATATAAACATAATGTATAAAATTGTTTTGGATTTGCAGCTCTTGGACCAGGATACTATAACAGAAGGCTGTGTTTTTCATAAAGAACAACACAGGCCTAAAAGGTCTCTTTCTAGGTTCTCTAAACTCTCCTAGGTCTCTGTCTGAGTTCTATGGAAATTGGATTTGGCAATCTTTCCAAGTGAAAGATTTCTATCCAGAGGTCATTTAAGCCACTGCATGTTCTGAGATGTCTTTTTTCACCAAACCCCATAGAAAATTTTTGTATGTAGTCTTGTTTGCTTCCAGAGCTCTGTTGGATAGATGGACAGGCTAAATAAAATAAATATTAAATTTAGATAGGACAAATGAAATTTATCTTCTCCAGGAGAAAACTTTTAAAAACATTGTCTTTCTAAGGAGGACTTTCAGGCCCATGCAGTTTAGAATGTGTAGAGTACAAAATAAGAAAGGATATTTATTTTAATATAAAGGCAGCAACAGAAGAATAGGAGAAACAGGATAGCTGTATAACTCCACTGTGATTTGTTTGGGTTAGAAAATATAATAAAGATCTTCTTTTGTTTAATTGCTTTCAATTTCTCAAGCTGCTGATATTTCAAAATATGGGACAATATTTAGTTTTCCTATTATGCCTAATCTTGAATACCTAAAAAAATTCAAGCTTTTTTAAAAAAAGTACTGTTTTAGAAAATTCTTGAAATTCAAATTAATAGAGAAGCTGCCATTTTATGTTGGAAATATTTGAGGGGATGCATAATTACAATGAAATTCATGAATGAAGGCAAATATTTGTGCCCCAGGATAATATTGCAGGATCCAACCTTGGTTGGCCATTGGGGCCCAGTGACTGACCCAGATTGAAATTGCCAAAATATCACATCTTTGTTTAAAAATCCAATTTCTAACAATCTGATAAAAAGTAAATACACCATGATGAAAAAGGCAGCAGCTTTCTTTAAAAAGGGAGTATATTGATATGTAATTCAGGAATTCAAATCTGAGTTATGTTGGGGATTATCTGTTTGAAATCTATCCCTTTGTCTAAGTGGAAAAGTCATACAATGTTCTGTGAAATCAGGCACTGATTTATTACTTTTGAAAGGACTTAATTTGGTTTTCATGCTGACTTGTTTAGCAGAATGTCTTACTGTAATTGTGTGAGGAACAGAACAAAGCCATTTTATATGCCAGTAAAAAAGGAAGCAAATTGCTCACAGTATATTGCTTGATCCAGGTTAGAAAATTGTTCTGTTTATAACAGCTTGATTTACAATAATAAAACATAATAATCATATATCTAAACAATTGTGTGGTAATTTCATCTTAGGCTATTTGTAGGGTTTTGGTTCAAAGCAAGAAAAACTGAAGAGAATCAGAAATAGGGTTTAATACAGCAGAAAAATTGCATCTGAGAAAAAAAGACCAAAGATATGGTTGCACATATCAAGTTTTTCCATATGGACAAAATATATTTCTGGGTGGCAGCCTTAGGACTCGATTAAAGTTAAAATAATTATAGTTCCATTTCACCATCTGATATGTTTCCATATTATTTTCTATGGCACAGTTAGTAAAATTACATAGTTATTAAAATGTATATTAGATTAAATAGGCTGTCAGTATCTATAGCTTTTCCAAATCATGTGAATATAACAGACAATCACAATCATTAAAAAAAATCAGCTGCATAGTACTCCTTCAATTGCAACAGCAATTATGATAGTGACCATCTTTATCTTTGAGAAGATTCTATTTTACAACCCTGAAGTCTTTTGCTAAAAATGGACTGAAAAACAGATGATAGATAAATATTGCATTCACTGCTAGACAGAACAGTTAATAAAACTTGGCTACCTAAACAAACCAACTTATGTTTCTGATGTTTGAATTCACATAAAAGGATATAAGTTTACCCACTAGACTATTTTCTTTTGAGATGACCATCACCATATATTTTGGAATACTGAAATAAATAGTGAAGAAATAACAGCATGAGGTAAGAAAAAGGAACACCTAAGACTAATTTATATTGGCATCAACTATCCCTCTCTAAACTTCCTACCTTTGAGAACTGTCATTGTTTCTATGACCTTAATGTACTGTACTTCTGAGAATCTCAGCAGCAACATCCATCTAAATTAGACGGTTTTTTCCCATTCGTCTTCATCCATTCACTCCTCCTTGATATATTTATTTTGTAGCAGTATTCTTTAATATCAGTCATTCACTTTGGAAGTAAAATTTCATTTATTAAGTATGTATTCCTTGACTCTTATCTTTTCTAATTGTATTGCACTCACTTCTTAAATATCCTAATCTGACTGCTTTCAAGTTAACTTGTATGCTTTTCATGACATTTCTATCTCATTGCTATAAAAAAATGGACAAGACTGTCATTTTCACTTCTTTCAACAAACATTAATTTGTGCTTGCTTTAGCGGCACATATGCTAAAATAAACATTAATTTCACCACACACTATTTATTACATTCTATCAGCATTTGAATATCTCATTTTTTTCCATCCATTTCCTCATTTTTAGTAAATGTACTAAGATATACAGAACTATCTACTTGCTCTAAGATTTTTTTGCTATTTATGAATAACTTGCAATTACACATTCCATTTTCTTTGACAAACACCTCACTTCCCTTTTTTCCCCTTGTGATCTCTTGTATCCTTCCTTCCTATCATAATTATTCCAAATATCTTCCCAGGAACACTTAATCTTATTTATTTATTTATTTATCTATTTATTTATTTATATTCCACTTTTATGATTTTTGAAAATAACTCAAGGTGCTGAACACATTAACACATTTCTCTCCAACTATTTTCCCCACAACAACAACTATGAACGGTAAGATGGCTGGGAGAGTGATTGGCCCAAGAGCACCCAGCTGGCTTTCATGGCTAAGACTGGTCTCACGGTTTCTTGCTTTCTAATCTGGTACCTTAACCATTAAATCAAACTATACCTAAATTTTCTTTTGTATAGTGGACTAATAATGACATTCTTCAAATTGTCAGACCCAAATACAGATTCTATCTTCACCCATAGTGAATGTTATCCAAATTGTATAATCAGTCCATAAGTGAATCCATTGTTTATATACTATATTATATATGCTACACACACACATACACACGTACTTATGCATACACATAAGATACATGTATGCATACACACAGGAGTTCTCACCTTATTTCTGTAGTACTCATCTAATGCATATTTTTCTCATTTATAGCCTCTTTCACATTATTGTAATATAGCCCTGGCCGCACAGTGGTTAATGTACAGTATTGCAGGCAAAGCTCTGTTCACAACCTGGAGTTTAGTTCTGATGGGGCTCAAGGTCGACTCAGCCTTCTATCCTTCCAAGGTCAGTAAAATGAGGACTCCGATTGTTGGGGGCAATATGCAAACAATACTTTAACGTTATAAACTGTCCAGAGAGTGCTGTAAAGCACTGTGGGCTGGTATAAGTCTAAATGCTATTGCTGTTGTTCTACCAATCATCCTCTTTTTACACTTCTCATTCATTCCACTCATTTCTGTAGCACTTTGTCACACTTTATTTCTGCACTCATTTTCCTTACTCCCACTTTCCATTCATTGTGTTCTGAGATGAATATATTTTTAATAGTTTTACATACAGGACTTATACTTCTCTTCCTATAGTTATCTTATTTTATATTGTTTCTTATATTTCTTTCCTATTCCTCCAAATCTTTTCCCCAATATCCAGTCCTGACATTATAAAGTAATGGAGAACCCACTTTCACAATTCTTATTGTGAATTCTTAAGTTCTTATCATAATTTTTTTCAACCTTTCATTCTGAACTATCAGATCAGTTCTAGTTCTGAATTATATTAGTGTATATGAATAATGTTTTGATTAAACTACATTTAAAAGAAAACTTTTTCTAACCAGGTACTTGCCAGTCAACATCATCATTCATTGGGGGGCTTCTTAATGGCCCAATCACTGTTTGTGTACTTTCATCTTGCTTTGTAATAAGCTAGCAAATGAATGAACTAGGCTACTTGCCGCATGTCTACCCATATCTCATGCAGCATTCTCTGCTAACAGGAAGGATGGTACCAGGCAGCTTTGATGCACTTTGGTCAGTTTGTCACAAGCAAAACCAAAGCCCAGTTTTATCCCAAGTCTTCTCACATTTGGCTTATTCCCACAGTGTCCTTGCTCTGCTTATTTCTTGAAGACATGTCTTCCCAATGGAGCCTCTGTCTATAGGAAATCTGCTGCTAAGAGAGGCTGACAGCAGTCCAAGGTATTGTGGCCGGGAAGTAAAGATTTCCCATTTCTTGTAACAGAAGGCCTCCCATCTGGGCAATCCATGGCACATAGATGATGGACCTCCAGAGGTCAATGATCTGTTGGGCTCCAGTTGGCTGGCAGTTCTACTATGGGACATTTCTTCTGCCCAGCTGCTAGGCTCAGCAACTCCAGGACTATTTGTGTTGTGGCTGCCAGAGAGAATAAGCTCAGCAGCTGTCCTATTTTTATATCTGAGTTTCTTCTTTCCTAATTAGGCCTTAAGGCCAAACTTGAAATGATAAGACAATATAATTGCAATATCAATACTACATTTTAAATAATATTTTATTTGCTCCATCCATGTTACCATTGTCATTTATGTCATTATTATTTTTTGTCTTGTTTTGTTTCCTTGCTTTTAAATGTTTGCTAGGAGTTGGGCAGCATATACATTTCATAAAATATTAAATGAGTTTTCAGAACAGTAGTATTTTCAAAAATGCAGGATGGGGAAGGTGGAGAAGGTTTATCCTGACTGTGTTTCTACCTAGAATTGTTTTTAATGCTTCTCTGTTGTACTAATTTTTGTCAAGGTGGGATCTAGTGCTACTGCTTTGTAAGAGCTTACTTATTCCACATCTACAGTCTGGTACAAAGTGGCATCTGCAACCTGCCGGCTTCCTCTCCTCTTGCTGTCCATAGTCCCACTTGATATCCTTGTCCTTGTTCACACCTGCCAACTGAGAAAACAGTGTCCAGCTACTTCTCCACTTGCAAGATGTGAGGCAAGTAACCAGCAGGAGAATATGAAGAGGGGCTCTTCATCAATCCCCATGCTTCCAGGTCATAGCCATTCCTATACATCCTGTAGAGATTCTTTCTCAGGGATGGCTGTCAGACTTTATGGAACAGCTTTCTTCAATCTCCTCTTGGATTCTTGAAATCATGGATTATTTAAAAAAAGTTTTAGTCATCTGACAATTGACCTATACTTAGCACTGATTTAGTTGCCTAAGTGTGAGAAAAGTATGATCTGAGGTCAGAGCTTTTTATATTGATATACTTTCCTCCCATTTCAAAGATGGAATAAAAGCACATGGGTGCTGCTATGTGTATACTATAAACCTTCTATTCTATGCAAGCTAGGACCTCTAATTTAGAGGCTGCTTAGCAAGCCAACTTGGTGTTGTCTACATCTAAGAGGTCTGTACATTGTATCAACATACATGCATGGTGAACAGTTGAGATTTGGATATCCTGAGTTTTGTAGGCCTTCCAGAAAGCCTAAAAGACCTGGCTTTTCTCCCAGGCATTAAGACTGGAATGTTAGTAAAGCAAATCACATTGTTGTGATTTGATTTATGTTGTTGGGAAAAAATCCAGATGTTTCACCTAGGTATTGAATTGGTTATTCTTACTGTGTTTTTATTGATTTTATTTTCACTTCACTGCCCAGAGTTCTCTTATTTAAGGTGTTCTGAAATCTTAACTAAATTTGTAAATGAACAAACAAATGAATAATGCTTAAATCCAAAGACCGAATTAGAATGCAGAGATCTGTGAATGATATAATGGTCAATATAATTAATTGCTTGAGAAAATGCATGACCAACTGCATATTCTGTGAATGTTGTATGTCAACTACTTTTTTTTCTTTTGTTTTGTGAGGCACAGAAATATGTTTAATAAAATGAAGAATAGAACATAAGACAAATCAGGATAGGACAAGGCAGGATAATTTGGTTGACTTGAATCCCTATAATATTCAGCCCTGTAAGGTGTTCAGGCCTTACCTGAAAAGAAAGCTCTATACTTCCCTACACTAACATAATTTAGCTTTTTTTCCTATCATGCTGAATACTTTTGAATGTCCCTTTGATTCTATGGATTGAAAGATCTTTGCTCACCACAGGGGGAACCGTTTGTGTATTTTTCCCAGTCCTGAGTCATTCTGCTCCCTGTGTTTATTCTATTGTCTATTATATGGTACCTAATGCTACTTAATTGTCTACTTAATTGTCTAATAGAGGAGTCAGCAACTGATGACTCTCAGGCAAATGGGGCATTTTGAATGGGGCCATCTGCCTACTAATTGCCAACACAGAGTGGGAAGAGATGAATGACTGATCATATATGTGAGATAAAACATTAGTAATTGGCAGTCTTGGGATAATTATAAAACACATTCTGAAAAACTAGTAGCAGTTTATTGTGGTCTTCATTTAGCCTTGGTTGTATGTGAACGTTGCATTAAATATTATTGTAGGATTTTTTTTTTCTAGTTGAGAACTTAGTATACTCATTAGAAGAAGCACAAAATCGATCTTTTTCAGTGTGGTTACCAAACCTGTGGTAACTTTTTCAGTGTGGCTGTCTGAGACTTCCTGTTCCCAAATGAAAACCTTGGATCTTGGAGTCTATGTATATTGAAAGGAAACTTACAACATATCTAATATCAATTTGCCATCTATTTTTATCTATCTGTAATGCAGGATTGCAAATTTCATGTTTAGGCAAAAGGTTCAAAGCTTTGGTAATGGTGTTTCAGACTCTATTAACTTTGCTGATTGCTGACCTCTCCTTATACAGTGCTGTCATGCCTCAGGGATGCATGAACTGCAAAATATCAGGAAAGAATTTCTGTCAATTAGAAATAAGGAGTAATAATCTAGAAACTAGAAATGTCCTGACAGAAAAATTAATCAGTGGAACAGCTTGCATTCAGAAGTTGTGGGTGCTCCATCACTAATACAACAATTTGTCTGAAATTGTATTGGGTCTCCTGCTTAAGTAGGGAGTTGAATTAGAACAGAGATCCTCAATCATTTTGGTTCCATGGACCGGTGGCAATGGTTATGGTGGGGGTGGGGGGAAATGGTTATGTGCACACAACTTAAATTTCGCACATGCACAAATGAAGCTTTGTAGGCTTGCCCACCATTTTGGTGGCCTGGTTCCAAAGAGCCTGTAGCAGTCTGTGGCCCAGGGTTGAGGATTCCTGGACTAGAAGACCTCCAAGATCCTTTCAAACTCTATTCTTATTCTATTATTCATTACATTTTGTGGACTGCCTCAGGGATGGGATCTGACTGGTATAACTACCGGTTCTGTTGCTGTGTGTCGCGTGTGCAGCGCTACAGAACATTGCAAATAGGAATGTGGTTCCCCTCCCTCACTTAGATGAACCAGAGAGAGATCTGTCTGAAACATTTACTCAAAGTAATTACTTGGCACAATTGTCTGATCATTGCTTTGGTAAGGTCGTTCCTGACCTTCAACGTCATTGCCTATACCCTCTATAGAGTCTTTATCTTGATTCCAGGAGCTAAATTGTGACAATAGGCAGGAAGCCATGGTTATTTCTTCCGCAAGTGAAGTAAGAAAATATGGATTTGTTTTATTTTATCTTGAACCAGGATTGTCTTAATTTTTTTTTTGCTAGCATAGATAAAACAGCAATAGCCAGTGGTAGGATTCAAATTTTTTTACTACTGGTTCTGTGGGTGTGACTTGCTGGGCATGGCTTTGTGGGTGTGGCAGGGGAAGGATACTGCTAAATTCCCATTCCCTCCCCATCCCACTAACCTGCTTTCCAGCTCTGTTCTCCTCTGCAGGGCAACAAAAGAAGACCCAGCTGATCAGCTGGGACTTGGGAGGCAGAGAGTAGATGGGGGTGGGGCCAGTCAGAGGTGGTATTTGCTAGTTCTCCAAATTACTCAAAATTTCCACTACCAGTTGTCTAGAACTGTCAGAACCTGCTGAATATCACCTCTGAATAGCATTTAGATTGATACACTTTCCCACAGTGCTTGACAGCACTCTCTGGGTGGTTTACAATGTCAACCATTGCCCCCAAAACCTGGGCCATCCTTCGGAAGGATGGAAGGCTGAGTCAATTTCGAGTCTGGTCAGGACTGAATTCCAGATTGTGGGCAGAATTAACCTGCCATACTGTCTTCTAACACTGTGCCACCCAGTCTCTTGCTTTTTCCCCCAAGTAAAGATGCTTATAATTCATAGCAAGCCAAATTATATTAGTATCACTCTTTGATCTCCTGGAGAGGAGTGTGCATGAAACACTAGGCACATTAAATAATACCACAATTTCCTCAAACCAGTTGCTTGAGGCTGCAGCTGATTCTACGCATTAGAGCAATCCAATTCTGAGAAATGCAATGTAACACTAGAAGATCTCAGCTTGTCAAGAACAAGCCACTGATATAGTTGCTTGGAGGTGTATATTATCAAAGTGTACTGAGAAACTGATTCCAAATATTATTTATATTTAGACTCATACATGACACTGTAGAATTCACTGAGCAAAAAGAAAGCTTCTTATGAGGACAGGGTAGATAAAGTTTCCTCATTTTTATCATAATGTACAAATAAGATTGTTAGGTTGATAACAGACTATCTTTTAATATTATGGTTCTTAATTTCAGCTTTGATCTGGATGATATGGGGATTATCTATCTTGTGAGCACCTTGGACTATATTTAGGAAAAGCAGGACATGCGTTTTAAAAATAACATTCATTATTTAATTTTCGATTAAAGAATATCTAGTAAAAACATTGTTAAGATTGTCTTTGCCAAATAAAATGACTTGAAATTTAACAAGCAATTTCTGCAATAAACTTATTAAAATATTTGTGTGTGTGTGTGCGTGTGTGTGTGCGCGTGTGTGTTGCAAAATATGGTCCTGTTTCTTTGGTGCCAAACTTTCAAACAGTATCAGCTGTTACTCTACATAAAAAATATACTAGAACATGTTGCTTTAATAATGAAAACTGAATTAGTCATATTACCAGAATAAAATAACTGTAAAAAAAAATCCTTTTACCTTAGCTTCCACGGGGCAATGAAGGGGAATTGGTCTAGCTTTGCCTACAAAGATTCCATGGTCAATCCCAGCAATTCTAGGTTGCATTGGGAAAGCCTTTTATATCTATAATTGTGACAAAGCTGCTTCCAGCCAATATAGAGCATATTTGGGTGTGATCACATGTACATGCATGTAAAAGATATATCTGAGTCTGAGAACTGGTTGCTTTATAGTACTTCACCATGGATTTCTAACTTTTACTTATCAAGCAATGACAGCACAAAAGGGCTTTCCCTTCTCTAAATCATACTGTAAAATTAAAAAAATAAAGGGGTGGTGATGGTAACCATGAGTGGATTTTTATTTAAAGCCTTGGAAAGCAGAGGTGGTATTCAGCAGCTTCTGACCAGTTCTGGAGAACCGGTAGTGGAAATTTTCAGTAGTTCGAAGAATTGGCAAATACCACCTCCAACTGGAGATTTTACAGTACCCTTCCCCTGCCTCACCCACCAAGCCATGCCCACAGAACTGGTAGTTGTTAAAAATGAATCCCACCACTGCTTGGAGGCTCTGGAATCCCCATCCTTGAAACAACCATGAAGGCTTCTTCTGTTGCTAAGCATTACAGTCAGTGTTGGATGTATATTTTGTGTATATTCATAGGTATTGTACTCTCTAATTGCAAATGGAGATGTGGGTACTCTATTTTTCTTATCTTCATTTTTAAGTGCTTTGGTTTTATTGTATTGCAGACAGTTGCTGGGGTGCATCTACTGTTTCGTTGTACTTGTACAATGACAATAAAGTTCTTCTAATTCTAATTCTACATCTCTTGAAAGATATCTCTCTCTCTTTAATTCCAGCTTGATCTGGAATTAAACTAGAACTAACCCTGCTGGCACTGAGAAAAGCAATTAAGAACTGGCTATTTTAGAAATACTTCATGTACAGGAACCTACAATGGCAGGTCCCCCCATTTACAGCCTTTTAGTAACAATATCATCCCTTGGTCCTATGATGAATAATAAGATAATGATGAATATTATTTGTCTGGTTTAGGTTATAAAGTTTATGTTACTGATTTTAATTTTGATGTTTGTATTATTCTGTATGCTGTTTAGAACCTTGTTTGAAGCAAGCACTTTATAAATTATTATAAATAAAACAAACTTCTGTGCAAACTCTTGGGATTTAATCCCTGATGTGGACCAGATTGAGTTATTGTTTGAAGACTGAGTTCTCTAATGAGGCAAAATGTCACTGAGATGTTTTCTGTATGCATTAGATGGAGATAAATGTATGTTGAAATGTTGGGTAATCTGTCCTACAAACATGGACAAGATGAAAAAGCTTCTCGTGTCTTGGACCATTTCAGATTGCAAGATAATTGAATCTCTTTCTGTCACATTTCTCTCTTTTGACTAGCATTCCGTTTTGGGGAAGAAAACTCATATGGGAGTCGTAAATACTGTAATCCTTCCATCCTGCTGACATGTAGCCCAGGGAAAGATTTACTTCTTGAATCTGCTACTTCATAGATACATATGTAGAATCGTCATGTTCTTCAATTCTATACTTTAGGAATAGACCTTTTTGTGATTGATAAATATTTGTTTTTTTTAACAAATGCTCCTGCAGAGAAAAATGATCTTGTGCAATTATTTGGAATACAATCCAACTCAGTGAAAGTCAGTGGGAGTTTCAACCTTGACTTCAAATAGAAGTATATTGCAAGCAGAGTTATTTCACTGTCTGCTATAGATCAATCCTATACAAATAGCTCAGTAAACTAAAGCCAGCTGTTTGATCAATTGAAACAATTGATGCACGGTGCGTGCTTGTGTTAGAGATTTATTTTCAATGACATACAGTACATACAGCTTTATTGTATGAACATCCATACTTATCTAGTTTTTGTTTTGAAATGCATGGAAGAAAATTATGATTTCTGGTCAAAGATCAAGTACAGATAAAAAAAACTGCAATTAGTTATACTATCTTATAACCATATACAATACTACGTTTTTTTAAAAAAATAGGACAGTTGCTTTTTTTTAGGCCATTATATTTTATCAAGTTCCATCAAAATTAACATCTTTAATTGATAAAAATTAAACCCACTAACTTTCTGATAATCCATTGGACACCATTCAGATATCAACATTTTAAATATCAATGTTTACAATTGTTGAATAGCTTTTACTTGGGAATTATCATGTCATGAATTTTTTATATCAGGATTACTTCCATATAGAAAATTACAAATGTATATGTATTATCAATAGTTACAAATGCATACATATTTATTTTGCTTCATATGTGAGGAGCTTCTATGAACATGCATACCAAATTAAATAGATGGACTTGTCACTTATGATCTTGTACATTAGAAACATGCATGCTTAAAAAATGATTCAGAAGAAATATTTGGATCTTATATAAAAATGAACACAGTACCACTTTGCCACTAATTAAAGTAGCAATGTCAGTTTGTGGGCTTTTGTGTAAATATGAACAAAGATGCTGCTGCTTTAGGACACTGACTCATGGAAGAAGCTCTTAAAGTGGTAACATAGGTCTTCTGTCTTGTGTAGAAGCCTGAATAAAGATACGGTGCTTGTATTCACATGAGGGAAAATCATTTTTTTCTAAATATTTTGGAAGCATGCACAGTTTTAATATATATGTAGGGTACATTATAATTAAGTATATAGAAGTGATCTCCAAGATGAAACATTTTATGAAACAACGGAAGAATGAATATTGCATCCTGGAAATCAAATGCAGTAGATGTTTTGTTTTTTTCTGATCAATACTTATTTAATCTTTACATTAGATTGGCTTCTTGGAACTAGAAAGGGAAAAGTGTAGTAGACAAAGATTATGGAATGATATTATGGCTTCAGGATATTTGAAGAAATGAGGAAAATGTAAGAGCATATTTTGAGGCAGAAATAGGTATTCTAAGTCAGTGAAACTTTCTTGGGAAGCCTGATTATGAAATGGAAGTCTCTCTGGGGGCCACATATATATATACTCTTCCTCATCATAAACACATTGTTCCACAGCCTTTTTGTCTAATCGACATTAATTTATTTTTTATCTTCACATTTTGAATATCTTAATATTCGGAGGTTTTTCTAGGCTTCGATGTATAAAGTAAGAAAGCTAAACCAAAAGATAAGAGGGAATATGTGGAATAATATCTGTATTAAAAATAAACTGTGTTTTATTTCTGTCTGTAGCAAACCATATTGCTGATTAACCACTGCTTTCATAAACTAGAAATGGGCCATTTAAACAGTCTCACCGCTGCTTAATGTAGTGTATTGTGATCATTTTTCCTTTCCTGCAGCACCTTGCCAATGTTTTGTTTTTATTAGAAATTCACCTACCCTTGTCTGCTGAGGAGAAAAGAAATTACACCACAGAGCCCTGCAGCACATAAAACAGCGGCGATTCCTCAATAAGACGAGCCTGAACGAGAGA
This sequence comes from Pseudonaja textilis, assembly GCF_049901715.1. Lineage (NCBI taxonomy): Eukaryota > Metazoa > Chordata > Lepidosauria > Squamata > Elapidae > Pseudonaja > Pseudonaja textilis. The sequence goes on along the minus strand of NC_141992.1, from coordinate 165,119,906 downwards.
AGCCTCTCTGCCTGCTTGCTCTGTAATGAAATGCATGGCTACAGGAGATAATAATAATTGCAGCAATAGCTCGTTACAGCTCCCCGATGATTTGGTACTGTCAGGAGTGCACTGTCCTCTTGACATCTCAGGAGGTGAGAAGCATCACTGACTGCAGGCCCTGATTGGTGCGGTGAAATATTGCTGGCAAAAATTAAAAGGTCTTGGTGTCAAAATAATTCATGATATGCATATCTTCCATTCTGATGAAACGGCTGATATCAGGATTAGCAAGATAATAAAACTGATCAGGCTACAGTTAAACAATTTAAGTTGGAGGGCTGTTCATTTTGTAGGTGTCACTTGTCAGATCAAGGGGTCAAAGCAGAATGAAAAGCTCTCCCCGGTAACCTTCTGATGATTTCGATCTGGAATGTTCTTCATGATTTGTCCAAAGTTTTCATCACAGCACTGCCGAAGAGCATTACCACAGCAGGCTGCATTCTGACATTCAAATCCCAGGAATGACAGGTTATTAGGAGGAGAGAACTGGCTGTACATACATTAAGCTCCATATCTCTGACCTGTAATTTGAACTGATAGTGATATTGTAATTGAGTGAGTAAAAAGGGAGGATTCTTTATTAAAACACAGCAAGATGAAGAAAACGTTTATTTTCCAGAGATTTATAGATTCATAAAATAAGGCTTTTGATGATGATTTATTTTACAATTTTTGAAATGCTGAACTATGTGCTTAGTATTTATTTGGTTGAACGGCTATTTAAAATAACACTGCCTACCATCTCTTGCCAGCCTGTTCTCCTGAACCTGTACTTGCACAGATGGAAAGATATTTTAGTAATATTGAAGTTCATGTAGTGGAATAGTTCAAAGATTATTCTAATAAAATGTACCTATGGAAAATACTGCCGCCATTTAATGGCCAGGTTGTTCACAATTCCAAATGGCCTTTCTTGGCAATTCCTGTTAGTAACATTTTGAGCTTTGAGTCACATTTGTTAGTAGGGAGAATATGAGAACAAACCTCCTTGATGCCATTCTATGGACATATGGTGCAAGCAAGAATAGAATGAGATCCACTGCATAATTTGTTGGACTATTACTCAGTGTCAGATCTAGATAGTTTTTTGAGGTGGGTATCCTTGGCTAAGATGCCCCTTTGGTTCATCTGCCTCAAGGAAGCAGAGCTACTAATCGCTATTGCCCATAGGTTTGCTTTCAGGCTGGCTACTCCTCCTCCCTGGCTTCTGTTACTATTTGCCATTGAAGTACACAGCTTAGCAAACTGCAACTTTTTTTTTCTTACTAGTGTTTTCCCACAAGTACAGGGTCCACTTTTATCAGATCAGCCGAGTATTGATCCATTGGTTGTGACATGAATTGACTGAACTGCTTTCACTTGAGCCTGATGTTATGGATTGAGAGAAGATGACTGCCCAAGGTCATCTAGCAGGCTTATATGCTTAAAGTGAGACTAGAACTCATAGTAACCTGATTTCTAGTCTGGTCCTCTAGAGCAAACGAATTATTAGCTTAGCAGAATGCAAAGTAAGGGAGATATTTTGCAATTGCTCCTGGAGTGATGTACAAGCTCTGGAATATCTGAATACTATATTCAGTCCTATCTTAACCTGCTGTTCTTTTCTTTAGGGAATAATTATTTTGTTTTTTTTACTTCAGTACAAATAATCATACAATTCAAGCCTCTGCTTTAGAAGAAAAACAGATATGAAGAGTACCTCACTAAAATACATTGCCAGTTAAAATATTACCTTTTACATTAGTAGAATATCAAGATTTAAGACTTTAATTACTTTGTAGGAAACTGGAGTTTTAATATTAAATATTTCTTACAAATAGAAAACCTGCATTTATAAGTTATCAACTAAGGAGTTTATTTAGTGTATTTAAGCCATTTAATTAGATTGTCCAGTTCCTGACTGCACTAATCTTGTCTTTATCCAGAAAAAGACCTTCACATGATTCTTCAAGGGTTTTGTTTATAGTTCTTGCCAACTAAAATCCATTTATTTATACGAGTAATGTTGTTTCATATGTCAGTTTTAGTATCTTTTGGTTGTTTAGTTTTAATGTCTTTTGGTTATGAATGATTGCACTGTGCCTTAAGTGCTTTCTGAAAGAAAAGTAATGAATGCAATAGTCTAACGAAATGGAGGATCAGTAGTGACATGACAGCAATCTTTCAATATTTGAGAGGCTGTCAAAAAGAAGAAGGGGGCAACCTATTCTCCAAAGCACTTGAGGGCAAGACAAGAAGTAATGGATGGAAACTTGTCAAAGAGACATCCAACCTAGAACTAAGCAGAAATTTTCTGACAGTGAGAACAATTAATCAGTGGAATGCCTTGCCTTCAGAAGTTGAGGGTGCTCCATCACTGGAGGGTTTTAAGAAGACTTGGATAGCCATTTGTCAGGAATGGTATAGGGTCTCCTATTTGAGCAGGGGGTTGGACTAGAAGACCTTCAAGGTCCCTTCCAACTCTGTTCTTCTATATTCTATAAAATTTGTTAGATTTTCAAATACATATTGGTTTATTATGATGCACTTTTCAATCAGAGGTATTTATTTCTATTCATAGCACATTTGACAACATTTCCGGAAAAAAAAAAAGATAGAGACTAGTAGACCATTGTAGAGTAGACCTTGTCCTAAGATCTACTCTAGACCTATCTACTTGATCATTATCATGGGCAGGTGAGCAAAGAAAGCTGGCTGATCATAATATAAGGCTAAGCTACATGGTTGAAGACAGTCTTTCAAGTTACCCTCTAAATTATTTGAAACTCTAAACAATTTCATAGGATCACACACACATTCCAATGTCTCTGTGCAAATGGCTGCAGTCTAAATAATTATGTCCATTACTCAACAATTGAATTTCTAAAATTTAGAAAATGGTTGAATATAGAAAAATATGTTCAAAATTAAATTGGTCCTGATAATTCAGCTGAATGGATTAAAAATATTATCCTATTTTAGCATTATCTTTGTCTGCTTTTTTAACTATTGAAAGAACTACATGGATTAGTTGTTCATGCAACCTTTATTAACATACATCTGAAAAACAGTCATTATAATGCCTATGTGTGTTAATTTTTGCCATTTTTGGGTAAGATACAAGTAATATAAGGAAAAACATTTGATTTTCCAATTCATACATAAATAATGTAGAAATATTTTTATTGAATAAAATGTGTTAGAAAATTTGCTTTCTGAATAATTAAGTCTTTATGCTAGCAACTGCAGTTTGAAAATGAAAATAAAGACTGAAAAGCTCATTAATCTGGAAACTACCCAAAATGGAACATGAGCACATAAAGCATTATTTGTGTTAGAGTAATAGATCTGCCAGGACATAATGTTTGTAGTAAAAGCAAACAATTGAAACATAACAGAATATCTTATGACAACCATCTTTTAACATTAGTCATAATTATTGCACAATTTATTTAGAAAATGTAGTAGCAAATAAAATTTTTATTTGAGGCATTTGCTTATTAATGGTACTTAATTATATCAATAATACCTGAACTGAATTGTCTGACAATTTGTTTTTACTGTTTGAAGAATGTAGTACTATTGCTATTAAATTCTTTTAACCCAGATGTCTGTTCTGCTGATTGTTAAATTTCAATCAGTTTTCTGTTTATATTTTGCATTAGCTGTATTCCATTCCATTACTTCTATAAGGGCACAAAGTCACTTATTTCTCAACTAAACTAAAATACAGAAACAAAACAAAATATTAAAAAAGAAGATATCATCTTGTTTTAATAATTCCAGCTTTCTGTTTCTTCCTTCTTAGAAATAATTTTATTGGCATTGCAAATCCTGTAAAGTTTGTTGGAAAAGCTCTTGCTCTATAAAAATGTATGGAATAAAAACAGATGTATGAAATAGTAACAGATAACAATGCATGGTGTTCTTGTATAAAATTATTACCGAATGGGACAATTAATCTTTTTTTAAAGTCAGACATAGAGAATTGCAAGTAATGTAATTGGAACATGACAGCAGAAGAACCAGGATCTGTATTCCCCTTTTTATGGATAGGTAGGGGAATCAAGTAAACCAAATACATTAACTTATCACAGAGCTGGTGTACCAGTTTTGTTTATTTATACTGTATGTAACATATTCTTCCCAAATGCCACCAATGATTTCTGTCTTGAAACTAAAATTTATGAGAACTATCAGGATGGGCAGAAATTATGGAAGACAAGCAGTGCCTCAAGTAATCAGGCACTATGCTATGAAAAGCTTTGTAGGTGATGACCGGCACCTTGAATTGTACCCAGAAGCCAACTGGTAACTAGTGCAGCTCATGGAGCAGGGGTGTTGGGGACATATTGTGACATGTCTATCACTGCATATGCTGCTGCATTTTGAACCAGCTGCAGTTTTTAAATAGTATTCAAGGTTAACCCAATGTAGAATTTACTGGAATAGTCCAAATGTGAAGTGACCAAAGTATGAGTGACTATCCTAAAGTCCGGATATGGGCAAAATTGGTTCACTAGATGACTTTGTGCAAAGGGTTTCTTTGGCTGCAGCTGCTATTTAATCAAGCAGGAATTGTGCCCAAGAATATCAAAAGGACTCCCAAGTTGCCTACTGGTCCCAAAAGAGAACTGCATCCCCATCAAAGGTCACAGTTGGATCATCTCCGGACATTCATTCATTCATCATATGGCCTATCACTATCACTACAGTGGTGTAGTGGTTAGAATGCAGTACTGCAGGCTACTTCTGCTGACTGCCAGCTGCCTGCAAGTGGCAGATCGAATCTCACCAGCTCAAGTTTGACTCAGCCTTCCATCCTTCTGAGGTTGGTAAAATGAGGACCCAGATTGTTGGGGGCAATATGCTGATTCTATAAACTGCTTAGAGAGGGCAGTAAAAGCACTGTGAAGTGGTATATAAATCTAAGTGCTATTGCTATTTATATTGTCTAAATACCCATAGCCAACTAGTCTAGTCAGGTTTCAGTTTGAATCTGTTCTTTGTCAGCCAGACTCACAAAGCTTCTTCACAGTGGGATGAGGCTTAACAGCAACATCTGTTAGCCCAGGATTGACATGTACAGTTAGCTATCAACAGCATACTTGCTGCATGATATTGATAATCAATCACATTGCTTTCTTGATTGGGGAAGAAAAGAGTTGTGTACTCTGATTTTGGAAAACTACTAGAATGGGTTTTATTGCCCTCTTATTTGGGGGAGAGGAGAAAGAGTAGGACTGGTCAATATAGGTTAGTATCTATTAGCAAAAAATTATTATGTTCCTCCAATTGATTATATGAATAAGTAAATAGGTATAAGTGCTGGAATTGTACTATTCAAAGTTTATGGATATCTGTAGTTCATCATCTGTAGCTTTGGACCAACCTGAAGGCAGATGTGGATGCCAGAAGGTACCAGCAGGAGGAAGATCTAGCCTCACACCCCCAAGGAAAAACACTAGGGAGGACAGATCTCTACTGGAACTGATGGGAAGAGTTGAAGGGTGATTTGGGATGGGGAGAGCTTAGCTGTGGATCCTGTCTTCCAAGGAACTCTGCTGGGTGGGCTCAGGGAGAAGAGCACTTTCTATCATGGCCCCGACCCTGTGGAACACTCCATCACTGGAGGTGAGAATTTCTCTTGGCCTTCTGGAAAAGTATCAAAACTTGATTTTGCCAGTTGGTCTGGGATCCTGAAGGGGGCACTCACTGCTGGGAGGTGTTGTTGGGGTACGAAGATCTCATCCCCGTGCCATTTATGGTATTTACTTGGTTCTAATGGTTATATAGCTTTTAAATTTTTGTTTTATTTTTTTATCTTTTTAAGCCACCCAGAGTTGTCTTATAGGAGATGAGTGGCATAAATTTAATAAACAAACAAAAAAGCTTTGTTGGGTAATAATGTTGCTCTCAATTCTCATTCATACATAACATGCAACACCCACAGCAACACAGTAATTACTTTTAATTTGCTGGTGTTTTAGGTATTCTTGGAGGAATAGTCATCCTTACAACTCTAAAATCTCTGCCCTATTTTTCTTATTCTGAGTAATCAATTTTGCAAAGATTATCCCAACGTAGGCAAAATCTTGCTGGTGACTGGCCAACTTCCTATCCATTGAAATAAGAGCTTATTCTGGAAGCTAAAGTATATTTTTGGAAAGTGTTGAAATCTAAGAAGTGTAGATTTTTTGCATATGCTCAGTGTTTTGTCAGCATCTTTTTATTCCCTTAAATAGCCAGGCTTTTCTCAAGAGGTGTCTCCTTCCCAGACTCTGATCAGTGTCTCTACTCTGACTAGTCTGAAATATGGAACACCTAAACAAACCCTGAGCCTAACTTTTGTTAAAAGTCAAAGTACTGGTAAAAGATTTGGGCTTTAGGTTTGTGAAATTGTTACTACTACTACTACAAATGATTGTATCAAAAATTGTTTCCACATTAAATTTTAATGAAGAGTATTTTTCTAATGTAACTGAACCAATCATTCTAGTCATCTAACTCAAGCATGAATGGCAAGCTTCCCAGTGTTGCTTGGTAGAGACATGAGTAGCATACCAATTTAATAAATAAAAAAATAGATAATAAACATCTTTAATTTGATCAAAGCTGTTATGATATGTACAGAATAACCCTTCAGTAACAAGGATATGTACATGGAAACATTTATGAGAGTAGTTATGAATAATTATTCAGCCACACACAGATACATTAAATTGAGTTAAAGTTTACTTTAAGAAATAGCACAGTCCAATAAACGGTCCAGGTCATATACATTTAACAGTCCAAAGAATATCCAATTACAAAGTCTTCTTACCGGTTGCCTTTGTCATTTACAGTAAACAAACACATCATAGTATAAGCACAGCATAAATACAACAGAAAACCTTAGATAGCAACAGAATGTCAGAGAGAGCAAGCTATGATCTCTAGCTCCCTCTTATGGTAATTTGTAATATAATCAACCAATCAGAATATAGTATAAATCAATACAGTGATTTTGTCTTAAAGCTACAAACATACATTGTTGGTTTATATATTGCCAACCCAACTAATTAGTGTACAGATTCCTAACATTCTCCCTTTTGGGTAGGTCAATATATAATACATTACATCGTTAAACCATAATTCTCACAACACTCTTTATGCTTAATTGCACCTTGAACTTTCGTGAAATGATCTGCAATATTATGTTCAGTCATACAGTATTCTAACTGAATTAATTTATTTTGAATGCACTGTCTAACATTCAAATATATCAAATCAGTATGTTTAGACCTTGTTTTAACAACTAAATTAGTAGCCATACTAATTGCAGATTGATTGTCTTCATAAACAATAAATGGATCACGTACCATAATTCCAATATCCTTCAACAATTGTTTATAATATATCAATTCTGTACAAATTAATGATAAACATGAGAATTCCGCTTCCATAGTGGATAAACTAATACGTTGTTGCCTAATAGAGTTACATCCTATTAAAGCATTACTCAACATTACCCCAATACCTGATGTTGACTTATGAGTCATTATATCAGTAGCAAAACTTGCATCAGCATATGCAGTTAACACTAATTTATTACTTGGTTCTAAATATAATGAATAATGGATTGTGTGTTTTAAAAACCTAATTATTCGCTTAGCTGCTTGCCAATGCCTTTCATTTGGTTCAGTGTTATACCTAGCCAATTGGTTTACACTGTAAGATATATCTGGTCTAGACCAATTACCCAGATATGATAGAATACCGATTAAGAATTGATATATTTCTTTATCAAACATAGGATTTTTAATATCACTATGCGTAAATTCTTTACTCATTGGTCTTAGCAGATTTACAATGCTCCATGTTATAGCATTTTAATAATTGGCTAATCTTCTTGGCTTGCAAAATTTTAAAACCTTTATTCATTTTCACTATATCAAGACCCCAATAATGCTTAATTTCCCCTAAATTTCTAATCCTGAACTTTTTCTGTAATCTATAAACAATATCATTTGCTTCTTGTTCAGTTTTAGTTATAATTGTCATCCATAAATAATAATAATAGAGAAATTAAACCATCTTTTTCTCTTCGGAACAAACAAGGATCAGCTATACCAGCTTCAAAACCTATTGAAACTAATTCCTTTACAATACATTTATTCCATTCATAACCGGATTGCTTTAGAACATAAATTTTTCTTTAATTTCCAATAATCAGTTTTTCCATCATCCTTTAAACCTAATGGCTTTTTCATATAGATGGTATGTTGTAAAGGTTCATGTAGATATGCAGTTTCAACATCTACATGGTTTATTTTATATTTATTCCTAGCTGCCCAAACTAATGCTGCTCTTAATGTATTTGCTCTCAGACTAGGTGAAAACACTTCATCATAGTCCTTATCTGACTGAGCAAATCCTTGAGCAACTAATCTTGCTTTATGGGTAATAGTCCCATCCATACCAGTATTTATCTTATACACCCATTTGCAACCTATTGCACGCTCATCTAGTGGTAACTTTACATCCTCATACACCTCTAAATCCTTTAACAATTTTAACTCCCTATTCATAGCTTCCTGCCAAGCTACCTGATCCTTTGTAGGATACAGTTTTATTTCATTGAAGTTAGAAGGTTCTGTATTAACCTGACATACAATGCTTGCTTGAAATCTGTCAGGTGGACGTCTTTCCCTAGTTGACCTCCTTGGCAACTCAGTATACATTGTTGGAATGTCCTCTTCCTTTACTTCCCCTATCAAATCCTCGTCTTCTATAGTCATAGAGGGTTCTTCTATTGATGATTCCTCCATTGAGGATTCCTCCACTATCTTATCATCAATATTATTATCATCAGGATTATTGGTAAACAATGGAGTCTCAACAGCAACACTATCCTGTTCCTTATTATATTCCTGTTCAAACTTTCTCCAGCCAACATGCTCCAGAAATTTAGCACTTGCACTACAATATATATTAGTAGTACTTGGCTCCCAAAATCTAAATGATTTATGATCAGCTTCATAACCTACAAAATATAATTGTCTCGCTCTATGTTGTCCCTTTCGCCTTACTTGTGTGGGAATATGAACCCATGCTGGCGTTCCAAATGTATGTAAATAGCTGAGATCTGGCTTTTTTCCATTCCAACGAGTAAATGGTAATTCACCAGTCATTGAATTCACTATGTTATTCAAAATATGGTTAGCACACATTATTGCTTCACCCCAAAGTTTCTATGATAAACCAGAATCTGAAATCATAGTTCTAGCCATAGCCTGCAACGTTTGTCCTCTACGTTCAATATATGAGTTATGTGGTTGTCTATAAGGAGCAGAACGCTTATGTTCAATGCCAGCTTTCTGTAACATTCTGTAAACATAAATTCTGTGAATTTATTGGTAAATTCAGTACCATTATCTGTTATTAAGCTAATAATTTTCTGTTTCTTTTTCTTTTCAGCGAATTTTAGCCAGTTTACAAAATGCTGGTATGTTTCTATCTTCATTTTCATTAAATAACAAAAACCATATCTGGAAAAATGATCAATGATACTTAATATGTAACAGGCTCCACCTAAACTAGGTTTCTTAGGTCCAATAATACCAGCAAAAACTCTAATGGTCCACTGGTTTTGAATCCATTAACCCTATTTGCAGGAGTTACCATGCTTTTTTCTTGATTGCAAGTATTGCAATTTAAATACTTCGTACAAGGTTTTAATTTTATACTATTAGATAACTCAACAGTTTTCTTTAGCATTTTGAAATTTATATGTCCCATACATCTATGGAGCAGATGAATACATTCATCATGAGGCTTTTTATTCTCATAAACTGAGTTAGCATTAATTAATGGATTATCATGTATAATAAACAAACCATTATCTAATCTTGCAGTAATGCTTTTATCCTGTTTTTCAATCAAACATTTATCTCCCTGAAAGGTTACAACAAATCCTGCTTTTACAATTGCTCTTACAGATAGCAAGTTAAATATCATTCTAGATACATATAACATCGGTAAATGTTCATTAATACATGAACAATGTATTATGCTCCACTGTCAACTACCCATATATCATGATTTACAGTTGTAGTTGTACTTGATATGGCTAAACTAACATCTTTATAAGCTCTCTGTATAGTAATAGCATTCTGTTTCTTACCCTTTTTACAGTATCTGGCTAGATGACCTTTAGCTCCACAAGAAAAACATTTCCTAACAATATAGGCAGTTGAAGACAGTTTTTCTTCCTGTGGTTGTCTTTCTCTCAGTTGATTTCTATCTTGCCTTCTTCTTGACTCTTCTAACAGTCTTCCAGTTATGCCAGTCAGTGTAAGTTCATCTCTGTTTAAAACTTCCAGTGAAGGCACATAATCATCATAAGTTTCATCCAAAGAAGAAAGAATGATGTAAACTTGATACAACTCCGAGAAAATCAGCTCCTTTTCTTGTAGCTCTTGTAAAGTCCTTTTCATAAACTCCAAATGAACTAACATATCGCTACCTTTTATAAGACGGGCTCTAAACAGTTTACATGTAAGGAGTATGTGTGCACCCACACTATCTCGAACATGAATCCTCTTCAAAATGTCCCAACATCTAGCAGCAGATTCTTCACCATGAATATGGACTAGCTGCTGATCACTCAGTGGCAGTCCAATTATACTAAGAGCCTTTTCATTATCTCAGTTAAAGTCAGCAATTTTCTTTTTATCTTCATCATTCAATGGGTCCCAAGCTGTTACATCAGGTGGACTATTAACTACAGTCCATAATCTGTCTTTACGCAGAAGTAGGCTGCACTTCATAGACCAGGAAATATAGTTTGTTCCATCCAACCAGGTTACCTGGGATATACTGGTTGACTGTTCTTGTGCCATTGGCAGTTTAACAATACACTGCAATCAGCTGTCTGAATATGAAACTGTATATTCACACTGATTCACAATATCTCTTTGGGCCCATAACCAATGTTATATGTACAGAATAACCCTTGAGTAACAAGGATATGCACATGGAAATGTTTATGAGAGTAGTTATGAATAATTATTCAGCCACACACAGATACACTAAATTGAGTTAAAGTTTACTTTAAGAAATAGCACAGTCCAATAAACGGTCCAGGTCATATATGTTTAACAATCCAAAGAGTATCCAATTACAAAGTCTTCTTACTGGTTGCCTTTGTCATTTATAGTAAACAAGGATATCAAAGTATAAGCACAGCATAAATACAACAGAGAACCTTAGATAGAAACAGAATGTCAGAGAGAGCAAGCTATGATCTCTTATGGTAATTTTTAATATAATCAACCAATCAGAATATAGTATAAATCAATACAGTGATTTTGTCTTAAAGCTACAAACATGCATTGTTGGTTTATATATTGCCAACCCAACTAATTAGCATACAGATTCCTAACAAAAGCTTCAAGTGCCCATATGCAGACACCTGTGTCACTCCCTGATTTATGACTTACCCTTGGGCATAACAGGTTCTTGTTCCATGCCTAGGCTGGAATTCTGAATTTAAAAATTCTTGATTACGCAGTTCTTCAAGAGGCCTTCCCATATTCTGGGTGCATGTTCTGATGATAAAAAGAAATGGTTTGGTCTAGCCCAGATTAAGCCTTGTTTGTTTGCATCTTTAATAAATGGAAGTGAAATGCTTTTCCAGCCAATATTTGGCTGTCATAGCTATTTTTCAATTCAGATTTGAAAGCTTTGACCAAATTAAAGATGTTTTATTATTTATTTCTTGATTTATCAAATTTGAATGCCACCCATCTCTCTACCAAGTGACACAGGGAAACTTACAAGTCATGCTTAAGTTACATGATTGGTATGATTGGTTCAGAAAATATGAATATTTAAATATTTCAAACTTTTCTCCCAATGACTTTTTCTAGAAAATGAATATATTTTTTAAAATGTGGCTGTCTCAAGTCCAAACTTAGCTTCTTGATTAAAACCAGAGAACTGTATGAATGCAGTCCTATTGCCCAATACCTGATTCCTCCAGATAAATGGAAGATCAGTTGAGAGGTGGTAGATGGGCTTTATAGATGGTCTTAAGTTCATCACACAGTGGATAAATTCAGACTTTAACTTTTTTTCTGACTTTAAACTTTTCTATTTTTAGTATCTTTTTTCCCCTCTGCTTGTGTTTTTTCACCACAAATATGGTAATAAATAATACTGGTGATTTTTTTTTTGAAATGGCAATGAAATTCAACAGTACAATTGGATACCATTGTAAGTATTTGGAATCTGCTTGCAGCCTATGGTCACAGTCTGCCAATCTCTGACTTTGAATAAATAACCTAATGAGTGGCTATGGATGTTTTCAAAATATAAACCTTGAGTCACATTTTTCTTCACTTAATAGAAGAGATTATGACAAGGGATCAATGAGAAGATAGCTACCCTCTTCTGTTAAAATGCTGGTCTTTCCCACAATATAGAACTGAAGTAGTGGTGGGATTCAAATATTTTTACTATCAATTCTGTGGGTGTGGCTTGGTGAACATGGTGTGGCTTGATGGGAGTGGCAGAGGAAGGTTACTGCAAAATCCCATTCCCTCCCCATCCCACTAACCTGCTTTCCAGCTCTGTTCTCCTGTTCAGGGCAACCAAAGAAGACCCAGCAAAGGTACAGAATAGATGGGGATGGGGCCAGTCAGAAGTGGTATTTGCTGGTTCTCAAACTACTCAAAATTTCCGCTACTGGTTCTCCAGAACTAGTTGGAACCTGCTGAATACCACTTCTGAACTGAAGCCAGTGGACAATTCTGTTTTATTCAAGCCAGCATCAGCTTAGTTATATCGTGCATGTGAATCAGTAATCTGTCTCGTTTGTTTTAAGCTTAAGTACAAGATTATTATAAACTAAGGAACTGAGGATAAGAAAGTTTTGTTGTTTTATATGCAAGATAAAAATATACTTTTGAGGAAGTCTTAAATTTGTTTATGCCAGATGCATTAAAGAATAAATCAATATTAAAATAACAAATGTTAAACTGATATATAATTTAAATAAAATTCACCCAATATATCTAAACAAATGGTTACACCACTCTGTTTGATACATATTTACTTGCATAATAAGATAGTGCCATTTTTCCCTATAAGTACCCTTTTTAAAAAGTTGTTTATTTCCAAAATGTGACTTGCAAAGCTTATTAAATTCAAGGATCTATCTTATTCTGCATGTCAGTTTTTCATTAGGAATGAAATAGTCATGAGAATGCAATGTATCTGATTATGTTCTTAGAGTAAAAGAATATAAATTGGGACAGCATCACTAATTTTCAAGCAGAATAATTTATTTCACAGTATTTAAATGCTGTGATTTTCACAGTCAAGCACATGCTGCCACATCTATCTTTCCCCAGGACCACCAATCTCTGTCTTGCTCTTTCCTTTTCATCTGTGATGGTGCTCTATGTGTGTGTGCGTGTGTTTTTTCCTCATAAATTCGACAGATGGCCTCTTGATGAATCCTTGATAATACTGTCATGTAAAGCAGCTAAGGCTGGAAATCATCTCACAACAATTTTTCATTGAAGGGAGAAAATTGAACAGAGGCAAACATTGCTAAGTCCCTGACAGCAGCTACCAAAATCCACATCTTGTAAATAAAGGGGACTAACTTTCTTTTTTAATGCTTTGGTTCAATTGCTGATATCTTTGAAAAGCCTCTTTGTTATTTTCACAAGCTGATGGATTGTTAAGTGTTTGCTCGCTTTCATATTTAGAACACTTTTCTAAGCTCTTAATATGTTCGTCCCAGACCGCCTTCCCCTCCTCCTGGCTCTTTGTAATTGTGGATCAGGTGAAGTTTGCTTCCCCTCATTTCAAGGTCATGCACCACTAGGACTATTTTCCTGACTCAGAGGGCACATAATTTCACAGCCGTGTAGTCCTCATTAATCCACCCTGAGTGGGTGCTCAGGAAGTTCCAGATCACAGATTTGTTTTTGTCTTGTTCTCTGATTCAATGCTTCAGAAAAGGATTAGATTAACCCCCTCTTGCTTGTATTTATATCTTTCTGCATCAGAGTGGAAATAAAGTGATTTTCCCCCTCTTCTTCCTTTCTCCTTTTTGCCTGCTTCTGAAACTATGCTGTGCCAATACAAGCCTTATGGCAGTTGTGGAAAGCATAGCTGACTTGTTCGCACCCATGATTGTTGCAATTTTAATGATTGATTTCTCTTGCTATTACTTTTCAGAGTGCTGCCCTCTCCTACCAACAGTCCAAAATGTGGGTGGGTAAAAGTAGACTTCTCCATCTCCAAATCTTCTGCCTAAACTAGAGAAAAATTAATATATTGCTAATATATGCATATAGTTCAAAAGTACTTTTACCAATGAAGTAAGTTATACAGGGTAAAAAGAGGCAATTGTATTCCTTTAACCCATTGCAATAGGCAAATACATATCAGTTTTAATCTTTTTGTGATAATACTCATCATTTCACATGATGATAAGGTCAGAGAATAATGAGATGGAATTGGATAGGGCTAGGGAATAACCAAGCACCATATGTTCCTCAACGAATGCATGGGAAGGATACACTGGGATATAATTTCAATATCATAACATTATAAAATCATCTCAGAATCATAGAGCTGGAAGGTTTGATTGCCTAGTTCAATCCCATGCTTGGTGCAGAATTTTGGAAAAGGGCCCTCAGGCTAATAAAAGTCTGTAGTAAAGAGGACATTCTACTTATATCAGGCGACCTACCTCATTGGATAAAGTTTTCATTGTCAGGAAATTTATTCTAATAATTAATCTCAACAATTTTTCCTGTACTTTAAATCCATTTAATCTAGTCCTGCTGTCCAGGATAAAAGGACAACTCTATTCTCTCTCTCACACACACACAACCCGTTAGATATGTAAAGAATGAGTTTGTACAGATTTACACGTGTAGACATATGCAAGACTATGTGATAGTCTTAAAGAGATTATTAAGAACAAGTTAAGTACAGAAGGCCTATAGAAGAACATAAATGTGTTTTTTTTGGTCAACAACAAAAAAGCGGGAGGAAATAGTTCAGGGAATGTGGACTAGTACCATCAGACCACATGCGTCTTTTTGAAAAAAAAAAAGTAAGCAACAAAAAAAATAGTGTGGTAAATCAAGATTGAAATTTATATGGCTCTATTTCTCAATATCAGGAAACTCCTGATATATGGGATTTAGGCCCAATAAGGAAAAACTAGTTGATGGATTTGCAGTTCTCCTTTAGTAGTCCATGAATGAGTTTAGGGAACTTGACAAGCATTGCTGCAATTGCTTACAGTAGCCTAGGACAGAGCACTGTTGACTCATTTTGTTCTGTATTAACATTCTCGAAGACTCGCATTCTGATTGGTCCACCCGAACCGCAACCCGATTGGTCCCTTAAACGACTGTGATTGGAGCGCTAAGAATCTACCGCGATTGGCCGAGCCGATCGCGGGAGATTCAAAGCGCTGCCATTGGCCGCCGAGCCGCCGGCCGGCTGTATAAAGCCAAGCGGCTCGCACACTTTAACTGGTTCTCATTCAGCTGCCTCAATAAAGAGCTGATTGTTCACTTTCGCGTCTTGCCTCTTATGTGACCCGATCCACCGATCTAACACTGGCGACGAAGGTGGGATCGTGAGGCGAGGACCAGCTAGTACGTGGCAAACGGTGACCAGCGCCCTGCAAGATGGCCAGCACCCTGCCGCCCGCTCCGTTCGACCCAGCAACTGAAGACTGGGAATCCTACATCGATCGCTTCCAGATGTTTCTGGAATGCAGCAACCTCAAGGACGCCAACGGCTCGACGCCATCTGCAGGCACTGCGAGAAGCAGGGGCACATCGCCAAGGTGTGCTGCAACAAAAAGAGCTACAGCCCCCAGCGATGAGGAAACAGCCCACGACGACGAGATGGCACCCCACCCAGGCACCGAGACCGACCGACTGAGAGCCGGTGGAGCTGCGACAACCGCAGCAGACGACTCAGCGAAGCACAGCGGCGTGAGGAAACCCACCAGATGGTCGTCATCGGCCATTCATCAACCATGGATGCCCGAAAGGTACACGTGGCCCTGTGCATCGAGGACCAGCCCTGCGAGATGGAAGTGGACTCCGGGTCCTACTTCTCAATGGTTTCTTGGAGCACAATCAAGCGCCTAGTCCCTACCATCCACCGCGACGAACTAGACGACCAGAAGCTGATCCTGAAAGACTATCAGGGAAATCGCATCCCTGTGGTCGGCATCGGGCACTTTAAGGTCACGTTCAAGGACCACACCGACATCTTGCCGCTCACAATCGTGGACCGGGACCGCCCCAGCTTGCTCGGCCTGTAATGGTTCGCCCCGCTGGGCATCGAAGTGACGGGCATCCATCACACAGACGAGGCCGACTGGGAAGCGACGCTCGTAAAAGAATTCCAGGAGGTTTTCGACAACTCACTAGGCAAGTACCGAGGGCCCCCTATATCTTTCAACCTTAACCCGAACATCGCCCCAATCCGCCTCAAACCCCGGCGAGTGCCTTTTGCGCTCAAGCTGAAAATCAACGAGCAACTAGACAAGCTCGTCGCGCAAGGGGTACTAGAGCCCATCGACCATGCCCGTTGGGAAACGCCAATAGTCACCCCCATCAAGCCCGACGGCTCCATAAGGATTTGCGGGGACTACAAGGCCACCCTCAATCACGCGCTGCAGCAAAGCGCCTACCCAGTCCCAGTAGTACAGCACCTTCTGCACTCACTGGGGGGAGGCCGGGTCTTCGCAAAACTCGACTTGGCACAAGCGTATCAGCAATTGCCGGTCGATGCGGAGACAGCCGAAGCGCAAACGATTGTTACACACCGGGGGGCTTTTCGGTGCAACCGACTCCAATTTGGAGTCAGCGTCGCCCCAGGAGTCTTCCAAAGTCTCATGGAGAGGCTCCTCCAGGGAATAAAAGGGGTGGTTCCCTACTTCGATGACGTGCTGATCGCAGCCGCCAACAAAGAACAATTGGAGACCCGTTTAAGGGCGGTGCTTAACAAATTCAAAGACGCCGGCCTTAAAGTCAAAAGAAACAAATGCCAACTCCACACCGAGAGGGTCGAGTTCCTGGGGTACCTCCTGGACCAGCACGGAATACACCCAACCGGGAAGAAACTCAGAGCCATCAAGGAAGCCCCCACACCAACAAACAAGGCGGAACTACAGGCATTTTTGGGACTGCTTAACTTTTACAATGTTTTCCTACCCCAAAAGGCGACCGTGGCGGAACCCCTGCACCGGTTACTAGATAAAGCGGCCGTCTGGACCTGGGGGAAGCGGGAGGAGACTGCGTTCCAATGAACAAAAAACCTGCTGACATCGGACGCAGTCCTGATCCAGTAGAGCGAGACCCTCCCGCTCACGGTAACGTGCGACGCATCACCTTTTGGCATCGGAGCAGTCCTCAGCCACACCCTACCCGACGGGAAGGAAGCACCCATCTCCTTTTTCTCCCGAACGCTGGCCAAGCCAGAAAGAAATTACAGCCAACTGGACAAAGAAGCCCTCGCCATCATCGCCGGGGTGAAAAGGTTCCACGAGTACCTTTACGGTAGGAACTTTTCAATCATAACAGACCACAAGCCACTGCTCAGGATACTCGCAGGGAACAAGGCCACCCCGAACATCCTGTCACCCCGGATGACGCGGTGGTCCGAGTTCCTTGCCGCATACTCATACGAACTGTCACACCGGCCCGGAAAAAACATTCCGCACGCTGACGCACTAAGCCGGTCACCACTACCTGACCTAGACGACGACCCAGCACCCACAACGACGACCCTGCAAATTGAGACCCTACCCAGCACGCTCATAACCGCGCCAGACATTGCCCATGAAACAAATAAAGACAAACGGCTGGTGCGGGTATTGAGCTGTGTAGAGCGGGGGTGGCCAGAAAATGATGGCAGCGAGCAGTTCAAAGCCTTCCGAAACCGCCAAACTGAGCTGTTCTCACAAAGGGGGTGCATACTCTGGGGCGACCGGGTAATCATACCGGAAGCGCTGCAAAACAGAGTGTTGGCAATGCTGCATGAGGGACACCCGGGGATCGTCAAGATGAAAGCCCTGGCCAGAAGCTACGCTTGGTGGCCAGGGATGGACAAACAAATCGAGACATGGGTTGCCAGCTGCAGCAGGTGCCAAGAGTCGAGAGCCAACCCCCCCACCGCCCCGGTCCTGGAATGGGAGACCCCGAGAGGACCATGGTCGTGAATACACATAGATTTCGCCGGGCCAACCAAGGGGCATACATTCCTCATCACCGTAGATGCTTACTCCAACTGGCTGGAGGTAAGCACTATGAGGGCAACAACAACAGAGGCGGTCATCGACAAGCTCAACAAACTCTGCAACGCACGGACTACCAGATGTCATAGTGTGGGACAACGGGCCACAGTTTACGGCACTGGCATTTGAGAAATACCTGGCCGAACGAGGCATCCGACACTCCTTGACCTCGACGGCTCACCCGGCGGCGAACGGTAGGGCGGAACGGATGGTCCAATACACAAAAAAAGCCATCCAAAAAATCGAAACCGGCGACATCCAGGAAAAAATAAACAAACTACTCTTCATACAGCACATCACACCAAGCTCGACCACGAACAAGAGCCCAGCAGAGTTACTAATGGGAAGGAAACTGAAGTCCCCACTGGACCGCCTACACCCCACCTACAACCCTGAGAAACCCCCGGACTCCTCCAGTCAGAACCAGGCATTCAACATCGGGGACACGGTCTACGCGGAGAACTTCACGGGAGACCCCATCTGGGTACCTGCGCAAATAACACAGGTAACCGGGCCCCGATCATACAGACTCCAAACGACAGATGGAAGGAACTGGAAGCGGCACATCGACCAGCTACGGTCCAGACTAGCCACCAGCAACCCCGACACCTCAACAACAACAACCAAGGAAAGCAGAGAGGGAGGGGAAGCCCCAACATCCAAGCCGGTAAACAACGGCAGGCCGGAAGCATCAACGGCACCCCCCCCCCAACGCAAGCCAAAGCATCAATGGCACCCCCCCCAACGCAAGCCGAACACCCCCCACCAGAAGACAGAAACACCCAAATAAACCAGCCATACTCACCAGCAGACCTCGAACTGTCGCAGACGGGATCTTCACCTGGAAGGTACAGCCAAGCCAGCTCAACCAGCCCGGAAAGATTCGGAGCCCCACCTACCTGCGCGACTACGTCACGACGCTGCGTCGGACGAAACCATGAGGGGAGGGGTGTTCTGTATTAACATTCTCGAAGACTCGCATTCTGATTGGTCCACCCGAACCGCAACCCGATTGGGCCCTTAAACGACTGTGATTGGAGCGCTAAGAATCTACCGTGATTGGCCGAGCCGATCGCGGGAGATTCAAAGCGCTGCCATTGGCCGCCGAGCCGCCGGCCGGCTGTATAAAGCCAAGCGGCTCGCACACTTTAACTGGTTCTCATTCAGATGCCTCAATAAAGAGCTGATTGTTCACTTTCGCGTCTCGCCTCTTATGTGACCCGATCCACCGATCTAACACATTTCAAGTCAACAGAAGTGAATATAATCACATGTTGCTTTCAGATTGCTTCTGAATCTGAAGAAAAGATCAGTGAATGGAAGTATTCCAGGTTTACCTTGGGAACAAGAATTGGGGCAAATTTGATGCTATTTACACATATCTTAAGCACTGTCACATAGAAAATAACACAGATTTGTTATCATTTGCTCCAGAAACAGGATAAGAACCAATGGTTGAAGTATGGAAGAAAGGATATCTCACTGGAAAATTAAGAGAAATAGTTTGACTTGGACATGCTGGAGGTATTTAATGAAGAGCTGCATGCTAATTTCTGAGAGGTTTTATTATAATACCTTGATTTAGTGATACTTTAATATGGAAACCTTTATCCATCTTTTCTGTCAATCATAAGATATACATGAGGTTAAGATCTGTCTTGTAACTTTCTAACAAATGGTCTAAAAGATGGATTTTCATAGGATGCATAAGCAGCTTTTAACCATATTAGTTTCAAGAATAGTGGCCTTTTAAATGCCAGTTATTAGATAGAGAAACAATAGTAGGTAACTATTGATTTCACAGCATACCAATAAATATCATAGAAGTATTCTGGCTGGCCAACCTAAGCACCTTGATCTTAAGACTAAATAAATCTTTTATCTCATCTAGTATTTTCTGATGTTTATCATTCAGTTTCATGTTCATAATAATTTTCTTAGATCTAATGACTGCTTTATGTTCCAGATCAGTAATATTCTTACTATTACTTAAAATAAACCATATTTGGAAAACTGTAAACAAAATAAAAACTTTTCTGATCAGTTAACTTAAAGGGAGTCTAAAGTATTTTCTGGGGAAAAAGATTCATACCAAATATGCTTGTGAATGCCTGTTATCTCCTGTCTGGTAAAGTACTTGATGATTATGAACATATTGGTATAATTATGAGACAAGATGGCAGTTGCAAAAATAATGTTCAATCAGTGTGCATGACATTTCCACTCAGAGCATTTTTCTATTAAAAAAAAGAATAGTTTTATGTGCTTTCTTCAGTTTACAGATAAACTTCTGATAGATTATTATTTCTTTCAAGAATGGCTAGGTTTGCAGATTAATCTCTTGGACTGTTAGGCTATTAGTTTACAATTGCTTTTTGGAACAAAAAAAAGTATAAAATAACTAAGGGCTCAAAAAATCAGACAATTTGAATTTAATTTCCAGGAAAATTAATTCTAAAACAGAATTTGGGTGGACCCCTGTCTTTTCATCAAAACTCTAATTTGATTCTATGAATAGTGTCTCATATGTAGAATAACTTAATCATAACACACACACACACACACACACACACACACACACACACACACACACGTATGTATCCCAGATAGATACATTTTTCAATAGACAGAGACTTCATAGATCATGTTACACTACACTACACATCCCTTTCATTCTTTGACATCATAGTTTGTCACTGGAAAACTCTTTTTAAAAGGACTTAAATACAACTGCTGATGGAAATTCATGATTTTAAATAATCTATACTTTCATTTGGCTAGAGAAATACCAGGTGGAGATATAGATCAGGATGAATGAGACATCTTGACTTCAAATATTACAGTAAAAAATATACACTTGGGGATTGTCCACAGTAACTTCTTGCGATCTCTTCGCTGATGATGTGAAGCTATTCAACACCACAGACAATACTACTACCCTCCAAAAAGACCTTGACTATGTATCAGAATGGTCAATCAAATGGCAACTTCAAATCTCAACAAATAAATGCTCTGTCTTACATATTGGCAGAAAAAAAATCAGAAAATAAAATACAAGCTAAATAGTCAAGACCTTGTTGAGGATCCAAATTTTGTCAAGGACCTTGGAGTACTCATCTCAAATGATCTAAGTGCTAGAGCCCACTGTAACTACATAGCCAAAAAGGCATTAAGAGTTGTTAATTTAATCATATGTAGCTTCTTCTCTGGTAATATCACACTACTAACTAGAGCATAGAAAACATTTGCTAGACCTATACTTGAATACAGCTCATCAGTCTGGAACCCATATCATGTATCTGATATTAACACTATTGAAAAAGTCCAGAAATATTTCACAAGAGTTTTCTGCTCCTCTACTCATTGCAGACTACCTTATGCCACCAGATTTGAAACTCTAGACCTAGAAAACAGAACTACGCCACCTTCGGTCCGATCTAAGTATAGTATATAAAATCATACAATGCAATGTCCTACCTGCAAATGAATATTTCAGCTTCAATCATAACAATACAAGAGCACACAATAGATACAAACTCAAGGTTAAGCACACCAAACTTGACTGCAGAAAATACGACTTCAGCAACAGAGTGGGCAATGTTTGGAATACTCTACCTGACTCTGTGGTTTTTTCCCCAAACCCCAAAAACTTTAACCTTAGACTGTCTATTATTGACCTCACCCCTTCCTAAGAGGCTGTAGGGGGTGTGCATAAGCGCACCAATCATGCCTACTGTCTCTGTCCTATTGTTTTTTATTTTTCTTATAAGTATCTATCTCATGTATTCAAAGCTATATTTATTGTTATACCTGTATCTTGTAAGTGATTGACAAATCAAATAAATACTAAATACTAAATTTCTTCTTGAATTGTTTTTGCTAAAAATTTGGTATACTACTCTTCCTTAGCTGCATTGAGATAGATATCTAGAACATAAATTTTGTAGAAATGCAGCCTAGAAAATAGAAATTATTTCTTAAAGTCTTATTTCATTATTAGAACATTTCTAATTCCATAATTTATTGCTTTTAGGTTCAAATTTAAATATATAGATGCTTTCATAGAACCAATAAAAAATCAGTAGGGTGATGGACCAGAAAGCTGTCATGGGCTATAAAAGAAGCAAAGTACCAAAGCCAATTAATATATTAGAATAATTATGCATTCTTCATGGAAACATTCGCTTTAAAGCTTACATTTTCTTAATGTCTTCACTATATCATTTTCTTTTCAGTTGTTTGATGCTCATATTGTAAAGACTGTTACCGAAAATCCAAATAATGTGGTGGTTACATCTTTCCCATTGTCCAAACAAGCTCTGATCTTGAGTTCTCTTCTAATTTTGTGTGTCTTGGGCTGTTTCTTGTCTCTCAACAGCATATTTAAATCAGAAACCTTCAGAAAGACTCAATTTTTCTATCATTTTTAAGGTACTTTCCCCATAACAAATAGTAAAAATAATCGAATCACGAGCTAAAAGATAATAAATAATACAGGCAAAAGAAGATAAAAAATTGGACAAACATACAATTGTGTCCCTATCTAATTGTGAGCTAATTGTGAGTAAGAATTGTTTCTCCATCTGCAACAATATCAATGTTTATCAAGAAGCTAAACTCCAACCTGAGACCAAGATAAAACAATGCAGTTCTGTGCTATTTCAAAACTGGCACCAAATCTATGTTGAATAATAAATTGACCTGATTTTGATTTTGGCTCTGTTATAATTGCTTTGTAAGATCAAAGCTGTTTCATTTTACTTTATTTAATTTAGTTTACTTTATTTCAGCAATGAAATTCTGAGGAACACCTGGGTGGACTGTTTCCCCATTGGTGCCCCTCTGTGCCTCCTTGACTCAACACAAGCATTAATATATTCCTCTCTACCCTTGTAAGCTTCACCATCCTGGTATCTATCTGCAAGCCTTGTTTTGATTAGGTCTGTTTTCCATTTGTCCCAGCAATACAGAACCATGACTAAAGCAAAGGAGAAAATATGGGCATATGAACTGATCTCAAAAGGAACTACTGAATGCAGTGGAGGGAAGAGGGCTGGATGGTTTTAACAAGTCTTACTGTTAGTAATATTCAAATTTCCCAGCAAATGGCAGACAAATTGATGAAATATCTAAACATAGATATGGGGCAGGCTAGCAAGCTGCTTTATTTCTTTTTCATGTACAAAGAAGTGAGAAGATACTTGGGGCTTTAGATGGCATTGAAAGCTACTTCCCTCTTTTTTGTGAAGGTTTTTTATGTTTTTAGGGATTGAAGCTGGACAGAAGTTAAAGGAACTTAAAGTTGGCTTCAGTTGAAAGAATTTGAAGGATGTCAAGTGAAAGTGCTCTTACCCAGAAGGTTCTGATGGGCTAAATAACTTTTCCTACCCATTGTAATAAGTTGGCCTCATTATCATTTATTAATTGTCAGTATTTAGGCATGTCTATGAAATGATATTTCTGAAACATGATTCCAGATCTTTCAAGAGGAATTCTTTTTATAAGCAATCCTTCCCAGGTGCCATTACAAATAATTCTGGAGCAGTCTTTAGAGGGTGAGGCATAGCTAATAGCTCTTTATCAATACACATGAAAGAACATGTGTTTTGTACATTAGCATCTTAACTTTCTTTTTTACAGTGATGTACAATACAGTAGGTGACTTTAAATGACCTTCTTGTTTTTCTCCCCTTTGGAAAAACAAACAATAATCTTCTCTCCAAAATTCGGTCTACACAATATCATTAAAGACAAGAAAAGAATAACACATAGATTTAAATGTTTACTGGTTTGTGTCAGTGTTGGGAAATAGAATGAATAATTCATATCAAACTAGTAGAATGTAGCATTTACATAAAATAATACTTTCCAAATATATGGTAAGTACTAATTACTTGCCTTATTTGCCATGACTATGATATTAAATATTCATAAAAATGTGATTATTTCTTTGATTTGGCAGGCATTTAGATTTCTCTACAGCTTTTCACACTGCTAATTTTAATCCAGTAAATTATCTGGAAGAAAACAGTATGCAACCTAAAAACTGTTCTAAATTCACTCCCAACATTATGGATGTAATGATCCATTACAGCCAAACTTCAAGAAGGTCTTGCAAGAAACTCAGAATTAAACAAAGAAATATGGACACTATCATCATTATTTATCAGATATATTTATTAGAATTATATTTTATTTTGTATTCTTTTACAAATGCACAATTATCATACACAAATGCATGCTATACACACACACATACAAATCACATGAACACACACACAAATCTGAAAATGTAATCCTTCCCAAATCTTGAAATGGGGTGTCTTTATGCTACAGCTTATTATTGATGCTGACTCTGATTCATTCATACTCCTCATCTATATGTTTTCTTTCTATGCACAATGATAATATTTATGGTATATCTTTCTTGTCATAATCCCGGGACTGAACTTTTAATGGTATGGAGATGAAGTGTGACTTGGGGTGAATTTAGACTCTGGGAGGGGAGGGTGCTATCTGTAGTTATCTGTTAAAATGGTACTTTGTAATATAGTATATTGTCCATGGTTGCCTTTTTCTGTAAATAGGCAGGCTGTGCCCGAGTATACATTTAATAAGAGTTTGTACAATGTTTTCAGAAGTCTAGCCTCCAAAGTTGGAGGAGACCTCTGATCTAATCCTTCTAAAAACCTCAGTTGAAAACTATTATTTAGGGATTTACCACTTACTGAGTTGGCTGTATTGGACTGCCCTGTAAACCATTATCCTGTTTTTATATTCTGTTTTGCATGATGAGTGGGGTCATTAGTGGTTCACAATATTGACAATGTGCATAGTACTTAACAACAATTTAATAACCCATAACACATACAATTTATAAATATAATTAAGATGAAGCATTCAATTGATATTTAAGACAAAGGCCCATAAGAACTTCAAAAAATGCACTTCAAATAACACTAAAATATAACTTACCCAAAGCACAGTATAGCAAGTTTACAAGTACAGCTTGAAGCCTGAAGGTCTAAAGACACCTTTACCTGTACCAGCCTTTGTTAGTTACATCCCTAACTTCTCATCTTCTCATACCAGGTGGAAATCAAACAGAGGACTAGGGAACAATCAAACAGAAGACCAGGGAACAGAGACCTAGTTTGCCCTAGTCCTAAGGCACCAGGCCTAGACCTAATAGAAAGCAGGATAGACCAGGATAGAAAGCAGGAGACTGTGAATTCAAGTCCTGCCTTAGCCATCAAAGCCAGCTGAGTGTTTTTGGGTCAGTCACTCTCTCTCAGCCCCACTCACCTCACAGAGCTGTTGTTGTGGGCAGTGGTGGGATTCAATTTTTTTTTACTACCGGTTCTGTGGCTGTGGCTTGGTGGGCATGGCAGGGGAAGGATACTGCAAAATCCCATTCCCTCTCCACCCCACAAACCTGCTTTCCAGCTCTGTTCTCCTGTGCAGGGCAACAAAAGAAGACCCAGACAATCAGCTGGGACTTGGGAGGCAGAGAATAGATGGGGGTGGGGGCAGTCAGAGGTGATATTTGATGGTTCTCCAAACTACTCAAAATTTCCACTATTGGTTTTCCAGAACTGGTCAGAACCTGCTAAATACCACCTCTGGTTGTGGGGAAAATAGGAAGAGAAAAATGTATTGGATATTACTGCCTTGAGTTCACTGCCTTGAATTATTTGTAAAAATAATAACAAATAAAGTAAATAAATATTAATTAATAAATAAGGTCTTTCATAACTCATATTTGAACTTAGCAAGCCTGCTTCTTATTTAAGTTGTACCAGTTATCACTTCAATTCCAGGTGCCATTCATGTTGTCGGTTATGACCTTTAAAGCTGAAATGATTTGGGGTCCTCCTTCCATATACATCTACCTGGCCAGTAAGAATATACAAAGGTTATACTTTATCTTGGGATTCAATATTTCTCCAGTCTCAGTTCTATTATGAAGTGAATGGCAAAGAAAATAGAAATTGTAAATTAATTTTTTGAAAATTCCAAATACTGCAAGATGTTATTGCCAATATAATCAATGTTATTTCCATATTTTACTTTTTTGCTAGGTGATGAAGGTGCATCTGGCCCTAACAGTTTTGTCTCCAGCCTGTAGAGCTCCAAAAATACTGCTTACAAATTGTAATTGTTAATGTGATGAAAGGAGAAAAATAATATGACAAAATCACATTAATCCTTATTAATATATTGTAATTTCATTTAATTCATATAAGATTAAAGGTATATGTATGCTTTAGAATTTACCCATTTGACCTGCACTTACCTGCATCCAAAATGGGCCATGTGAAGACTCCTGGGAGGGGAGGAGAGGAGTGGGCAGGGCCAGTCAGAAGTGGGATTTGGGCATTCTCCAAACTGCACAGAATCTTAGCTGGGGGCTCTCGCGAACCCCAGCAGCCCAGCCCTGAATGTAGTCCCTGGCACAGTGTCTATAACAAATATGTCCTTTAAGCCTTTTCCTAATTTTAGCATAAAGAATGGGAGTGAGCAAGGTTCAGTGTACTTGGAAAGAATGGGTATTCTGGAAGATGTCCTCATTTAAGTAACATTGCAACATCATATAATCTGTTCACAACCAGCTAGCTTTTTTTTAAAATGGCCAAATAAGGCATTTCTAGTTGAACTGGAACACTCAGTGAGGCAACAAGCTTTGTAGACACATTTGATGTGAACTCTTAAAATATAGCCATTCAATAGGAAATAGGTGTGGAGAAAGTTGTACAGATTGATTTTGCTGAGATCATACTCAAGTGCTTGAAAAGTGAAGAATTTAACATAATCCCTTGTTTCTCTTTCTTAAAAAGGCAGATTTTCTGACTGTTGAAAATAGGTCTCATTCTTATGAGATTGAGGAAGGTAAGAGAAATAAGTGAGGCAAAGAAGAGACGGATCAAAGATGATGCTCTTAGCATCAAAGAGACGGTAAAGAAAAATGGCATGGGGAGATCCAAGTAGTTCACATGGCACAAAAGTAGATATGTACCAACTTATAGATATATAGGATCTACTCGAGACTCTTAATGCTGCTGGTGTCTCAAAAGGCTGTTTCCCACAGAGAATATTGGTAAGTTTATCACTCACCTGCATAGGGATTGCAGTTCCAGAGGCAGATTATTATATTGTTAGCTATTTTGTATTATCTATGGGTGCATAGAGAATGCTTGCATATTGCAAATTTGATTTTGATTTGGAATTGTAACATACATCCTGATACTTTGCACACATAAACTACATGCATTCCCATTGAATTACTGCAGGTGGCTTTTAAGATAGGCTGACAGACAAGATAGGCTGGACTTAATTCTTACAAACAGAGAAGAAGTAATAGAGGGAGTTGAAACTGCAGGAACCTTGGGTGAGAGTGACCATGTTGCACTAGAATTCAACATACTACAAACACAAACAATACAACATAAAGACATCAGAGTCTTGGATTTTAAAAGAGCTGATTTCAGTAAATCCAGAGAGAACTTGGAAAAGATTCCATGGATGAAAATCCTAAAGGGGAAAACAACTCAAGAATCTTGGGAAATTCTGAAAAGTACAATCATAGAAGCCCATACCAGCACAATACAATTGAGAAAAAAAAACAAGAAATCTAAGAAGAAATCAGCATGGCTGCACAAAGATCACTCTGGCAAATTGAAAGAAAAAAAGGACAAGTACAAAAAATGGAAAGAAGGACATACAACTAAGACAGAATATCAGCAGATAGACAGAATCTGCAAAGATGAAGTCAGGAAAGCAAAGGCTCAGAACGAACAAAGACTTACAACAAAAGTAAAAGATAATAAGAAAGTTTCTTCCAACATATAAATAACAAGAAAAAAATCAAGGAAACAGTTGGTCCACTAAAGAGAGAAGATGGCAAGGAAGTAACAGGCAACAGAAAGAAAGCAGAACTGCTTAACTCATTCTTTGCATTGGTCTTCATGCAAAAAGACCACCAAAAACATAACTGTAAAAGACAGACGAGAGACAAAAGTTAAAATAAGCAAACAAATAGAGAGCACCTGTCTGATCTTGATGAACACAAATTACAGGGCCTGATGGATTACATTCCAGAGTTTTAAAGGAGCTGGCAGAGGTCATCTCAGAACCACTGCACCATATAAACAACAATCTCTTATCCCTTGATTGGCAATTTCTATTCTCTGGATGCAATACTATAGAAGACCATTACAACATATTTTTACTTGAAGTCAAAAGAGTCATTAAACTATATGTACCATTAACAACTCCCAAAAACAGAAAAAACAAATGATCCAAAACAATAAGGAAGCTTCAATCCAAAAATAAATCACTTTGGCGGAAAAACAAATCTGGTCACGTTGCCAACTTCAAAAGCCGATACAAAAACTTATGCCACCAGATAAAAACTGAATGCACCAATTATCACATTAAACAAGAAGAAAACCGTCTACGCACCAATTCCACCCGCACTTTCTACAATTTTTTAAACAACAAACTAAAAGACTCAAGGTCCATCCCACCCCTGAAAGGACCTAATGGTAAAGACTGCAACAATGACACTATTAAAGCCAACCTCTTTAACACATTCTTTGGCTCAGTATTTGTAAACAGCAATGGATCATGTCCAATATTTCCTAGTCGAACCACAGACAACTACAGTGATCTAATACATATCGATTTTACAGAAGACAATGTTGAAAAAGCACTACGCAATCTAAAACCATCTCTATCTATTGGACCGGATGGAATATGTGCCTATTTCTTAAAAAAGCTATCCACTGCCATAGCCAAACCTCTAAGCATAATCTTTGAAAAATCTTTCAGGACCAGTTCCTTGCCTAACCTATGGTCACAAGCCACAGTCATCCCCATCTTCAAAAAGGGAGACCCTTGCCTAGTTGAAAATTACAGACCAATCTCTTTATGCTGTGTCACCTGTAAAGTCATGGAATCAATTATTAACCAATCCATCATCCTCCACTTGGAAACAAACAACCCACTCTCTAATAAACAATCTGATTTTAGGAAAAAACTATTCTGTAATCTGCAGCTCTTACACTGCAAAAACATATGGACTACACAACTCGATCAGAGCAAAGCAATAGACACAATCTACATAGACTTCTGTAAGGCCTTTGATTCAGTGGTACATGACAAACTACTCCTAAAACTAAAATCTTATGGTATCTCTGGACACCTGGATAGAACTGGACAGAAGCATTCCTGTCAAACCGACAACAAATGGTCAAAATTGGGAGTGTCGTATCAAATTCTGTACCTGTCAACAGTGGTGTCCCCCAAGGCAGTGTTCTAGGATCAACTCTCTTCATACTCTACATAAATGACCTCTGTGATCATATTAAGAGCAACTGTGTCTCTTTGCTGATGATGTAAAGTTGTTCAATACCACAGACAATACTGCTACCCTTCAAAAAGATCTTGACTATGTATCAGAATGGTCAAACAAATGGCAACTTCAAATCTCAACAAATAAATGCTCTGTCCTACATATTTGCAAAAAAAAAAAATACAGCTCATCAGTCTGGAAACCACATTATGTATCTGATATTAACACAGTTGAGAAAGTCCAAAAATATTTCACAAGAAGAGTTCTCCACTCCTCTACTCATTGCAGAATACCTTATGCCACCAGATTCAAAATTCTAGACCAGGACAACCTAGAACTATGCTGCCTTCGGTCGGATCTAAGTACAGTATATAAAATCATACATTGCAATGTCCTACCTGTCAATGAATACTTCAGCTTCAACCATAACAACACAAGAGCAAACAATAGATACAAACTCAAGGTTAATCACACCAAACTTGATTGCAGGAAATATGGCTTCAGCAACAGAGTGGTCAATGTCTGGAATACTCTACCTAACTGTGGTTTTTTTCCCCAAACACCACAAACTTTAACCTTAGACGGTCTACTATTGACCTCACCCCTTTTCTAAGAGGTCTGTAGGGGGAGTGCATAAGCGCACTAACATGCCTACCGTCCCTGTCCTATTGTTTCTTTTATTTTTCTTATATGTATCCATGTATTCATAGCTGTGTTTTTACTTATACCTATTATCTTGCAAGCAATTGACAAATAAAAAAAATATCTTTCAAAAATCCTGGAGCACCAGAGAACTACCAGAGGATTGGAAAAGAGCTGATGTGTTTCCCATCTTCAAAAATGGGGAAAAAAAACAAGACCCAGGAAACTATAGACCAATCAGCCTAACATCAATACCCGGGAAGATACTGGAAAAGATAATAAAAAAACAGATCTGCCAACATCTAGAAACAAGTAAAGTCATAACTAGCAGTCAGCATGGGTTTGTTAAAAACAGATCATGCCAAACCAATCTTATTTCATTCTCTAACATAGTGACATAATTAGTAGA
This sequence comes from Pseudonaja textilis, assembly GCF_049901715.1. Lineage (NCBI taxonomy): Eukaryota > Metazoa > Chordata > Lepidosauria > Squamata > Elapidae > Pseudonaja > Pseudonaja textilis. The sequence goes on along the minus strand of NC_141992.1, from coordinate 165,089,150 downwards.
CCAGCGAAATATTGTGGACATAACATATTTAGATTTCAGCAAGGCATTCAACAAAGTAGGTCACAACCTACTTCTTGGTAAGCTAGAAAAAAGTGGAATAGATAGCACCACCACTAGATGGATTCGCAACTGGCTGACAAACCATACTCAACGAGTAGTCCTTAATGGGTCTAAGTCTTCATGGAAGGAAGGAAGCAGTGGGGTGCCACAAGGTTCTGTCTCAGGCCCAGTACTCTTCAATATGTTCATTAATGACTTAGATGAGAGAATAGAAGGGGAACTTACCAAATTTGCAGTTGATACTAAGCTGGCAGGAATAGCAAACACCCAAGAAGATAGGCTCAAGATCCAGATGGATCTTGACAGACTAGAACACTGGGCCTTATCTAACAAGGTGAAATTCAATGTAGAGAAAAGTAAAGTCCTACGCTTAGGCAAGAAAAACCAAAAGTACACATATGGACTGGGTGAAACCAGGCTCAATAGCAGTAACTGTGAGAGGGATCTTGAAGTCTTAGTGGACAACTAGCTAGATATGAGCCAGCAGTGTGCAGCTGCCACCAAAAACGCTAATGCAATCCTAAATTGCACTAGCAGAGGGATACAATTGAGATCAAGTGAGGTATTAATATCACTCTATAAAGCCTTAGTAAGACCACACCTAGAGTACTGCATCCAGTTTTGGTCACCACATTATAAAAAAGATGTTGAGACTCTAGAAAAAGTGCAGAGAAGAGCAACCAGGATGATGAGGGGACTGGAGGCTAAAACATACAATGAACGGTTGCAGGAACTGGGCTTGGCTAGTCTAGTAAAGAGAAGGACCAGGGGAGACATGATAGTGGTCTTCCAATATTTGAGGGGTTGCCACAGGGAGGAAGGGGTCAAGCTATTTTCTAAAGCGCCTGTAGGCCAGACAAGGAATAATGGATGAAAACTGAACAAGGAGAGATTTAACCTGGAAATAAGGAGAAATTTTCTGACAGTGAAAACAATCAACCAATGGAACAGTTTGCCCTCCAAAGTTGTGGGAGCGCCTTCACTTGAGACTTTCAAGAAGAGATTGGACTTCCATCTGTCAGAAATGGTATAGGTCTCCTGCTTGGGCAGGGGGTTGGACTAGATGACCTACAAGGTCCCTTCCAACTCTGATTATCTGTCATCTGTTAAGATTTGCATCACAACATATCTGCTCACCTGCTTGCTTTGAACAGCCCTCTCTCCTCTCCCTTGGGTACACTGCTGGTTGCTATTAAACCATATGAGTGAAAGTAACATATTCCTTCCAGACATGAATTCCACCGAGAATCAAGGTATTTATGAGCTGTATGATCTTCAGTGCAGGAACTGGGACCTGAAAAATTTAAAAGTTATGTTTGAATACAGGGCAGATGGGATACTTAAGATACTTATGGATGAAACAAGAAGAGGTAGAGGGAGGAATGAATGGGTTCCGAAAGGTGAGTTATGAGTTTTGCAAATAGAGAAAACCACCACCATCAAAATATATCTTTTGTTTTGGACACTCCTGTTGAGTCTTGCCTGTTCATTTGGATTGCTTTCATTTGGTTCCATTTATTGGACATTTTAAGTGTAAAAATGTAGAATAAATGGGCTTTTACTTGTAAGACTGATCACATCTCCTTTTTATTGATGCACCTAAAATATTTTTAAATAATAGTTATTAATGAGGGATGTAGAGGAGTCTACTGATGCTGAATAAAAAGGCTGAGAGCTGTTTAGTCAAAAATTTATAATTTGCCTTTTTTATTTCGTCAATTATTGGATCGTTTTCTATCCCAAGATAACTGGTTGGCAATTTCTTTTTCATTTTGTTACCATGAACTTTCAAATTGCCTCTTACATTTGATGGCTTTGAAAAGAAAGTCAAACCCAATGTCTCTGATTTATGTGTTCTAAATTATGATGCTTTTCCTTCTCCACCTCCTTTCCTATATTTGCACTTCAACAGCACTGTGATTTTATAGTTTTTTTTATATATACATTTTTAAATATAGACCTATCTTAGCTCATCCATAATAAAATTCAATTGACCACTGCAAATTGATATATTCCAGTGTCTCTTGCCCTTTTATGAAGCTGGAATAAATTAATCAGAACATATATGAAGAATACCAGATCATAATGATAATGGTTTTGATTCAGACAAGCCTATTTTAAAGTACCACTGCAGTAATGTGTAGAAGAAACTGATTTCGGTGGGGGCGTGATTGATATGAACCCAAACCAATGTAGCATAAGAAAAAGTATTAACAAAATAAAAAGATTCCAACAACTAAGAAGATTCATTGTTGGAATGAATATATCTAGGCATGATCAATTTAATGTTCAGTTTAATAGCAATGGCATTTAGACTTATATACCACTTCAAGGTGCTTTACAGTCCTCTCTAAGTGGTTTACATAGTCAGCATATTTCCCCCAACAATCTGGGTCCTTAATGATTGAATTCTCAGTGAAAATATTCAATATTTTAAAAAAGCTGTAAATACTAGGCCATTTGCAGAGAACCCAGTACACCTAAGCTTACGTTGTTGTGCTTCAGGCATTTGTCTCATTCATTAGTGGGTTGCACCTATGTATTGTATACTCAGAAGATCCACCCTGAAGTGAAATTGGCTAGAATGCCCTTGAAAGACAGCATTTTATCTTCATAGTTCACATTTAAATAATGTATATTTTTTTCTCTTACATTTGGCACTCCTTTTATATATGTATAAAAAAAGCATTGCTTTTAACAAATTACTGTATCAGGTTAAAATACATAGAATAAATAAAGTCAATAAATAAAACAACTTTGTATTCTCAAATTGCAGGTTAAAAATGTTCTCAGGCTGCATGCATGTTTTATCTCACACAGATGGTTTTCCAGGTAGAGGGTGCCAAAACAGAAAAGGCCCTTTTCTGTGTTGACACCTAGTGAATCTCTGCATCTGGCACAATCTGGAGGGCTTCTAATGATGATCATAGCATTCAGGCAGGAAGAAGGCAATCTGTCAGATATCCTAATTCAAGATTGTTTAGCGTCTTATCAGTAAATATCAAAAACCTAGTAATAAAGTGAAGTCGTTTCAACCGTAAAAAGAATATACTGTGTGTTTAGCAAATTTTAAAAATGATTATCTCCACTTCATCTAATGCACATGGTTCTTCCCTTTGTAGCTTTTATACATATTTTAAACAAAACAACAAGATTGGTTGCTAGAAGTTTAACCAGGACATTTAGAGTATGCATGCATTTCATAGAACACAGAAGTGAATTACTGCATAACTTTCTATGAGGAAATTTTCCCTAATATTTGAAACTCTGGTTTGTCTGGTTGTAAAGTCTGTGTCTTTATTTCCTCTTGGCTCATGTGCAACTGAAATGCTTGTCTAGTTTCCCTCCAGTCTGAGTTATGGCTTTCTGTGGGAGTGAAACTTCAGTGGTTGTGGAAGATCTATGGCAGAATTTAGTGCACCCTGACTTGTCCTGCTTTCTCCTGGCAGTATTCAACACCATCAATCACTTATGAGGATTAGGCAGACTTTGATTGAGGTGGTTCCTCAGTGGGCAATCCCAGCTACTGTTGTTGGGAAAGAGGAGGTATGGATACCTCTATGGAGATTCTCAGTTATCCAGGTCACGGTTGCCCCAAAGGTGGTTTTTCAAGAGGCAACTGGACTTTTTGGTTTTTCTCATCCAAGAAGCTTCTTCAGCTCTGACTGGATGACTTTATCTGTGTCATTAGGGTCACTTGAGTGATGAAATGGGTGTGGAGCCCTCTTGGAACTGTTGAAAGGACTGTGTTTGTGACACAGATAAACCTCCTGGCGACCTTAACGACTCGCTAAAAGGATGCAAATGACCAGCGGTCTGCAAGGAGTATAAATCCCTCCATTCCCCACCATCCAGTCAGAGCTGAAGAAGCTTCTTGGATGAGAAGCAAAACATCTTCAAAGAAAAACCCAAAAGTCCAGTTGCCTCTTGAAAAACCACCTTTGGGATACCCCAGAGTGGTAATTTGCATCCTTGACATCTTATCTTTTGATTACTGCAATTCATTCTATATATTTTGTTTTTTTCTACCAGCCTGGGAAAGATCTCTGTAAAGCAAACTATTATAATGAGAGAAAAAAAAAAAAACCACCATCATGTTGGATTTTCTGTCTTGGATAGAAAAATATCGTCTGGGGCTTTCTGAATATCATGATGCAGTTTTCTGAAGATAATGCTCTTGAAATCTGAAGAAAAAGCTACAGGGTAAAAATAAAAGTCACTTCTAGACTATTGTTAATTGCCATTGTTTATATATATTTTAATACATTTGTACTGAACCAATCTTGTTTTAATTGCACAGAAAAATGCCACACCCCACTATCCAACCTGCAGTATAGTCTTGGTGCACCGGAGACGTTATGACCTGCTTGCATTTAAATCACTCCTTTATCAGAACGAGGTAGCATGCAAGAAAAACCTTAGATGAGCAAGCAGGAAAAAGAACAAAGCAGTGAGGAATGGCTGGCAAGCTGCCTAAAGCACTGAACTGAGAGATGAGCTTTTGACTCTGCTATGTTAAGGAGCAACTGGAATTCTGTTCTCAATCAATGGAAGATAATATCCCAGAATCCCATGACTCTATCTGACATAGGCTGGGATATCACGTTCCCTTGGTGCACAAGCTCATAAATATCCTCCTGATTCCCTTCAATAAGCACAAGCTAGAGGTTAATGCTCTAGGGATGTTTGATTCCCTGCTGTTTTAAATAATTTCATGGGAAACCTAATGCAATAGGACACTAGTTTGAAGAGGTTATTATCCTCATCAGATTACTCACTTTCCCCCCATTATTTTCCACCAATTTTCTGGTCTCATCGGTCCTCTCCATTCATTTACTGCAAATGATCCTTCAAAACGACATTCCGTGGTTGGGTGGAGACAGTATTGGAGAAAACTTAATCCCTAATCAGTGGCCTGTCAATGCTAGTAGTAGTGGGAATCTTTCTTCCACCTTCTGCTTGCTTGGTTGTCCAATTCATTGTGTTTGTTGTCATTGAAAACATATTTCCTGTCCCCTGGCAAGGATGTTCAGAGATACAAGCGTAAGTACAATGATGGAAAATGCAGAATTGCCCCAAGGGTGTTTATGAATCTATTAAGTGCCAGCCAGCTCTGGACAGAACAAAACAGGGCATGTTTAAGACTTATTAATACACTGTAGGGGAGAAATAGCACATGCTGGGCAGGCCATTATATCCTTTTCTACTCTTGTTGTCCTACTATCTATATACCATTAAAACTCTCATTGTCATGACCTTTACTTGGACAAATGGTGCATCATGGGGCAACAATTTTTGAACTAAGCTTCCTCAGATAGGCTAATTTACAGAATGTATCTCAAATCTGGGACTCTCTGACTTGTAAGGGAATGAAATTTGAAGAAGGTGTGGTTGCTTCAGTGCTACTGGCTGCTACTGCTTTGGTCACATGACCTTCATTTTCAACATTTGTCAGTTTCCCAGCCAGTCCCACAATCCCCATTCCTTCCCCTACCCAGCAAGGAATCGACTTATCATGTATTTCCTAAAGAAGTACCAACTTTAAGGTTACTGAAGAAAGGCATGGATATACAGTATTTATTCCTTTATCTGCCCCTTCTCTCTATCCTACTGTGAACCCGATGCAAGCCAGCTCCTCCTTTAGCCACCAGAGATCAGGTAGATAAATCTTGTTTTAGTCCTCATGAGATCATGTGATCCTATTTTTATTCTATCTCTGATAGCTTCCTACAACTCAGAAGAGGAGCTGGCAGGATTCTAAACTCTTCTGAGGTGAGAATGGCGACATACAACATTGTGGTAAAAAATAAAATTAAATAAAGATACTTAGCATAATTATATCATGTGGAAAGAGAATGGGGACATTGTGGTCACGAGATGACACCAAACATCATCAGAATGTGGCAAGGAGGAGGAAAGATGAAGAAATAAAGGAATGAAGAGCTGCACATCTACAGAATTACAAGGAAAAATACAGAATGAGGAAGCAAATAAAGATGGAGCAGGAAAGAAAAGATCAACTTGATAATTTATAATTAAGACTAATAGCAGTGAGAGCTCCACAGCATGACAATTAACCATTAACCATAAAATATCAACAGAGAAAGAGCACGGCAAAATTCACAAGTTGCACAATGTAGTATTTTTGTTGATCTTGGTGCATATGACCAAAATCTGCCCCTCACTGTTATGCATTCCTATTCCCTGGAAAAATCACATCATCTGCTATGGCAATAACGTTGATACCAGTGACAGGAAAGCACATTCAGGATTCAAGATATCCATCAAACTGTTCTTTGTAACACTGTAGAGACCTTGAATACTGCAAATTTGTTTTAACATGTCCTTATATCTTGGTTCATCTCATGAAATTACAAGAAAAATTAATTTCACATGCATTAGATGCTTCCATGGAATGATGGAAGAATATTGTCCCTTCATTGCTGTCAGAGGTGGTATTCAGCCAGTTCTGACAGGTTCTGGAGAACTGGTAGTGGAAACTAGTGAGTAGTTTGGAGAACCAGTAAATATCACCTCTTGTTGGCCCTGCCCCCATCTATTTGCTGCCTTCTGAGTCCCAGCTGATCAGACTCCCAGCTGATCAGCTGGATCTTCTTTTGTTGCCCTGCACAGGAGAACAGAGCTGGAAAGTAGGTTAGTGGAGTGGGGAGGGTATGGGGATTTTACAGTATCCTTCCCCTGGAGTGGGGAAGAAATGGAGATTTTGCAGTATCCTTCTCGTGTCATGCCCATCAAGCCACACCACACCCACCAAGCTATGCCCAGAGAACTGGTAATATTTTTTTTTTAATAACACTACTGATTGCTGTCAATAAAGGAGCTAATGCTTTTCATTTTCTAACAGAATTCCTGAATTCAACTGAATTATCTCGACTGCTACCACATAAACTGGAAATAAATGCAGAATCTCCCATCTTTTTGATAGGGAACTTGGATCTCCCAAGTCTTCGCAATGGAGCAGTGGTGGGATTCAAATATTTTTTACTTCTGTGGGCATGGCTTGGTGAGCATAGCTTGGTGGGCATGGCAGGGGAATGATACATTAGAATCTCCATTTCCACCCCACTCCAGGGGAAGTGTACTGCAAAATCCCATTCCCTCCCCACCCCACTAACCTGTTGTCCAGCTCTGTTCTCCTAGGCAGGACAACAAAGATCTAGCCGATCAGCTGAGACTGGGGAGGCAGAGAATAGATGGGGGTGGGGCCAGTCAGAGGTGGTATTTGCCAGTTCTCCAAACTACTCAAAATTTCTGCTACTGGTTCTCCACAATTGACCTGAACCTGCTGAATACCACCTCTACAATAGAGACTGATAAGCATGGACGAATTTCATTGTAGCAAAGTTAAACATTGGTGTTTTGAAATATGACATCATCATGATTCCAAGCATTATGCTCAATTTATCAGAAGGTGAAGATGTGAGAGAATACAATTACCAATATAGTCATGCTTTGCTCTTATTATACATAAAACACAAGGACAACTGATGAAGAATATGATGATTTATCTGTAAAAAGCAGTATTTCGCTACAGTATGTTGCATTAAGCCAGGGAAACAATTGTGAAAATATTAGAATATTCTTAAAGAATGGCAGCTCAATCACAAATATTGTCACAAAGCATCCTATGTTAAATGAAAAGCATCTATATTTTTCTTGCGATGTATCTTTCTTCTGTAATAAAATATTTTCTTCCTTAATTTTGAAACAAAAACAACAGCAATCTGTCAGTGGTCATTCTGTTTCTCTGTTTAGGTAAGGAAAAAAATCTCTGAAAAGTGTTTCTATAAGGCTATAGTATGTAACATGTAATCCCACATGGACCTTTATGGTCTACAAGTGGTACAAGATGTAGGTTTCAAATTAACCTTTGCATCAGCATTAGTTTTCACAAAAGTGAAGTTTTGTACAATCCTTAATTTAATTCTGTGAACATTACTTCTATGCCAACCCCAAATTAAACAAATGCCTTAAAAGACAGCTGGTGTTAGTTATGCTCAGTTATGCCATTTGTATACATCTTAATTTTTCTTACTTGTGCATGCACGTATGTGTGTGTGTGTGTGTGTGTGTGTGTATGTATGTATTTATGTACGTATGTGAGACATTCACATATGGATTTGCATACATAGACACTCTCATTCTTACATGATATTTCATGATTTAATGTGTGGCTATATAATGTTAGTAAGATTATGAACAAAGCACCAAGATTCTTTCTGATTCTGAAGAAAGCTCAAGAAATCCCACAAGGGGGTTAGGAAGCAAATGAAAAGTGGCAGGAGGAAACTCTCTGAAGTGTAATTGCAAAAGATGGTTATAATTAAATGATCTGAAATTTTTATGAGATATTCCTTCAAGGAGCAGGGACAAGGTAGGCCAATCTAAACAGCCACTCCCAAATGATCTTACTCAGAGGAAAGTGGGTGTCAGTCTCTCCAACAACAGTTTGCCTAAGGACACATTTAACTGCCAACATGATATAAGGGGGTGTTTGTCATTTATTCTTCTTGCAATTATATAGCACTGTATAGAAAGATATTTTGCCACTGTGAACAATAAGAATGTCTGCTAGCTGGGAGTTGCTGTGTTACCTAAGAACGATTTTTATTTTTATTTTTAAAAAAATGCATTTTGAAGTTTGAACTAATGATGTGGATGACATTAAGTGAGATTGCCAAATACTGGTAATTTACTTTTGTCGTCACATTAATGTGGGCCCACCTGTGATGAATTGGAAACTAAATAAGCACATCAGTTCTAATTAGAACATCAGTTCATAGGCTGGATTTAGTTAAGCAGCAGCCCTGGTTTTCAAAAAGATCCATATTCACAATACAACCCTCATTTATAATTTTTATTTTGTACTCTCTTTATTATTACTTTTTAAAATCCATATTTTTAACTGTAAATAATTGGGGGGATTTCCCCCCAACTTGAATTAGATTTAACATTCTATTCTACTCCTTTTAGGGTGGATGGAAAATATTCAGACAGGCAATATTTTTGAGGAGTCAGATAAAAATACCAGTTCTAAGTACATTAACTGATGGTTACATCACTAATATCTGATTACTTTTAAATATTGCAACTTAATAAGGAAGTAGACAGCAACAGGAATGAGTGTCCTGTTCATCTAATCTTCTTGGCTATAAAAAACAGGACTAGAAACTCATGCGTTTAAATGTTTTTGGTGATGTAGTTGCTATAATGACAAATCTTCTGAAGTCTGTTTATTTGTCTGATGCTTCACAAATGAAGTGATGCTTAATTTGGATGCAAAAGTTTTTGCTCGTTTAGTAAATATTCATGATGAAAATCTGTTGTCCTCTAGAAAGTCACTGTGCTAATGGGTTTATAATAGGAATATACAAAATATCCTTTTACTTTGAATATTATATTTTTGATGACATATCTTAACTCCTAAATTTCTTTCTGACTGCTGTACAAACCCAACACAATCATCTCTCTCTCTCCCCCTCTCTCTCCCCCTCCCTCCTCTCCTTTCTCCTCTCTCTCCCCCTCTCTCTCCCTCCCTCCCTCCTCTCTCCTTTCTCCTCTCTCCCTCCTCCCTCCTCTCTCCTTTCTCCTCTCTCTCTCTCTCTCTCCCACTCCCTCCTCTCTCTCTATCTATGCAGGTAGTCCTTGACTTACAACAGTTTGTTTAGTGACTGTTCAAAGTTACAACAACACTGAAAAAAGTGACTGGCTCATATTTATGACGGTTGCAGTGTCCCAGGGTCACGTGATCCCCTTTTGTGACCTTCTCATAAGCAAAATCAATGGGGAAGCTAGATACACTTAACAGCCACACCACTAACTTACCAACTGCAGTGATTTATATAATAACAGTGGCAAGAAAGGTCATAAAATGGGACAAAATTCATTTAACAAATGTTTTATTTAGCAGTGGAAATGTTGGGTTCCATTCTGGTCATAGGTTGAGGACTACCTGTATCTATATCTACAGTGCATTCAGAAAGTATTCAGATCCCTTTCACTTTTGTCAATTTTGTTATGCTACAGCCTGATTCTACAGTCTTTGAAATTCATTTTTTTCTCATTAATCTATACTCAGTACCCCGTAATAACAAAGTGGAAACAGAATTTTGGAAATGTTTGTAAATGTATTAAATGAATTTCAACAACTGTAGAATCAGGCTGCAGCATAACAAAATTGTCAAAAGTGAAGGTGGTCTGAATGCTTTCTGAATGCATTGTATATCTATATTTATATTTCAATCAGTATTTCTACACACTGTATATCCATATCTATCATTTCTTTCTATCTATCTATCTATCTATCTATCTATCTATCTATCTATCTATCTATCTATCTATCATTTATCCATCCACACAAACATGCATACAAACATGCTGGGTTCAACAATCATATCTCACCTATTCCACGACTATCATATTTACTCAGAAGTTTTAAGAAATATATTCTCAAATAATAATTGTATTCTTTATTAATCTTCACTGTTTATTTTCTGAATAGCTATTGCTAAGGAAGTTGTGACTTTTTGTGCAAATATTTTGATCACTCTGTATATTGATTCACATCAAAATAGATTGTATGACAATTAATATACTCTGTCTGTGTGTATGTGTGCGTGTGTTCATATAACTTTATTTTATGGATTCTTGAAGAAAATGTCATTGGGTTGTGGTGTTGATAGCTTTTCTGATCTTGGCCATTTCACAATCACTTTCAGAACAAAGTTAGCAAGTGGTAAAGCAAGGTTAAATAATCTTGCTGCAAATTATGGAGTTCCAACACTTATTAATGCCCAATGCTGTCTAGCAATATCAAGAAATTTTATTTTAAAATATCTTAAATCCAGAGAAATATCAGTTCTCTGAACAGGAATATATCACAGTCAATTTAGTACTCACCACTCTCAGTTTTCAATTAGAATTTTGAATCATATTCCTTGATTAAGAATAAACAATCAATCATAATTAATTAGTTTAAATGTTCAACCGTTAAAATCATTACCATTAATTAAAATAATTATCTGTATTTTGGCTGCACTTCATTACCATTTCATGAATGCCTTACTTAACTGTACATTTTGTAAAGTACAGGATTGTAGGGAATAAAAACAACATGGTAGTTCTTGTCATTATTTCTATCATAGAGCTTTCAGCATCAATATCTTCTTAGTCATTTAATTTAGTATTACTACCCTATTTGGCACAGCATGTGGAAAAGTGCCTTATTTTTGAAAAAGAATATAAAAGAAGAAATTGGGAAATGGAATATATTCATTGTTTAACTATATAATATATTTGAATTCTTATTTGATAATACATTTGAAAAATTAATAGGAAGCAGTACTCAAGGACATTAGCGGACCTCGCCCGAGCGCGAGACAAACGCTGAAGAAAAAGAAGAAGAAGAAGATTTGAAAAATTAATAAGTAAATACAGAAATTCTTCTCTATTACACCATGTTCCTTTTTCACACCTATATTGAAAGCCTCTTTAGTACCACATACATAATTTCAAAAGGAAAAACAATATCAACATTTTTTTTACAAACACCATTTATAATCAGGGCAAACACAAGACATTTTGTTGCCTGAGGTAAAGGACAACATGGCATCATCCCCACTCTCAGCTGAATCATAATCAGCACTGGGGATAGAGTATTTTCTGCAATGTTTCTAAGGCAGCAGCCTACCTTGGCTGAGAAGTGTGCAGGCAAGGTTTTGTGGTTAGCTAAACAACTGTTTTGATGATGTGGTGTATGAGCAGCTGTTAGACTATTTTCCCCTTCCTTGGTAGCCTGAGAAATGCTTTATGTGGAAACATAAAAGCGTTTTATCATGATTGTGGCAAAGAGAAAAGGAGTTTACTTTTCTTCAACTCAGTTATCTATTTTCAAAGTTGCTCATGCTTCCTTGTGGTTTCCAACTACATAACAAAATACATATGCCTTTAACCTGATTTGGGATTAGTTTTATTAATGGGTAGATCAGACAGAAATTGCAAAAATACATTCAAGGTATATATGTGATTAGCTTCATGTTTCATTGTCTTCTGAGAAATGGAATAAAAGTGCAGCAATTATACTGTCAGCTGTTTTGCATGAAATGAAGGCAACATGGTAAATATATTTTAATGAACTTTTCAAGTGACAATAAAACTAGCCAAGATCTGGTGATAATAGCATCTCAGACTTTTTCCATATTTTGAATGAAAAAATTGGTATTTGAAAGGTAAGCAAAGGTTTCAAAGGTTCTTTATGGTGTCCTAATAATTTTGAATTATTATTTTAAAAATCTGGAAACAGCAAAACTACAGAGCTTAGGGACAATTTCAGGCATTTAAGGAACCACAATGATAAAATGGTTGAAGAGTGGAAGTGAAGAAATCTACTCTCAGTCATAGAAACTCATTGTGTAAATATGAACTAACATACTCTCTTGCCCAATCTACCTCGCAGATTTGTTTTGATAAAATGAGAGAGATCCCATAAGCAGCCCTTGGAGGAAAGATGAAATATAAATCTAACAAAATGAATTAATGAATTAAATTAATCAAGAGACTCAGCAGCCAAGATAACAAAGGAACCTATCTTTCTGCTGGGGAAATAATAGAGCAAAAGTGATTTTTAAATATCTCTAAAGGTTGAAGTCTTCATCCAAGTTATGACATGTAGTCCTTTACAAACAAATGGTATGGAAAAAAAGATGAATAATTGATGCTTAAAAAAAACACCAAGGGATTCTTATATATTTATCAGAACAAAATAAATCTTTCTATACCAACTATACCATTGGCAGGCAGTTTCAGTCATGATAGAATTTTCTGCCTCCTGCCTTCTGAACAACTTTTTAAAACATTTGTACTAAAGCAAAGATCTTGTAAAAGTAGACATGTCTGTGTAAACACATTTAGACAAAAAAAACACGGTGTCACTATCTGTTCCTTATTCTTGGTACATTTTTTTTTCACAATATTGTTTGATTTGGGCATTTGGAGGCCAATAATAAATGAGAATTATGACTGATATCTTTTTAAAAATCTGTTTTGAATATATGGTTTAAACAAAATTCACACACACACACACAACAGAGGAAGGAATGTTAAAAAGCATGATTGATTTGACTGATCATGTGAACGATTTAAAGAAATGGCAAAAGATATAAGGAGAAGAGGTTCTTAATGTAAGACAAACTGATTTCTCATAATGGAAAACAGAGTGGAATTTAGCAATAAATGGATGAATGAAAAATAAGTGTAAAGGTGAATGAAAGTGGTTGCAAAAGGAGAACAGATGAAAACTTTACCACAAACTATGAGAAAATGTTTCATTTCCCAATAGAATGAGGGGAAAAGACTAAATGTGTTTGACAGCATGAATAGATGTGATTTATGGATTATTTTATGTAAATATGGAATTTAAGTTGATTTCTAAATTCAGCATGCAATGGAAATAAAGAATGTGTAATGGAATGCTTAGCAAATACTTTAACACAGAACAGGGATTACATCAAATATGTGTGGCATTACTTTGGTTGTTTACTATATTCATAGATAAATCAACAAGAAATGCTCAGGATATTTTGGAAGTGTGTTAGTTGAGATATGAATTCATGTGCATTTCTGTATGCAGATGATGCCCAGTTGTGAGTTAAAAACCCAAATGATTTAAAGTGAATGCTGTGTGATGCAACAGTATGTATAGTTTTGAAAATTGAAGACCAAGGCAGCTATCAAAGTGGCTGAAGACTTCTAGGAGGCATTTATGACTCCAGAAAGAGCCCTTGGTGGGTTCTTCTGGTGGTGCTTGGCAGTACCATTAGAACTCAGCAAAGGCTTCCTTCTTGAGTCATTAAATGCCTTCTAGAATTGGTGCTTGGCAAACATGGCCCAGAGAGAAGAAGTCAGTGATTGGCTAGGACATAGTGGTGAAGTCCAGAGAAGGCAATGTTTGACTACTAACTCAGCTAGCAGAAATTGAGAAATTTGACTAGTGTGAATCAGCTAGCAGTGAGAAGAGCCAGAGATAGATCAAGACAAGAGACATCAAAAATAAGCTTAGAGGTCTGCCAGGAGAAGCCTAGCCCAACTAGAAGAAGCTAGAAGCCTTTCTTTTTGGCCTTTCTATCAATTGCTCCTTTTCTGGTCTCTGCACAATTTTGCCTATCTTGAAAGGGAACAGTATGATGGATGTATATGGATGTATGCATGTGTGCTATCACTCTTAATGTTCACATTGAGTTCATGAAACTAAGCCATGTTTAATTTTAAACAAGGTTTACATACTAAAACTAATGGTCCATTTCATAACACAGAATAATAAATCATAGATGATATAAAGCATATAGCTTTATTAGCATATGCTAAGCTCTAATACAATTGTTTTGTTTGGGCTTAGCCCGATGCGTGAATCTTGTATTAGAGAATCCCAACAATTAATAATCTCTCAATGCTTTTTCACTGCAATCAATTTTTCTTCAAGACCCTCTCAGCCAGCAAAAGCGGGAATATTTTCCTCTTCCAACTACTCCTGCTGCTTTTGATTTGTAGGATTATTCATTCTGGGGATACCTGCTGAGGTTCTCTGGTCAGAATTACACTTCAAGCACTCTGTGCTGGGCTAAGTTCCCTTCTTCACCATAAACACTTCCCATTCATCTAAGCTACCAGTTCTGGCTTCTAGATCTTTGTCTAATGCCAATATGACCACCTGAATCTATGTTTGTGATATTCCTTCGAAACTAAATATTTTTCTCTTCAATCATCAACTGGAAAAAAAAATCAGATAAATAGTCTTCGAATTAATCATACTCCTTTTTGTCCAATTGAATTCAAATTATCCAAATTAGCAATTTGAACACTTTCTTTCACAACAGCCATAACCAAGATAGACAAGACCTTTTATTCATCTCTTTACAACGTTAAGCTGCAGTGCATAAATTACAGGTACTCCTCGACTTACAACAGTTCACTTAGTGACTGTTCAAAGTTACAACAGCACTGAAAAAAAGTGATGACTGTTTTTCACACTTATGACTGCTGCAGCATTCCCATGGTCACGTGATCAAAATTCAGACCTTTGGCAACAGACTTGTATTTATGACCCTGGCAGTGTCCCAGGGTCATGTAATCACCTTTTGCAACCTTCTGACAAGCAAAGTCAATGGGGAAGCCATATTCACTTAACAACTGTGTTACTAATTTAACAGCTGCAGTATTCCACTTAACAACTGTGGCAAGAAAAGTCATAAAATGGGGCAAAACTCATTTAACCAATGTCTCAGTTAGCAACATACATTTTGGGCTCAATTGTGGTCATATGTTGGAATATTTTAATCATGCATCAACTATTGGAGAATAGATTACCTGCTATTACACAGTCCTCTGTTCAGAAACTTGAGCTGATTTAAAATGCATGTACTTTCTGTCTTGCTGTCCTGGGAGCCATATGACATTAGTTATATAGATTGATTGCTCATTGGTTTCTACCTAGGTACAATATTCACTGCTTGTTTTGACTTATAAAGCCTTTTATGTTTGGTACATGGATATTCTGCAGGATCACCCATTCCAACCAATATCAGCTCCATTTGTTAGAATAATAAGAAAAAAACCCTGAGCATATTGCATAATTTTTGAGAGGCTTGTGGGGCTGAAGCAAGATGGGGTTTTTTTGGTGGCAGCACAATGATGTAGAACAGGCTTCTAGAAAAGATGAGGGTAGCCCTTTTTTGGCTGATCTTTTAGCTAATGTTAAGGATGGAATTGTTTCAGAGTTTGTATTTGATGATATCTTTTCTTTCCTCTTTCCTTTTTATTGCTTTATTTTTGTTGATTTTTAGATCAATTGTGGTTTTTATCATTATGTGTCATTTTGTTTAGGTTACATGTAACCTTGGACATTTTAAATTGTTTTATTTATATCCTCTGTATATAAATTTAAATTGTTTTAATTGTTTTAATTTACACTCTGCCAAGTGTAATTTTGATTACAGTGGGAGAAATATATTGAATAATGAACAATTATGACCACTATAGCATTTTTAAATCAAGCTGAATATATTTAATTTTGAATATGCAAATGTTATTGGGAAAGCATAGAACAATTGTCTCTGAATTGTCCTGTTTAGGTTTCTACTGCTGGTGCTACAAGACTACCTTAGTTGAAGAAACATTAGGCTCAGTAAACAATTCTGATCTAGAACTGTTGGCTGCTGCTTTTATTCAGTTTCTAATTACTTGCTATAATTGTATTTATAATTCTTGTTTCTCAAGAGACTAGATAAGGGTTATTATAACATAGAGTACATACAGTTGTACTGTATCCCTTCTTCACATAGGCCCTGTTTCCAGATCAAGAAAACAGGGGCTAGCATGTCGCAGTAACACCCCAACTAGACCAATTTTTAATGGAATTAAGCTAACTTTATTGAAAGATCAAAGCCAAATCTGCTGTGTTCACAGACTGATGGCAGTCCTCACTCCAGTCCGCCGCCCGCATGGGAGCGCCGATCGCTCCCATTGGTTGATGCCGTTTGACAGCCGGCTATAAAAGGAGCTGTCAAACGGCATCAGCTGTTGCCACCAGCTGACTGCCAGTTAGCCTCGGCAGCCGCAGCAACCCTTTATTCGTTCGAATAAAGCTTGTTAAAAGTCAACCTGCGTCTGTCTCGATCTCTACCGCCGCTCCACAACAAAATCAGTGACTCCATTGTGAGTCCTCCACAAACAAGATTTGGAGGAAAAGAGCATCAATAAAATGAAGCATTTCCATTACAGAACTCATTGTCAAAGTTTGGTGATATTAAAGACACGTGCCCAATACTGAATGTTGTATCTCAGCCATGCTCACTGCTGTCTGCCTGGTCAATATGGAGGAGCCCAGTAATGTCATGAAGATACCAGGCACTGTAGATGGATGAGAGTAAACAGGGACATGACATTTCCAAAACAGCAACTTTTGATGTGATTAGTGCGATTAATTGCTGCCAGAACTACCAGTAAGGATATTTGATGTGGTATGTTCTTGATTAGCTTCTTACATTGCTGAAAGACAGTCCTACTGTTCCTTTTGTTGCTGCATTTAAATTTTTTTTATTATTATTAACCATTCAGGACAAAAATGGCATTTAATAGATTTTTCATATATTTTGTATTTAAACAACCTTCTTTTACTGCAATAGAATCATTTCAGTCTTTTACAGGGTACTTTTCATGTTTTTTTAAAAAAAATATGCACATGAGAGGCAAATCATTTGTGATACTGAAGCAGGAAAGAAAATAAGTGGGCGGACACTTACTGGAGTGAGTAGAACATTTTGTGCAGCAATGTGTTGCTGAATTCACAATTCATGAACAAATACTATAATTAACATATTGCTATTATCAATCAGTATAACTGAATGCAGGATTATAATATCTGACAGAGAAACAATGGTCTTGTATATAGTCCAGTCCTAGCAATATGGCAGTGTTACCAAATGACCATTTCAGAGAGAAGAACTTGGTATTCTGGGTGTGAGCCTTCTTTCTCCACTTAAGCCACTTGGTTTCTATTGATTCCACTGGCCTCCATTCAATTTAAGTTGGCATGTACTGTTGCTTAGCAACAGCATGCAGTCTACTTTTGTACTATCCCATGGAAATGCTACTTGTCTGGAACATGACATTCAGCAGTAAAAAACATTCAATTAAAAACATTTTTAAAAGAACACTTTCCATTTCTACTATTTGGATAGCCAAACTATCTTCAGGTAGAAATTGTATTGTCATTATATCCTGGAATGACCCTCATATGTAAGCCAAGGTAAGCCAAGATCTCTTCTTGAAATCTTCCAGTGATTCAGCTTAATGTTTGTGGCCTAACAATATTAATCTAATCTTCCTCAACCTCATGTTCTCAAGAGATGATGAAGTTCTATCATTTACAATCACATGTTCATTTCCAAAAGCATGATGTCCAAAACATTAAGAACCAGGGACTAAATTGAGAAATTAGATGCTTTGTGGAAATATTAGATTCTATCTGGAATTACATATTAATTCTTACACATATTCTTAATTCTTACGTTATGTTTATTCCTCTTAAGTTCAAAGCAAGCTGTTTTTCTCTACTGACTGTCAACATGCCAACAGTTGTTAAACTAGTTATTCTAACCAAGACAATTTGCACATACTCTTTTGCTCATA
Source organism: Pseudonaja textilis (assembly GCF_049901715.1). Classification (NCBI taxonomy): domain Eukaryota; kingdom Metazoa; phylum Chordata; class Lepidosauria; order Squamata; family Elapidae; genus Pseudonaja; species Pseudonaja textilis. The sequence goes on along the minus strand of NC_141992.1, from coordinate 165,070,886 downwards.
GCTGATTTTCAAAAACACCCTAAGACAAACAACTGATCGCTATAACTATTCAATTTTATTGTAGCATACAAATCAATAAAGTCCTTCCAAAACTTCTTAAGCAAACCCAACGGTCTAGTTACCAAAGAAATTAAAAAAACAGGCCATCAATTACAGACATGGACTATAATAGCCACCATGTAAGATAGACAACTAAAATAAAGGCTGTGTCCATGAACACCAATTGGCAGTCAGAAGACATGATGAAAACAACAATCTCACAACATGTTGAGTTGAGTTTCAACTGAGAAGTTGAAATTTTTAGATCAGGCCAAATCAAAAATTGCTAAGGAATTCCTGACAGTTTGATGTTAGATAAATCAGCCATAAACTGATACGTAGAGCTTTACATATCATTTGAAAACACTGTTGAAAGGCTGGGAAAGAAGCAGATAACAGTCAGATAAGCAGAAAGCAGCTTATCAGGGAATCAATCAGGGGAAAAAGAGTATTCAAATTGGGAACCATCAAGAACCACACCTCCACCAAAACTAGCAGGGCAAGTTACAGCCAGCAAAATAAACAGCCAAAAAACTCCATTCTTCTTTGCATATTGATAATGTTACATAGTTAAACAACAAAATGTCTGCAAGAAAACAAGCTCAGAGAGCATCATGAACCCAATATTTCAGCTTTGGGTTATATCTCTTCTATTGGAATTTGTGGTGTGCCATGTATCAAGTTTGGTATCTGCAATTTTTTTATCCAGAAATCTGATTATTTAAATGTTTTATTAGGTAATAAGTATAAATGAATTTCTGCTACATTATATCGGTCAATATTATTTAGTACTTTGGACATAAATGAGAGAATGATGGTCTCTGGCTTCAAAAATTAGTCAGCAAAAGATATATCTTAAATAGATTTTGGTGCATTCAGAATTGGCTACTGCAACTGCATGATTTACCCTTCTATAGATACATCTTCTAAATATATACCACATAATGAAACATGTTATGAAAATCCATGTGTTTATTCTAGCAGTGACAAAAGCAGTGTTAATTCATAAACCCCTGACTCATAACGTTTTTCTTTATGAGTAGGTTAATCCTAACAGCTGCTCTATCACATTCCATGTGTTTAAGCTACCAGACTAGTGTTAATAGATTGTTGATTCTTGGTAAATATTTTGAATTTGCCTATTATAAATAAAAACAATTTTTATTTGACAATAGTGAAATGTTAAACTGGATATCTAGTACAGAAAGATTTAATAATCTGATAGATAAGAGCAGAACATTTCTGTTCTTACCAATTGGCCAGCAAAGACATTATAATCAGCATAATCTAAATAAATGGAAATTCTGTCTCTGGAAATCATTGATTTAGGGGCTGCCAGAAAGGGTTTTGGGCCTTGTATGCAGTTTGATAGCAATTCTTGGTGCAGAAAATGGTCAGCTGGATGATTAATTCCTGTTGTTAAATATTATGAGTTTTCTCATCTCTGCTGTACTTACAGTAACCTGTACTTGTAGTACCCTAGGCCATAACATCTACAGTAAGAAGGTGAGATGGTGGGGGTAGAAAAACTATTAACTTTATTAAATGGCTAAGGACTATTTCCTCCTTGCATCTAGAAATTGCCCCTCTCTTTTGAGCACTGTGTTCCATGGATACTCTGCCCTGAGCCACAGGAAAATTTGATTCTTTCAGACTGTGCTTTCCAGTGATGGGATTCAATTTTTTTTACTACCGATTCTATGGGCATGGCTAGGGGGTGTGGCTAGGGGTGTGTGGCCGTGTGACTAGGTGGGCATAGCTTTTTTTGCTTTTTGCAGCAAACTCCCCCCTCCCCCTTTTTGGGGCCTTCTGGGCCTCAGAGAAGAATCCTGGGAGTGCATTTTTGCTCCCAGAAGTTTTCCTAGGGCTTTCCTAAGGTAGAAAACTGAGCCTGGGGTGGCCACACAGTATCCCCCACGCTTCGTTTTGGGGCCTCCCTGGGGCCCAGGAAGGCCTCCTGGGTGAAGCAGTAAGTAAGCGAGGAGAATCCCGGCACAGCTGATCATAGGAACAGCTGATTGTCGGGAGGGGAAAAAAAGAAATAACTTAAGGAGTGCCTGGGCGGGCTAGCATCAGGCGGGCAAGCATCAGGCAGGCAGGGCAAGCAAGTGATTGGCGACCAGGAAACTGAGTCGGGGGCATGGCCAGCCAGAAGTTACTACTGGTTCGGCAATCCATGTCAAATCTTTGCTACGAACCGGTTGAATACCACCACTGGTGCTTTCCTATGTCCATACTAAGTTTTTGAGCTGGACTCTGAGTTGGTGATCTGGATCAGCATAATCCAGCAGTAATGATGGTAATGCAACTTCACAGCCCAATCTCTGACCGTGCATATCAACTTTTATTTAGGCAGCTCTTACCTCCATGGATCTAGTGCTCCTTGCAAGAGTGCCAAACCTTTGTTCAAAGCTACATTGAAAACAGTTGACTCACATGGTAGGTTTGTGCCATGAAATAACAGAGAGAAAGTCAGCTAACACAACTCCTTTCCCTGAGCTTCTTCAGATTTTCTTTGGATGGTTACTTGTTCAGGTTGATTCAGAATGCTGAACTAGGGATTGGTTCAGAGACCTGTTGGGTAAAAAACCTCCTTCACCTATCATCTGCCCTTTCTCCTAGCCTAGGCAGTTGATCCACAGCTTGGAAGAGATGTAGTGGAAGCAGAACATGAGTTCTGATAGTTGACTAAAACTATAGCAGTGTTGTGATTGACAGATGGTTTTTCCAATAATAGGTGATGTAAAGAAGGAGGGAGAAACCAACCATCCCTGTATGAGAAATGATGACACTATTATTAGGTTGCAAATCCGAACAAATAGTATTGGAATTGGCAATGGAGGCAACGGAATCTAAGCTGTTTAGATTTTTTGCTGGCTCACATATGAGAAGAGAGCTAAACCTTGAACTAAACCATGGAAAAAAGGCTTACTTTAGGACACAGACTATAATTTGAGGCAATGAAATTGTATAGTATGAGACAATAATTTTGAATTATCGGTATTTTGTATAACATTGCATATAGAGTCATGCATGTGAAATGGAAATTTGTTCTGCTATCTGGACTGGATTAAAATTTGATAATTTAATAGAGCTAACAAAAACAGAACTTGGTTTCTTAACACTTCCCCATCATAATTGAATTTATGTTTCTTTTTTACATTTTCATGTTTGTAAGGACAAGAGTTGTAATGATTTACTGTAATTAAATCTCTCGCTTCTTGCTTTATCATGACAGATCTTAACTATACATTTACTTTTTCTTGCTGTCGAGAAAATGATGGAGATGACAAAGAGGAAAGATATTGCCAGAGTATTACACAAATTCCTGAAGGCATATTAATCTCAAAGTAATCTGAAAAACATTAAAGTTAACCTCAGCATCTAATAACATGTCAAGTCTTTGAATTGAAGCACCATAGATATGTTTTTTCCCCTTTAATGGGAGTAACTTCTGTTGGAGAAATAGACTTTCATACTATTTTCATTACAACATTAAATGAGCAAACAAAACATCACTCTCATAGTCTTCTCTAATCTGGCAAAATCCAGATATATTGGACAACTATTTTCATTTTGTCAATTTTAACATAAAACATCAGAAGGCCATTAATTCTAGGGATGGTTGTTAGCAAGGGCACATGTTGACTTTTGCGGGCCCTAGTATTTGTGTCTTTTAGGCCCCTCTCACAATTAAAGTAATAGTATAAAAATCATAGTCATGTAATTTTAAATGTATTGTTCATATGTTAACAGGAAATAGGAAATGATATATTATTTGTCAAAAGCAAATATATAATCAGTCAAAGTTACTAAATGCTGGTAATCATGCCATGACTATAGGTCACAAATAAGATGATTTTTTATTAACATTAACATTCTGAATTTGTTGCCTAGATTTAATAAAACATATGAAACTAATTATGCGTTGAGACATTCTCGAACAAAGATTATTATGTCCAAAGGTTACGTTTGTCCTAGCTGTTAGCATGATTTTTTAGCCAGATAAAGTTATCTTCTTCCCTGACGATCTGCTATATCCATTCCTATATTGTGCTTAGCCATCTAATAGTTTCTTTTTTTAGCTTTAGGACACATCTCTCCCTTCCTCTGTTTCTTTATAACTGCCATTCCTTTATACATAAAATGATCATGTGGTTACATTCTATGATCATTTCATCTATGAGTAAGATGGCCATGACCCTATTGTCTTGTACTGCTTTGCCCCACAGTTCTGCTTGTGATTGTTTAAGAGAATTAAGTTATGGAAAAGGCTCGGCAGAGTCTCTATAGGAAGAGGCAATGCCACCAGTTTGAAGCATCTTCACAAGGTCTTCCAGGCTAAACAGCTGTGCCAACGCTAAATACTGTAATGTGTGCCACAACCTCTCAGTCTGGAAGATCTTCAGTCAGTGTTGAGAAGAGTAGCACCAGCCTGAATTTGTTCAACGCATTACAAATCATTTTCATTAAATGAGTAATCATTAATCACAATGTATCTATACTTTGAGACAGGGAATTGCATCACTTGCATGGCACAAATCTTTATGTTGAAGGAAATCTAAGTTGCTAAGTTGCAGAGAACTAAAACTCTTGTTCTTTACCTCTTTTGGGGTGGGGTGGGGAATGAGTGGGTGGGGGCTACATTCTTTTTTAAAAAAGAAGTTTTATTGTTTTTAAGGTTTTTTTTAAAGTTTTATTGTTTTTAAATGGGGCTACATTCTTATTGCTAAGAATATTCAGGTTATTTTATTTAGATATCCAACAAAACTCTGCTGCATTTTCATCAACCCTTCCTTTTCTGCACAGAAATATGTCTCTTCGTTCAATGATAACATAAACTAATTTATGATTCTCAGAATCAGTAACTGTTCCCATGCATTAATGAATAATCACATTTTTGGGGCGAGGACTATGAATCTGATAACAGTAATTAATTCAAAATCTAAATCTAGATTGATTAGTAGATTCCATACCTGTCTTGTAAATTCCTTATAAATAAGTGGTCCTCTTATGTCCTGAGAGAAGTTTGTGCTTCATATCTCAGAGATAAATTTAAAGATATACATTTCATATTTTTGCATTTATATATAGACTGAATTTCAAATCACTGAATGGCTATTAGAATTACTGTTCTAATGGTTACTGGATAGATGTGAAAACTGATTCATAGTTTTCAATAGTTTCTAAATGACAAAAACATTAGTAACTAGTCATATAGAACATCTACCAGAATAACTCAGTTTAAACTGAATAACTCAGTTTAACATCTACCAGAACTCAGTTTAAGGAATTATCAGGATTATGGCTCTATTCTGTTTTGAGAGAAATACCTTTGTTTGCATGAAAAAAGCGCCACATTGAGTCTATTTCCAGGTAGGGTTAGAAAATATCTCTTAAATAATTAGATAATTGCAGAACCAACAGTTGGCATTAAACTAGGAAATTTGAATGTCTGAATCACTATATAATGGCTTTGGTTTTTATGTGCTATTAGATAAACATCAAGTAGTACATATGCATAAAATAATGAGATTACTGTGCCTAATTGTTTGTTGGGCTGGGACCATTGTAACTTCAGGTTGATAAAAACTGCAGTGAATATCATGCAGATGTGTAGGAAATATTGCCAAATCATATCTATAATTAAGGTAAGTTCACTTGCTTTCCTCTGCAAAAATATAAGTCATCACTTATAAACAAGGATCAGATCATTAATAAACAGCTCATCACATTCTCTGGGCTCATGCATTACTGAGGGAATTATAATTATGATTCAGGTGACATAAGGTACTGAGTATGATAAACATTCTGGTGTACAAATTCATCAGCATTAAAAAAAATACTTTTTTTGTGTGCAACATTTCTAATTGAGAATAGCTACTAAATCAAAGTGCAACCAGGCAGCAATTGTAACAAGTCATTATTACATTTTGTACCTTTAAGTGCAACTCGATGAGACATTTTGGGATATTTATGTCTTCCCCAAAGTCAATCAAGCTTCTTATTTCCCAGTGGGATTTCAAAAGTACACTTAGTGCTAAATCAACAGACTTCTGCATATTGCTAAAACAAGTTAGTGTAGCAGTCACAGGAGATAAAAGAGAACAGTATGTTGCTTCCTTTAAGAATTGTGCAAGAAGACATTTCAGGACTCTTGGTCCTATTGAACAGGTTACATAATCAACAAAAATACTCACTTATTTTTGTACATAACAACCTACACAATCTATGGATTTTTCAGAATGAAAGTTCCACAACTTATATTTTAGCCAAATCTAACTGCAATTTAATGCACAGGATTAGAATGGAGAGCTGTGGAATAAAGGATTATGACTGGGTTTATTCATTGCACTCATTCATTCATTCAATTTCTATGGATGTCCATCAATCAATCAGTGGCTTACTGTTAAAAATTAAAAACATTTTAAACTATAAAAACAGTTAAACCATAAAAACTCTAAAATATTCACATTAAATATACATAGGAGCAAACTATAACACGGTTTGTTTGGTTTTAGCTTACAGCTATTGTGGTTTGTAAGCTAGGCCTATTGTATGTCAGCTGATTATGGTTTACTCATTAAACCACCACAGTTAGGCAAAAACTATGCTGAAGTGTAAAAAACTGCTTTTAAGTACCCTATTTCATTCTATTTTGGGTTAATAGACAACATAGTCTTTTTTAAAAAATGTATTTCTTTCATGTGCAAACTATATGCTACATCTCAACATAAATACCAAGTTTATGTGAGTGCCCAAAACTTTTAAACATACATTGTAGATCTTTTAACTTAGTTTAGTATATAGTTGACTGAAGTAGCTGCAAGAAGAACATAACAATTCTGGAGGACCATGAAAAGTCAAATACCTTATTTTACTCATTATGCTAAGACATAATGTGCAGTTACTTTGTATTTTGTTTCTGCAGTTCCACAGATTGGTTTGAGTTTATGCAATACATTGTGTAAAATTTGCTACATTTTATGTGAATTTAATCATCTAAGATTTATTCATTACATAATACAATAAAAATAACTTGGCCAACCTTCAGGAAGAAGGTACAAAGATCTTTGGGAACTTGGGGGACAGCTTTTGATGTGGGCTTTTAATCCACTACTCATTCTTTCATCTGCTGAAGACTATGTAGAATAAACACATTCCCAAATGTAACCAAGGTTGTGGTCTCTTTAAAGAAAACCAAAAGTCTAGGAATTTGATTTGGGTGTTTGTACCAGAGGTGGTATTCAGCAGGTTCTGACCAGTTCTGGAAAACCAGTAGTGGAAATTTTGAGTAGTTCAGAGAACCGGCAAATACTACCTCTGACTGCACCCACCCCCCATCTATTCTCTGCCTCCCACGTGCCAGCTGATCAGCTGGGTCTTCTTTGGTTGCCCTGCACAGGACAATGGAGATGGAAAGCAGGTTAGTAGGGTGGGGAGGGAATGGGATTTTGCAGCATTTTCCCCCTGCCATGCCCACCAAGCCACACCCACAGAACCAGTAGTAAAAAAATTTGAATTCCACCATTGGTTTGTACCAATTATGTTGCATTATGTGGCTAAAACACCAAAAGTGCAGTCAGCACAAGAAGTTTGGATGCCCAACCTTTCTGCTGGGGCTAACAGATAACCTGAGCCACAACAAAAGTGCCTTCTTCTGAATATGTCCATGGTGTATCTTACAGGAAACTGTTTCCTATAATTGTGCCAAAAAGTTCTCCCTCATTCCAAAAATATCCTCCCCACCTACAGCAGACTTAAAAAATCACTAGCGCTCTAATGAAAGGCAGTCTGTACTCCCTGTCATGTCAAAAATGGTGCAGTCGGGGAAGTCGACATGATTTCATGGCTAATGATTCAGTCACTAATATCAATGTGAGCTGCAGTGTGGATAACCAAGTTGAGCTGTCTTAGATCAAATGATTCAATTAGGCCAGCTGTCCCTATTTGTCATGGCTCAACTCGCTTTCAAATTACCTTTCCAAAGTGCATACGTGCCTTAGCATAGAACATAAGAACTCAACTCTTTTTTTAAAGTATCTGTTTAGATTTACACTAGTAATAAAAAAGATTCAACCAAAATATGAAATTTACCAATAATTTTCACAATCATAAATATTTGCTGACATGTACACTATTATACTCATTCATTGATCCATCATCCCATTTATTTGTAATAGTCTTATTGCGTTAACTAGAATTTCTAATTTTTCATTAGAGATTGTTAATTTGATTGTTAATTTTTACTCCCCTTCCCCTCCCAAGTCACAGCTGTTCAGAGTCACAGCTGATTGGCTGGGTCTTCTTTTGTTGTCCTGCACAGGAGAATAGAGCTGGAAAGCAGGTTAGTGGGGTGGGGAGGGAATAGGGATTTCATAGTATCCTTCCCCTGCCACACCCACCAAACCATGCCATGCCTACCAAGCCACGCCCACAGAACCAGTAGTAAAAAAAATTGAAAACCACTACTGCATAAAAGCCAACTGGGTGATCTTGGGCCAGTCATTCTCTCTCAACCCAACTTACCTCACAGAGTTCTTATTATAGAACAAATAGGAGGAGAAAGGTATATTGGATTTGTTTACCACCTTGAATTATTTGAAAAAAATTATAAAGGCAGGATACAAACAAACAAGTGATAAATAAATAAATATTGAAACATTAAATGTTTTGATATGGATGTGAATTACTATTATTCTTGAAAATAGAAATAGACCATTTCATTTTCTCTACATTTTTCATGGTATTTACAAGTACTGCTTTAAGGGGAATATTTCACTTTTTGTAATTTTGGTTAAAATATTGAATTAATTTCATGTTCTGAAATTGGCATAAAAACAGAAAATCGTACTTTTACACACCCCTTTTTTGCAACGCATATACTTTGAAGGTATTTCCCCCCATTTTTTGTGCTTTTAATGTGCATTTTCTGTGAGGGACATGGGAGGCTCAAAAATGTGAAAAATAAAAATTTAAAAAAGAATTCCCAACATTTGCTTATATGTAGGACCTCTTATACACTAGCCAAGTCATGTATATCCACCTAAATGTTCCCAGGGACAAAATTACTCATCTATCTCTACTTGAGACATGGGGGCTAGAGATTTGGGAAGATTGCTGGGATCCTTGAGAAATCTTAAACAAATAGCAGTTTGGGTGAGAAATCAATAAGATGACATCTTGGAATGGGGATGGCAAGATTTTAAAGCTAAGTAGTGGAGCTCTAAAAAAAATTTCTTAAAGAGGAAGTCACAGGGTCAAAGCTCTTCCTATTATTGCAAATAATTATGATAAATAAAATCTAAGTAGTTAATCCAATTCTGAAACAAAGGACTGATGACATTCAAATTTCTCACATAGATATTTGATTTTTTCTTGAATTTATAGATTACATTTGTCTTCAATGTAATTTAGGAGGTGCCCAACTTATTCTTAGCTATTCTTACAACTGAGAATTTAAAAGTGCTAGATAAATGTTATTTTCATATTTTAGCTAAGCTTTTCACAATATATGAGCAAAATGTTCTGTAAAATAAGCAAAGACCAGTGGATATATGACTGGTGTTACAGGTTTTGTAATATCACACTGGCACAGTGGTGGTGCTCTTTGCTCTAAAAATCTTTCAGATGACTAATAATGGCTCACACAACATTTCTGTTTAGTGATAAGATTTTCTGATTGCAATGCCAAGCAAAGCTTACTATTGTTCTTTGATGGGGTGGCAGGTAGATGAATTATTTTCTCATTTTCACTGAAGAAGAGTCAGGATTTGTTAATTTTATTTTCACTTAATGAATGTTGATTAGTTGAATGCTAAGTATTGGTTAGTGCTGGATGAACAGAAAATGCTTGTGTCGTGGGACAAGTATTAATACAGAATTTAAAGTGCTATGTCTAATACATTTCTAAATACATGCCTAATACATTAAAAAAAACATTTGGATCATTTTCAATTCATCTTCTGCTATAATTAGAATTCCTCAGCTGCGGTACTTTTTAGCAATTGAGCTTGTCCTGTAAGGTGGACAACCAGCTTGAATCTCTGGGAAGCCAATATGAGCTGTGAATCAATCTATAGCCAAAAATGACAACTGTGCTTTTAATTCCTTAATTCTCCTTCCTAAGAGCTTTCTTTAACTTGATGCTTGCTGAGAAGATTAGAATGTTATTCACAACATTCCACCTGTGCTCTATAGGAATTTTAGATAATTGTGTATACTCCCAATGGTATAACTTACAACTTCATTGAGATATGCAAGTCCCTTAATCACTACAAGATAATGGTTCATAAAAGAGGAGTGGACATGTTAGCTTTCTTCTAATATCTGAGAAGATGTCAAAAGAAAGAAAGAAAGAAAGAAAGAAAGAAAGAAAGAAAGAAAGAAAGAAAGAAAGAAAGAAAGAAAGAAAGAAAACTCAGTGTTCTGTGTTACATTCATTGTTAAACCATTCATGATGACCTCAGTACCCTAGGTATTAGTTGAGGATGCCATCTCTTGTACATTTTTACCAGTGCAATGTATTAAAGATAAAACTATTTTAAGTGTAATGATCTTCATGTCTATAGAGATTTCCAGTCATCCAGGTCATGGTTGTCCCAAAGGTGCTTCTTCAAAAGGCAACTAAACTTCCTTTGTTTTCCTTAAAGACGTTTAGCTTCTCATGAAAGGAGCTTCTTCAGTTCTTACTGAATAGTGGAGAATGGAAGGATTTATATTCCTTACAGTCATCTGGTTGTTAGCACTCTTTCTGAGAATTGTTGGAGGTTTATCTGTGTCCTTGGGTCACCAAAATAATCTTCCTTTCATAGTTTTGCAAGGAGGATCCCAAAACACTCTAGAATGTTTCTTCAGAATGCAGAAGTGAAAAATGTAACAACACGAAAAATATTTAGAACATACTTGGTTCTTATCAATCAAGTGAAATTAAACTTCTACAACTGCATTATTTTATATATATATATATATATATATATATATATATATATATATTCAATATATTCAAAGAATATTCAATGAAGAATATTTTACATACATAATAAGGATACATCTGATGAATCTTCAATCAAACTTTTCTTCTCTCATACAAAGCAATAGATTTCTGCTGCAACTGCTAAGTTTGGTGCATATGCAGTGAGAGAGAATCCATAGGTAGGTAACACATATGAACTGAAAATGTTAATTGTATCACAGTTTTTATTTTATAGTTCGTGTTTCATTATATCTGATCTATGGTCATAAACACATACACAGATATATTCATTAGTGCAGTTTAATTTAAATCATTTCATTATATTGTTCTGTTTCACATTCTATTTTCACTTCTTTGTTTAAAGATGTAGTCTTATTATTAAGATCTTTATATAAAGATCTAGATTTGTGATATTACGGTAAATAATGTATTAATTGTTATAGTATTTCTATTATAAATGACTGCAATTATTATTGATTATTATTGATGTTATTTTATATTGGTCTACAACTTAAAGATTTGATTTGAAATAAAACCCATTCCCTGCTTCATTACTTAAACAAAAGTTTCACCCAGCAACTCTAGACATAGATCAAGATCTGAGCATATTCATCAGGGTAATAGATTTCCTTCAGACAGCAGAAATCATTGCTTATCTCCCAATCCCTGGAAACAGTTCTCTGTTTTAAATTAGTTTATCATTGGCAGGGGGAGCTACTGCCCTATTTAAGAAGTACCAATCCTGCTTGGCCATATGGAAGCAATTGCATTGTTCTTTCAAATCTATTTTGGAATTGTTGATCCTAGTGGTATAATGATGCTCCTCCTGTCTTATCAGAACATAACCCTTTGCAAACATTTTCCCTACTTTGAACCATAAGAAGCAACACACTCCTCCTGGAAAACTGAAACTTGACAGCTTTGCATTTAGTTTCTCATCTGTATAACTAGGGTTTGAGGACTGCTAATGGGGTGTATTATGCCATATAAATCTTTGCTTGCAAATGCTATGCAAAGCAGAAGTGAAAAGTGTAACAACATGAAAAATATGAAAACCATAGAGATATTTAATATGAAAAAGAGGAGAATCAACAAATGTGTGCCAGTTTAGCTATTGCCTCAGGGTTAATTTCTTGATGGGGTAGCGATTCAGCTGTCAAGATGCCTGAGTAGACTTATGGTCATCATGATGATTGGCTATGGATTCAATATCCTTTTTCTCTATAAGAAGTCAATAAAGAGGAAAGGTCAAATTTATTCAAACAAATTGACCACACAGTTTGGCAAATATGCAGGCAGACTCGTTAACTCAATTCACATCTTTTGTGTCAAGTTTCTAACATACCACACATCTGTAAAAATGCATTGATTTGTACTGCTGACATAATGTACTATTTCTCCAAAGATTGTTTTTATATATCTGGAAATAAAATATGGTACATGAGCTTTTATTATTTGTTTAGTCTATTAGAAGAGTAATAACCAATGGAGAAACAACAAAACAAACTAGGATAAGGCAGGTTTATATTTAGCCTGCATCTAAGCAAGATGGAATACAAATCAACATACATCTCAACATTTTGTATATTGACTTTTCAACACCAATAACAAGTTCTGGAAAAACCCCAAAATTAAATTAAAATTGAAAATCACCTCACCTTGCCTAAATGGTAGAACAATTTTTTTGCTTGGGATGAAAATATAACTTCTAAGATGATCTACATATAGTACTCTAATTACAAAATGTAAAAAAATACTAAATGAGCAGACAAAATTAATCATTAGAAATCCTTTGTAGCTATACTTGTCACTTTCTGACAGTGAGAACAATCAACCAATGGAACACTTTGCCCTCGGAAGTTGTGGGAACGCCACCACTTGAGACTTTCAAGAGGAGATTGGACTGCCATTTGTCAGAAATGGTGTAGGGTCTCCCACTTGGGCTAGATGACCTACAAGGTCCCTTCCAACTCTGATTATCTCTTATCGGTTATCTCAAACTTTATACAAGAAGCAAATAACAAGACAAGGACGTTGTGTCCTTTAAGATTTCAGCTTACAAAATTCCTTGTCATACCATCATGGGCTGATAAAGCCTGAATTAAAACACATTGCTGCTAGTCTTTCTATTCTACTATTATTAAAATTTTCTCATAAACAAACCTTCTGAAAAAATGAATAGGACAGTATTTTTTAAAAAAGGAGAGAGGGAAATGGATATCAATAAAAGGTAAGCACAGGTTTTATTTTCACAGACACCCCAATTTCAAACTTGAGTGTTGGTCTGCATTTCAAATGAAATGAATTCACAAACTTAAATATTAATTGTATATGCATTTAAATCAGATATTATTTGAAAGATTAACTGAGCGAAATGAGGATATGCAATAGAACGTTGACTCATGTTGCCAACAATATTTTAACTGTACACTTAGGAAATATGAGTGTCACAATCATTTTTTGCAAACATATGTAGCATGTAACTAGACTTGGAGCCAAATTTTCTTAAACATCAAAAATCTTATCAGAAAATATGACACCTAGAAAAAGCTTTCTTCCCCTAGCTCATGTTATGGGTGCACTTGAAATAGTCCTTTCCTACAACAGATGTTCTTTGTGCAAAGGCTTCTAAAGATCCCATGATCATAAGCTATGTATCATTATACTATTGCACAAGTGGCCCTAATAAAGAAATTTTTGTCACTCATGTCATGTCACAAATAATATACAGTACAGAATTCATGTCATTTGTACAATGTCATCATGCATGTTATTTTACATATTCCCCATCCCTCAACCAATTCCCATGTCTCCAAAGCTACAATAGGGGAGGACAGTTCCAGGATTTGATAGGATTCTAATATGAAGAAGAAAAAAGAATAATCCTATTCCATAAACGATTGTTCAATCTTGATAGGGCTTATCTGCACCTTTTGAAGAGACTACATATGATATGTAGAAGGCACTTAATGTGGGAATGAGTTTGGTTATTCGGATATAGAGTACATGAATAGAGATGGTGAAATGGGTGGTATGACAGGGACAATTTGCTGGTGTTACTATAGCAGAGCTCGAAGTCCAGACAGTCAATAGATAGCAAATGTTACGAGTTTTCTTTATTTCTTTGCTGAGTTCTGTTCAATGTCTCATTTGGTTTGTCTGTCCAATATATGGAGTAATTTGGGAGCATCTTTTGCATGTGTACAGCCAAATTTCCATAGTTTCATGGGTCAGATGGTAAAGAATGTTTTACAAATTGGAGAATTGGATTATGCTTTCCGGTCTGAAAATTTGATCTACATTTTTATTTAATGCAGCTGAACTCTGTTTTATTTGGAACCACTTCTACTGCCATTGTCCATTATAATTTGCCAAAGTGGAAATTAGAAGGATCTTTCTTCCTTCCTTCCTTCCTTCCTTCCTTCCTTCCTTCCTTCCTTCCTTCCTTCCTTCCTTCCTTCCTTCTTCCTTCCTTCCTTCCTTCCTTCCTTCCTTCCTTCCTTCCTTCCTTCCTTCTTTTCCCTCCCTCCCTCCCCTCCCTCCCTCCCTCCCTCCCTCCCTCCCTCCTTCTTTCTTTCTTTCTTTCTTTCTTTCTTTCTTTCTTTCTTTCTTTCTTTCTTTCTTTCTTTCTTTCTTTCTTTCTTTCCTGAGAAAATGGAAGCAAAGGTGTTCAATACTTACTCTTTCCCTGCCCTACTAAGTTAGATAGGATAGGCATGCTCCAGGACTCCTTACCTTAAATTTTGCCCTCTGATAGGATATGCCAAAGGATGTAGTAGCCACCACAATCCTTTGGAATAGCCTCCAACCAGAGATCAAAGTGATACCCTTTTAGATTTCTATGCGGCTGTTAAGTCCTGGATCTTTCCCCAAACATAGCGGTATGATAAGAGAGGGTGAACTGTGAGGATGTTTGGTCCGGCATCTTGAGGAGTCATTGTATAAGATAGGTGGCCATGTTAATTCAGTGAATAAAATAAATAAGATATAAATAATATTATGTAGGAATTGAATAAAATTTCAGAGAGAATCCTGTGATGACAAATTTATGCCTCAATATATTTGCATTACCCTTGAATGGAGGCAGTTCTGGCTCCTCTTTGCCTCCTTCTTGATTTATAGATATCAGCAATAAAGAAATGGGGATGAAAAGCAACAATTTCTTGTAAACATTTGAAAAATTTCCAGTCCCTAATGGTGCAAGTGTTAAATGAATATTCTGAGTGTTCCATCTAAATTAACTCTGTTAGAATTTTTAGTTCAGAGAAGGCTGTATATTTGAAACTGTGGATGTCATCATATTAAGGAGTTAACAGGCAAATTATAAACTTCTCATATTCCACAAATGCAGTGCACATGTGCAACAGAAAAAAAAGAAGAAAGATTATAGGTGTCAGCTGTGCTACCATATGTTGCTCTGGCAGAGGCACAACACAATGGTGACAATTTCTGTTTTACTGAATGAAGGCCTGTTTTGATTCCTGTTTGGTTACAGCAACTACTGTACCTTTTCTGCTGTTTGGTAGTTTTAAACAGTTCCCTCCACATTTCCCCTTATTTACATACTAACCTAGCCTGTGTTTATTTAAGGTAGTGTTTTTCAACATTGGCAGCTTTAAGATTCTGCACTTCAGCATGCTAGCTGAGGATTTCGGGGATTTGAAACCCAAACATCTTAAAGTTGCTAAAGTTCAGGAACATTGATCTAAGGCAGGGCTGTCAAACTCCTGGCCTATGGGCCGGACGCGTCATGTGCTGACCACGCCCATGCCCGGTTTAACAAAGGGAAAAAATGTCCCAATACCTCATGTGACGCTGCTGTGACAACGTGAGTTTGACACCCCTGATCTAAGGATTCTGCTAAAGTATATTGATATGTGATCTCACAGAATTCTCTTGAGACAGTAGTTCTAACCATCCTCTCTAACATCCTACTTCTTTATTTTGCTTAAAACCCAAATTTCTTGAAAAAAATCCACAATTAATAAGAATAGCTGTCACTAATTTTAAGACACTGTATTATAAAAGAGTTGATTTATGTATTTATTTTTGATTTATGTAATCATTTTATGCTGCTTATTCCCAAAAATACTAGGTGGCTTCCAATCATATATAATCTCTGCCCTCTGATTTCTTCTTGGCCAAATTTTGTGCTGTAAGTGAATTGTAAAAACATTAATTTTGAAATATTAGTTCAAAATGATTTGACTGGATCACAAATTCAACTGACTTTTGGAATTGAATCGGGTTCTTAATGGCTCTGAATTATTTTGTTTTCATATTGATATATAAAATTGAACTGATCTGAACTGAATCAAAATGTCAATCTGAATCAATTTTATGAATCGATTTGAATAGTTACATTGAGCCAAATGAATAAATGAATTATTCAAATAAGTCCAGAGATTATCTGTATACTCTCAGTTATTATTTTTTATGTTTTCTTTGGTTCTTTTTCTTTTGTCCAACCATTTTCCAATATTCATAGTTTTTAGATAGCTAAGAATTTTTATGAGAAGGAAAATGTGTTATGCCTAGTTCTGGACTTCTTGCACTTTCTTTTTTCTTAGTTTATTGGCTGTGGTTATTGTAAGAAGCCAGCAGGATTTGTTAAAAACAGGTTGTCAGAGATAAACCTTATTGATTTTTTTGACAGGGTGACTAGATCAGTGGACCAAGGGATTGCTGTGGATGTAGCATATTTAAGACTTTGGTAAGTTTTTTGATAAAGTACCAGTAGTTCATAACGCTCTTTTTGATCAACTGGAAAAATATGGGATGGATGATCCCACTATCAGATGGATTAGCAGTTTGCTGAACATTTGTAGCCAATGTTGGTCTGTGTCTATATGGAGAGAGTTATGCACTTAAATACCTCAGGGTTCTGTCCTGAGCCCAGCACTCTTCAAACCTGTGTCTTAGATTAGGGTAAAGAAGGGAAGGTCATAAAATTTGTGGTTCGAAACTGGGAAAGGGGAGGGATTACAGTTTTCAGCATTGAACTCTATTCAGATGTGAGTTCTGCAAAGTCTGTAAAGTTCTGCACTTGACCAAAAGAAACAGAAGGATAGATACAAGACTGATAGTGCCTTAATTAGTAGTAGTAGCAGTAGCACTTGTGAGAAGGATCTGGGAGCCTTGGTAGGTCACAGATTAAACATGAGCCATCAATGTGCCATAGCTGCCAAAAAGCCAATGCGATCTTGAGTTGTATTAGAGTAGGACTATCACTTCCTCTATAGTACTCTCACAGGAAGTGATAGCACTATATGCTGCACTGATCAGAGTGCAGCTGGAATATATTGAGTTACCAAGTGTAGCTATGGTCACCATAATACAAAAATGAACTGGAAATTGTGCAGAGAAAAATGAAAGGGTTTTAAAAAGATTGAAAGCTCAGTTCTACACGATGTGGTTAAAATAACAAGGTATGTTTAGGTTAAAGAAGAGAAGGATAAGGGCGACATAATAGCAGTGTTCCAATATCTGAAAGGGCTTGATAGCCTTCCAAAAAGCTAAAAGTTTGGTGGTCTACTGAATCACCAGAGGAAGGGCAGCCATGCATGAAAAGACATACTTCTCAGATCCCACTAAATGGCAGGATTTCAGGGAAGGGATCTGGAGCATGCCTTTCCTATCAGATCTAGTGGGATGAGCAATTATTCTTAGGACGAAACAGCCACAAGAGGTAAATAGCCACAAGAGGCCAGAATGTTGTATTGGTATTAAATATCAAGAGTGGCCTGCCCCCTGTCTCATATCATACTTTCCAATGCCCATCACCACAACGATAGTCTCCCCCTATCATCTCTCCTCTTTCTCTATCTGGCTTTCGCCTCCCCCCATCTCCCATCCCCAAAGATCTGGGACACATCCAACCTATACAAATATGATAAATATTCAACAAAACCTTAAACTAGATAGACAAGCTCTATTCGGGTTCCAGCACTTTTGTAATACTCAGCACCTCCACTTGAGCAGGCCTTTTATCCAAACAATTCATCCAAATATTCTTTCCCACTCTCAAAACCGAAATCTTCCCCTTCCCTCACACACTCCTAAAGCAAAAGCACCTCCAGCCTTCCCATCTCTCCCATAAAGAGAACAAGAAAGTCCAAACCACATCTAGTCCCATGACAACTACCAAACCACATAAAAGCTTCTGGCTCATAAAAATTCTAAGCAAATCCACAATGATTAATTGAATGCCACAGTCATTAGGCAAACAAGGGGTATGCTATGGGGGTTTTTGTTGAAAAGTGAAAGTAACTGCCAGTTTGGGGCAAAATTCAGTCACATGACTGCAGGATAATGCAGATGGCTATAGATACAGTAAGTCTTGTTTGCCAGGCACCTAAGTGTGGTCACGTGACTGTGAGGAGAAACCTGATTGCTGGAACTTCAAATCTGGGTTGTAAGTAGCCCCTAGGTTGACCCGTCAAAACTACAAAAGGCCACTAAATGACTGGCCATTAGTTAAGGACGATCTTTATCTATTGCATTCTTATTTTAATCATCAGTTCCTGAAGAGCAAACATTCTTCCCTTCAAGATTTCCTCAGAATATTCATTTTAGTTTTTGATATTGCAATTAAAACTGATCATGTCATTGTAGCAGAGGGCATAATACTAATAGAGCTGCATAATTCCAGGGTTTCCTGTCACATTCATTTTCAGTTCTAAAATTTACTTGTTTTACTGCCACATAGAAAAGAGGCTTTAATTGGAATTTCCATAATGAGTTCAGATCTTTGACTAATTACTTTTTCCTGAATTTGAGCCATCTAATTTGGGACAAAATTCCTGCTAAATAGTTGGGACTTTATTAATAGCCATATCTCAGGTAGTTTCCTTGGTGTTTTACTGAACTAATTAAATTCATTATTAGACTGAAGTAATTTTTTAAAATTAAGGGTGTAAGGTACAATCTAGTAAATGTTAATCACAACTAAATCCTGCAGACTTTAATGAAAGTAAAAAGTAATATAGTTAAAGTCCATTAACATAAAATCCAGCTTTCATTGATCTAGATGTTAGACCCACTGTGTTTTGTGGGCCTATACAGAAAGCATAAGAACACGATTTCATAAGATTACATTTTATTCATGATTGTTTTGTTTAAAATCCATTATGATATCAACAGAAATGGTGAAATACTTGCAACACAGAAGCACTGCCAGGTGATGTTCTGTTCATGCAATCCACACCACACTTTCATAATTGTGCAGAGAAATGAGGTAGTGTCTGCTATATGAGCATCACAAACACACTGACTATGTATAGCATTACCTATATTTTTAATCTTTGATTTTTTAAATCTCTGTAAACATTACCAGAAAATATATACTTGAAACAAGTGCCCTTTCTTCATGGACATGAAGTATACAATTGGGGAGGGGGAACTATTTATTCCATTTCTTTATAGTCAGGCTTGAAGGTCTGTCAGCATTTTTTCTAAATTATTTGTTTGATTGGTTTCCATTTTACCTTTCTTTTAAAGTCCTATTCCATGCCATTACCCGTTCCTAGGCTCATAATCTAAGAAACATTTTACCAAAATTAAAGTTTAGGACATAACAATAATATCTATGGAAATTCTAACTCATCCATATCATGGTTGTCCCAAAGGTACTTTTTCAAAAAGCAACTGAAGAGGACTGAAGAAGCTTCTTGGATGAGAAGTCAAATGTTTTCAAGGAAAACCAAAGAAAGTCCAGTTGCCTTTCAAAAAGAGCACCTTTGGACTGTAAACAATAACGTGTAATTGTAGACACAAACATTTTAAGAAGTAATAAATATTTATTAGATTTATTTTAATCTAAAAGTGGGTTTTCAGTACACCTTCATCAATGGACTATCTTTCATCAATCCAGGACATGCCTCTTAATGAATTCTGGGCAGGAAACACATTCCATTCACACTGAAATTGGCGTTTCTTCTGGAAAAAGATGCAATTCTTCAGTAGCCAAGGTAAACACAGAAAAAAACATCATAAAATGAAATTTATCCTTGTGAAAGTATGAAGCAACCCATAAGCATATGGATTCTGAAGGCACTGATTGTCCTCAGTGTTGCATTTCTTCTCATCCATGTTTATTGACCTCTTCCTTGTTAAAAAGTATACACTTTTTAACTTATTTATTTAACTTATGGTGTGCATAAGCGCACCAACATGCCTACCGTCCCTGTCCCATTGTCTCTTTTATTTTTCTTATATGTGTCCATGTATTCATAACTATGTTTATACTTATACCTATTATCTTGTAAGCAATTGACAAATAAAATAAAATAAATAAATAATTTTTAAAAAAAATATTATTTGATGACTGCAACTTTGTGACAATTGCATACATGAAATTGCTTTGGCAGAAAAGTAAACCATCTCAAATGCTAGTCTTGGTAATTCTAAGTTTTTGTATGATAACATTTTGAGAAATGTTCCCAGAGAAGGATCTGTTTAAACCTAGAACCTATTTAGTTTTGTCCTCCTACTGATAGCATCTGGAATAGCAGCAGCATCTTCTCTTCCCCGTGTTTACATTATTTTTCCTCAGTTAAATTATTTGGCAGATTTTTAAAAAAGAAGTTTCAGTTGGCTACATTTTTTTATGCCTTTCAGTATTCAGAATTCAAATTGATATTTGAGCTGACAGGTATTAAATTTAATGGGCAGATAACAGTTGACTAATCTGAGGAAGAAGAAGTTGTATGCCATCATGGCATAATCAAATAATTTTCCCATGGCTTGTATAGAAGGAGGCTCTTGTGATACAGATGTTCAGTTTTTAAAATCCAATATCTTTATGCATTTAGTATTGAGTTGACTTTTGTACTAGAAAGGCTGGTTCCATAATAATGCCTTAATCCTTGTCCTTTTCAATATTTCAAGTTTTTTTTAAAAAAAATAACAGATCATGTCAATTATTTTTTTATCATTACAGTCACTGCATACTGAAGTTTAGTGCTTCAGTCCAATCTGTATTATTTGTGTCCAAAGAAAGTAATAAATAAACATTGCTGGAAGCATACTTATTATTAGATAAAAAAGGAATACACAGTAGAAGTTGACCAGAGGGAGAAAAAAAAAGCAAGCAAGATTTATCCTAAATGTATTTATTAATTTAATTACAAGGGCAGGTAAATATATGACAAGAACTTGCAGCAGTGGTTCTCAAACTCTTCAGCCTCATTGATCCCTTCATGAAGTTTCAGATTACTCATAAACTCCTTAATATTCCAAAGATAATAAATGCTACTTTAACTAGTAGTATTATGATTTACAATATCAACAACAATGAACTTTTGGATAGCTCCACTGAGATTTGAAGGGTTGATGTTGACCACTTTGAGAAACTCTACCTTAAACAAACCAATAATGGCTTTTGGGAAAGCCACACAGTGCTATTGTGTAGCCAACAGATGATATCTTTAGCTATTTTCATGATAAACCATGGACTAGAAATAGCAGAATTGACCAAATATACCAACTCTTTTGCAGCTGACTAGGGAGAAAATTATTTACTTTCATATCTTAAAAAATAAATCTGAGATTAAAGTTTAAAAAAATGAAGAAATCTGTAGTAAAATGCATTTCAAATGAAATGGACGTAACACATTTTGGAGGTCAACAATAATTGTTGGAGATCACATATCCATTTGGTGATTTCTAATTAGAGATCTAAAAGAGGCGAAATGAATCTGTAATGTTTTTCTAACTTCCTGATTTCTTTTGTTTTATATTCAGGAATCTAAACTATTGGTTCTAATTTGCATCAGCAAACAAAGCTCCTGCTGCTAACTATCCTTAGGAGGAAAGCTTCCACAGCATGAAACAATAATCATATTTATATTAGTAAGTGAAATTCACTGCCCCTCCAAAAGCTTAATTGAATAGTTCTTACTAACTGTCAGGATTATATTGTAGGCATTAATATTTGGAATAACAATAAAAAGACAACTCTGACAATATGTAGAATATTTTATCTTAAAGTTCAATAGTCAATCAGATGAAACTTTAGATCTGATATCAATTGGTAACTATGTTAACACATACAAAACCATCTCTTAATATTGAAGTAATTGATTGATAGTGAACATGGATAATATACTCACTACTGAATATATGTTCAATGATGAACATCAGAATATTTGCTTTTAATGTTTTGGTTGAAAGGGAGGGAGAGTGTCGGTTCAACCATCTTCATCCAAACAGAAGCATTTCTTAGATTAAATCTTCAATCCATCAATCATCAACAAAAAAAATTTTTTTTATGCGCATAACAAAAGCAGCAAGCAATTCTGTGATCAATTATATTGGTGTTGCTTCAGGTGATATAATGATTCTATACTAATAAATGGCCAGTGATTCACATGCTTAATGCTCTATCTTTTGGCATGATTAAGGAACTATATTTTATGTGCCTATTAATCATGTGCCATTTCAGAACTGCCCATCATTAGCTTCACATCCTGGTTATTACTAACTTTAAAATGAGGAACACATTTAGGTTATATGTCTGTGTAATACTTAGTACTCCTGCGTCTTGATTCCTCAACTAAGATTAAAAATGTAGACAGACTCCATTCTTTATGGACATGCTTAAGTAGTTGCTAACAAAAGAGAGGCATACGAAATTAGGAAAATAACTTTCCTTTTGTTGAAATTATGCAAGGCAACATAATAAATGCTACTCAGTAACCCGGTTTTACTTTATATACATTTGTTATATGCATATTTGGAAGGGGAGTGTCTTGCCAACTTCAGCATCACCTATTTTCCTATTAGAACTCTCCAGTGTCATGGAATGATTTCTTCCAGAGCACAATTACCAAGGCAGACTTTTCTAAATAAAAGCATGGCTCTTCCTTATTTTATATTTAGAAAATTGGTAATTGTGTATCGTTCTATTCTATGAGGATTCCTTGGTGCTCTCTGGGCTTGGCTATTTTCTTGCAGATGTTTCATTGCCCAAACTAGGTAACATTTCAGTCCTGAGCTACAAATATTCTCTTTTATTATTACTATTCTATGTTTGCATGACTGTGATATCATATTTTTAGTTACCTTCATTCCAAAATACCTGATTTTACATAGGACTGTATTATTTAGTTATTTTTTAGTTATATTATTTTAAAGAAATGTTGAACTAAAATTAAAGTAGGCTTCTCAAAACACATTATTTGTGTGAGTGTTCATGTGTACAAATAGGTAGTTCTTGATTTACAACAGTTCACTTAGTGACTGTTCAAAGTTACAACAGCACTGAAAAAACTTACTTATGACCATTTTTCACAGTTTTCAGCATCTCCATGATCATATGATCAAAATTCAGATGCTTGGCAACTGGTTCATACTTATGCCATTGCAGAATCCTGGGTTCACGTGATCACATTTTGCAACCTTCTGACAAGTAAAGTTAATGGGAAAGCAAAATTCACTTAACAACCAGGTTACTAACTTATCAACTGCAATGATTCACTTAACTGTGGCAAGAAATGTCATAAAATTCTCTAAACAAATTCTACTTTAGCAGATTCTAGAATTACTCTAGAATCAATGATGATCAAAATGACAACAGCACAGAATCTTTTGGCATTTCAACATTAACAAATGTGTTATTGGATAAACATTGTAGACTAAGATATACTTTATAAGATGCACAGTGTATAGTTCCGAGAAAGAATCCTTTTTGTTCTCCCTGTTGTTGTTGATTAAAGAAAAGGAAAGTAGAAAGACAAAGTAGAAAGAAGTGAAAGACAAAGCAGGAAGGTATTTAGACCCAAACTTCTGATTTTGTTTCTATGCATTACTAGGAATATTAAGGGAATATGTAATATTACTAATTCCAAAAAAAAAAAAAAAAGGAACTCTAGCTCAGATTTGATATATGATAGCAATATCTATTTAAGCCATTTCTTGGAAACTCTCTCAATCTCTGTGTTATGTGTCTGTTTTGTAGGTATGAATTTGCTTTCCTCATTTGTAAATTTATATCAGTCCTACTCACCGTGATGTCTTGCATGCTATAATTCAAATGGCTATGAACTACAAATACTACAGCATGGAGGGTACCAAGTTGGAAACAATTGACTATAATTATATGGATATAGGGGCCTTTTATGCAAATTGGATAGAGATCTTGCAGCTTAATGAAGGGGGTATGATCCAACTCCTCTTTCACTAGTCAGAAAATGTATAGAAAAAAATGTTTGAAAAGAGATACTGAGTTTTAGCCACTCCTTATTTTAGTAAATCTCCTTCAATAAGTATTGTTTATTGATATGACTATGTAGCTGCAGACCCGATCTAATGCCTAATCCTGTTCTCTAATTAAGCAGAATAAAGAAATTAAATTTGGGGTCTGTTTGTCCCAAAAGGGTAGGTAACAAGAAAGGTTAGGTTGAAAAAAGAAACAAAGTCAATAAAAGCCAAAACTTGAAACTGAGATTAAAAAAAACCTCATGAGTAAGAAAGAGGTAAATAGGAGAAAACCCAAAGCTTTTATTTCAGCCAGCTTCTTCAACTCAGAAGACTTTCTGTGTTTTAAAAGAAGCTACCTATATTTATGTTCAGTGTAAGAAATTTTGAAAATCTGAAAGCTGCACAGGTTTGATTGGAAATAATTAATCAAATAAAGACATCTGTAAATAATCATGGGGTTGGTTTCTGAGAAGATATCACCTTTGTGAAACAGTTATTCTCCAAACATTCTATTAGTTTATGGTGGATTTCTAAATCCATTCTAGTCTGGGACTAATAAAGTCATCCTTCCTGATGATATTAGAAGCTGGAGGAAATGTTTTTTTTCTTCTCAGGGCCATAGTATATTGATAAAAGTCAAATTGTTTCTCAGCTTTATTTTGTTGGATTTTTAAGGGAAGCTTAATCAGGATAATACTATTGAGGCAATTCTTGAAGTCCATCATGGAGATAATTAAGTCAAGGGCAGGAAGAAGTCTCAACAGCATAACTGACTCAAGGAGTTATTTTGCAGGAATGGGCTCATCTACTGCAAGTCCCTGATTTAGTATCATCATGGGGTCTATATAGAGATTCTCATCATTTGACTAAAGCTAAAAACGTCATTACATTTTCCCCAAATTTTATTAACTATACAGACCTTTGTTAAAACACACAGGATTCTATTTTTTTAGGCAAACACATTCTTCCAGGAGGAATTAATAAGGATTATTTTGGGTTATATAGGGCAAGGTCATTTCAGCAATTTCCGATTCATCTCTGAAATCATGACTTGATTGTTAAATCTGTCATGTATTTTTCTCCCTGTACTCAAGATAGACAAGACAGTAAGCATGCATACTTGCAAATTATAATCTGTGCTTACATTAAATGAACTACTGTATCTCTAACCCTATCAACTTCCTAATTTAGAGTTAAGAAAGGACTTACAAATAAGAGTAGCAATTTTGTCATTCTTAGTCAGTCTCGCAGCTGGTTTTCCTTTGCCTGATTAAAAAATAATAAATCTCTTCTGTTTTCTTCTATTTTCTTTTGGCATTCTGCCATGCCTCTTTGTGTGCTTCCCAATGCCCCCTCTGTTGCCAGTTCAATGACACTTTAGTCTCTTCTTTTATTTACTAAGAAAAACTGCCTAGGATAATCTAACTAACAGTTCCTCTCAGCATCAAAACTAGCACATCACATGACATTTGTTTCAGTTTTAGCAAGGAAGTCTTGGATGTGTGATAGCCAGCAGGAAAAAAAATGGCTAAAAACAATCTTGCTAACCATAGTCTCTGGATATAAGAATTAGAAACCCAGAATTACCAGTCATGGTATCTCCAATAAACATTTTGACTAGGAAATCTAGGAACTGTACTCTCAGTGTTTCTGGAGGACACCAGGTAAGAGAAGGCTGATTCCTGCCTTCCCCCAGCTGCTTTGAATGTAGACAAACCAGGAGCCCCTATCTAGACTCATCTATTAGCAGGACTTCTTAGTATCACTGTTGACTGTGTCTTGTCAGTTGTAGCCAGGCAAAGGCAGAGGAGTTGAGCAGTCACATTCATTCACTATAAGCCACCATATGGCTATGGCTTACTAATACTCTGCACTCAGCAATAGACCAATCACACCTCTCAAACTGTAAAATGTCCTGTGTGAGTCCTGTGAATTTGTATCACCATTATGAAAGCTGCTTTTCAGATTAACACTATGTAAGACATGGGTGGGTGGATAGATGGATGGATGGATAGATAGATAGATAGATAGACAGACAGACAAATAGATAGAGAGATAGATAATGGCTATAATATAGAAATACCATGGAAAGAATCATTAGGCATATTGTGCTAGCTCCATAATTACACACAGCTGATTCTATCTATTTTAAAATTTATTACAGTTATACCTTCGCCCCCTGCCCAATAATTAAACACAACTCCAAAAATGAAGTAATTTTTTTTTACTAAGATATTGTGAGATGATAATGAACTTCATGGCTTTCAGTCTGCAGCAACTGTCCTGCAGGTAAACCATTTCTTTAATACTCCATATAAATTGATTTTGAATCATTGTTGTACACAAGCCCTTAAACTAAATTAAACTGAAATTGTAACATGGGTCAAGAATAACCCAGTAGCAAGATTTGTTTATTACAAAGTTTTCTATTTTCTAGAATCATGCTCATCTGCATTCTGAAGCAGAATGAAAAAAAAATAGCAAAGTAAAATCAGCAATAATTATTTTAGTATCATTGGTATAATTTTAATTAACATTCCATACAGGTGCCATGGACTCTTCAGACAGAAAAAAAAGTCTAGATCCTTGAAACAATCCTTTATTTTCCTGAAACAAGCTCAGGGAGATGGTGAGAGGGAGAGAAGTGAAGGAAATCCTTCCTTAGGTAACCTCAGAAAAGAAGAACTTTGTGCATTATGCAGCCCAGGCCATGCCAAAATGCAATTTGGAGATTGTCCAGGACTTCATTGGAAAGTAATGGTTTTCACTGAACTGAGTTATGACCAGCTGTTTACAGACAGTCTGTGACATACTGATAGAGCAGAACACCGTATGTTGCTTTCCAAATCAAATGATACAAGAAGTGTGACAGAGTGGAGAAACATCTGTCATTAGCAATTTTCAGCACGCTTCACTAATTCTGGACAAAATACGCGTAATGAACTTACTGCAGGAAACTTCAAATACTACTACTGCTGAAACCAGGGTATAACAGCTACTTCCCTTAATGGTGTCTAATTTAATTCATTTGTAGGAAGAAACAAACAAAGTGGCTTATTTGCTTTTGATCATGGGTGAACAAGCGCTGGTGCTGATCGTAACAATACATTTTTTATTCAAGATTTTTTTTTAAGGATCAGTGTCAACCTTCATTCATACTCACACACAATTTATAAACTGGTTGCCCAGAAAGGTAGCTTTATTCTTAGCCAAAGTATGACAAAAGGCGGGATTTATCTACAAGATTTTTCCTGGGGTTTTTTGGTTGTCATGCCTTCAAATTGTGATTCATTATGTCATGCTTTGAAAAAAGACTTGCATAACAGGAAGATATATATAAAAGGTGGAGGCTCAAAGAAACAGATCCATCCATTCCTTTCCAAGCAGTTGAGATTAAATCTGGTGGGCCATAATCAGCTATCAAAAATCAACATTCTTTACAGTTAATTCTTCATTGTTGCTGATAGTCTTTCTTTCCCTCAGTGTAAGACAGGTGAGCATGTCATTGGGGAAAAGGTATCAGCATAACCACTTGCCCTGAAAATGTATCTCAAGACTTAGTGAACAAGCAAATAAATCTTTCATGACCAAAATGTAAGGACTCACAGCATCTAAATCAGTAAAATGGCACTACAGTCATGTTATGTTAGATTAATAGTTAGGAGAAGGGTTCTTTAACTGTTAGCCATTCACATTCTGGGAAGATCCACTTGAGAAAAAACATATTTATACTGATAACAATATTTTGTCTTGTCCTTAGTGAGCTATAATTAACATATATATTGTCTTTTAGAGGCTCCACTTAATGACAAAACAACAAATTTAAAATCTTTCCATAAACAGTGCAGCATAACCCTCCCTCCCTCCCTTCATGCAA
This sequence comes from Pseudonaja textilis, assembly GCF_049901715.1. Classification (NCBI taxonomy): domain Eukaryota; kingdom Metazoa; phylum Chordata; class Lepidosauria; order Squamata; family Elapidae; genus Pseudonaja; species Pseudonaja textilis. The sequence goes on along the minus strand of NC_141992.1, from coordinate 165,042,795 downwards.
AACCTAAACAGAACACTGTTATTTGATGGAATATTTTTTGTGCAATACTTCATTTGATTGACAAAAAGTGCCTGTCTCATTTAAAGTGTAGATAATATAGAAAATGTATGAAATTGTTAGGATTAAGTTGTTATTGGCAGGAGTGTGGGAGGTGAAAAATGATGGCTAGTTAAGCTGCTTATCTGAAATTTCAACTAATGTTCACAAAGAGCCATAATAGAAAATGCAGAGGCTAGATTTAGTTCAATCCATTGAAGTTCTACCTGGGGGACTGACTTTGGAATGTATCCCAGACCAGAGAGACTGGAAACCATTCAGAATTGATGACTGTAAAATGAGTGTTGGGGGTCTTTGAGTAGCTGCATAATTACAAAATTATTCACATTTTTTTTAAAAAAGCATGCTAATCCAGAAAACATTGACTTTTTGGGATAAGTTGAACTGAGGCTCTACAAATTTGTAACAGCCTGCTAACACTCAAAAGTAAAAACTGGAGAGAAAGGATAGGTGGTTAGAAAACTCACCGGTACATTGGATCTGAATAATAAAATAATCAGACCTAAGCAATTCATGAACACTAGCACTATTCTTTACATAAACAGTAAATGTTTAGATTTTCCTGTTCACTGACTAACAGCACACATATCATAAACACTAAGCTGTTAGAGTACGTTTTGTGTGTTGATTCACTTTTAACAGTTGTTAGTGTGAAGACAGGAAAAGAAAAGTGGGTGTAATGAGACCATGTGCAGTATGCTGTGAAAACAGAGGCCCTTACTTGGCATAATGGGTTGCACCATAAGGGCCATAAAATTGTGCATGTGTTAGTATCATTTTAATTATTACGGGTGCCACATGTTAAGCAGAATAGCGGAACTACTAAAACAGCTTCAGAATCCTTACTGCTGATTGCTGCATTTAATTACAAATAGGAACATTTGGAGATAGGTCACCATAAAAACCCTTCTGTTGTCAAATGAGCTCAAATCTGATTTTTGTAATTATGCTCTTATACCATGGATCCTGTTGAATAACTGTAGGGAATAAACTTATAACAAGTGCTGATTAAATGTAGGTACATCTTGCTTTCCAAGATTATTTATGAATGTTCTTTGCAACTTAAATCAAAGTTCCTTCATAGTTGTTTTTGTATTGGTCAGTACAGATAATTCACATTTTATGCAAATACACTGAATAATTTTACATGACATGATATATTGGTCTGTCTCCCTACATGGAGAATAAAAGTCGTGGAGTTTCAATTATTCATTCTGTTTGCTTACAAACTCTCTTCAACATTTTCAGTAGTTGCTCTAGAACTATATGTTATCCACAATAATATGATAATTATTTTTTCTAAGGCAGAGTTTTAATCTAAGAAATGATATTTTAATTGAAGTATCTTTTTCATCACAACAATATGTTACTGCCAATGCATCAGTAATAGATATAAAAGCAAAGTAAACACTATGAATATATCAAATCTTTAGGTAAATGTGACGCAATCCTTTGCTTCTAAGGAAATAGATACAAATTGCACTTATTTATTTCAATCTTTCACTCTTACTCTCCTGTTTTAATGTAAAATTTCTGAAAGAAACTTTTGGTAGGTTAGATGATGATGATGATGATCACCTATCAAATGTGCTAGTGAAAATGCTATGACTGTGTTAAATCATGGAAGCAAAATTTTTGTGGAGTTACACATTGTGCTAATTATAAACTGAGGTTTGGAAATCACAATTGGATTGTGGTTCCTAAGAGAAAACCAAACAAATTACTTCTTGCAAAGCCTAAACAAAGCCGTGTGTGTGCGTGTGTGTGTGCGTGTAACATAAGCTGCAAAGGAAAGCAATAATTAAATGGAATATTTCTCCTGAGTGTCTGAGAAAAGTATGGGCACTTCCTGTTTCTGAATATTTTTCCAAAATTGAGCAATCTTTTCCTTCCAATCTCCTAAAAAGTTATTGAAGAATTCTCTTATTTTCCCATTTCTACCTTATCCAACTTCATTGGGTTTTGAATTTTTGTAAAAAAAAAAAGATAATACAATCTAAAATATAACAAACACAAGGCTAGATGGCTATAATAATGTCCTTTCCTTGTGTTCTTGAACCAGCAGAAAAATATGCAGGCATAAGTGGGTAGTTCTCTATTCAATGAGGCCAGGTGATGTACTTACTATTTTAATACCAAGATAGCAATTTGTGGATTCTTCTGGCTTTTCCCCTCCAAGGTGTCATCTTCTGTCAGAAAAAGGAACCACCAGTCATGCTCCTTAATGTATGATGGGATAGTGATGGGCAAGTATAGATGGACACTTAGAATGCTTGCCATATTGCCTAGCTCACAGATTGAAAACATGGAAGTGTTCTAATTTAGGCCAGTGACATGTCAACTGATTTTTTAATGAAAAGTTTAGTATTCTAAAGAAAACAAAAAGTTTAAATGCATGAGATTCCTTTTTGATATGTGGAATGGAAAATCTGCCATACATCTATTTCTGACAAAACCAACACATGGCTGGGAGAGCGGTGAGTCTCTTTCTTGATTTAAACTGGCCTTCTATGTAGCACAGGACGTGTGCCTGCTCAAGAGAGCATGTTCTTAAGAGCCATGTAAAACTTGAGCACCACTTTGGAAAGTGCTATTCAGAGATTACCTGGTCAGATGACTAAATTACCCGCAGAAGACAGCTATTTATTTACCTGAATCTTGTCCTCTAGGACAAACCCATCCTCTACATGTGAGCAGAGAGGGTCTACTTTGGATGCTGTCACTCAAAGATACTGTATTTGACTACTGGGATCCAAAAGATCCAAAAGAAGAGCCTTCTTCAGTGCCCACCTACAGTGCCCATCCCTAAGAACATCTTACCCTCTGAGATAAGATCTACCCCACCGTCCTATATTTCTGCAAGGGGATGAGGTCTGAGCTCTGCCGGTTGGCCTGGGACCAGGCTGGAGCTACTTGGCTGCTGAACTGAACCCCACTCTTTCCTCTCCCCCCATCCATCTTTTTGGTTAGCATATTAATATATTTTCATTGTGTTATATTTTTCATTGTTTATTTTATTATTGTAAGCCATATAGAGAAGTTCCAGGACAATATAGGTAGCAAATAAATTTAACAAACAAAATAAATATTTAATCTTTCCTGCAGTCCCATGCAGGGCAATTTAGGAATGCCTCCAACAGTCTAAAATAAACAGTAGCAATAGATCCCATTCCTTGATCCAGTCAACAACTACATCATTAGTGAAGTATGATGGTTGGCATTCAGGGCAAAAATAGTGCTGGGGAACTAATATTATAATTGTATTAAGAGTGCCAAAGTGCTTCTGGGCTGAAAGGTTTCAATGGTGACATTACCATTGCCCAAGGGATGCCCAATTGGGGGTTCCTTTCATATCCCATTTAAGATGCCTCTGAAGTGGTACACATTTATCTACTCATAGTGTCCAGCTTTCAAACTGCTGGGTTGGCAGAAGCTGGAGTGTGTGGAATTCACCACATCCCATGGCAACAACTGGGTCTCGAACATGAGCCTGCTCATTGTCAGCATAGCATCCTAACCTTATGAGCAACCATGGTGCTAGTGTTGGGAAAGAAGTGAGCCATGGTGGGGTAGTGATTATAATGCAGTACTGCAGGCTACTTCTGCTGACTGCTGGTTGCCTGCAATTTGGCAGTTCTAATTTCACCATGCTCAAGGTTGACTCAGCCTTCCATCCTTCCAAGATCGGTAAAATGAGGACCCAAATTGTTGGGGGCAATATGCTGACTTTGTAAACTGCTTAGAGAGGGCTGTAAAGCACTGTGAAGTGGTATATAAGTCTAAGTGCTATTGCGATTTTAAAACTGAAATAGTTAAAGCTAACTTTAACCTATTTTACTGTGGGCTAATTATGAAAACACAATTAAAGCATAAAAAGGATTATTGGGTCTTGTTTATGCAGTGATTGAATGGGTGTGAATGTGGACTCAAAGATGATGTCCATTAATCACTTTATAAAGAGTTCAGCAGATTGCTTCCACTAAAAAAATGTATAGATCAGAATGGACATCCTGTATCCTTCCAAGTAGTGGTGAAATATTATTCCTAACATTGTTCTTCAACATTGTTTCTCAGATTTTGTCAGCTAGAGTTGCTGAAAACTGCATTTCATTAATATCTGGAATGTTGTTTTTTTCACCCCCTTTTTAATAATAACACCTATTATTTGACTGTTATTTTGTTACATTTGTAAAATATGCATATGTTCTCCATTTAATAATATCTATTCTTTAAAATTGCATTTCTCCAACCTGGCATCTTCCATAATTGCTACATTTTAACTCCTATAAGTCTTAGTCAATATGGATCAAATTGTAGACACCTTCATTTCAAAATTCATTTTATGTATACCTTTGCTCAAAGGAAAACTATATTCAAGAGAATTATATACTTTTTCCACCTGCCACAGTTCCTTCTAGAAATTTCATCCAAAGTTTTTTTCAGCCATGTCATTACTTTAAAACCCCAATTACCCTCTTATTTAGAGCCAATGAAAAGCTAGTTTCGTGACATGAAAATGCAACTTTGCATCCAGGCTGTTTTGTAAAGAGATCAGTCATATACATTAGCCACAAGCATCATTTCCCCTCAGTGAATAAACCTCATTAGTTTATTCCAGAATGTAGAAAGGAAGTCTACAAATATTTTGTTGCCTATAACCCTATGCTCTCTCTGAAGAATTCTAGTGTATGTGGAAATGGATGAGTGCTAAGATTAGTTTTTAGTCAATATTTGCTGAAATACATCAGCACCAATGCAACAACCCTGCAGTCATTTTTCTTTTAAAGTTACCTCTGACATTTAGCAGCATGACTAAAACCACTGACAAATGCCAGAAATAGTTTGCCTGTGATAACTGCTGTACTGTTTACAATAGTACATTCTGCAATTCAAAAGCACAGGGATGTCAAACTGTGGGGCCACCCTGGAAACAGTGAAGGACCGGCCCACAGTGCCTCTGCCAGTGAAAACGGAGCTCGGGAGGACCACACACGTCCTCCTTGAGTTCCGTTTTCACCGGCAGTGGGCTGCAGGAGGCCGTCGCAGCAGAAAATGGAGCCTTGATGAGTGAAGCTGGCCACGCCCACCTGACCATGTCCACCCAACCACACCCACCACTCCACCCCCCTGAGGTCAAACACAACCCTGATGTGGCCATCAATGAAATCAAGTTTGATACCTCTGCAATAGCACAATATTTTTGTTGTCCATTGAAAATATAGGGGACAAAAAATAATTTCACTTGCTCCTTGATTTAATATACTTATTTCATTTGCCATTCCATCAGATCCAGAAGAGAGGGCATCGGTCATCGAGAGAGCTACGTCTAGGCAGGCTTTCTCTGCTGTGGTGCCACATTATGGTATCTTCTTCCCTTACAAGCTTCTCACATGTAAGGCATGTTGTTCCATTCCATTCCATTAATTGTTCTAACTGTCAGGAAATTTCTTCTTAGTTCTAGGTTGCTTTTCTCATTAATTAGTTTCTATCTATTGCTTCTTGTGCTGCCATCAGGAGCTTTGGAGGATAGATGGACTCCCTTTTCTTTGTGGCAACCCCTGAGATATTGGAACAATGCTATAAGGTCACCTCTAGTCCTTCTTTTCATTAAATTAGACATACACAATTCCAGCAATTGTTTTTTTATGTTTTAGCCTCCAGTCCCCTAATCATTTTGTTGCTGATCTCTGCACTCTTTCTAGAGTCTCAACATCTTTTCTACATCATGGCAACCAAAATTGGATGCAGTATTCCAAGTGTGGCCTTACCACACTTTATAAAATGGTATTAACACTTCATGTGATCTTGATTCTATCCTTCTGCAGGATAGAACTAGAACTAGAACTGTGTTGGCTCTTTTGGCAGCTGCAGCACACGGTTGGCTCATATTTAAGTGATTGTCCACTAGGACTCCAAGATCCCTCTCACAGTTACTACTATAGAGCCAGAAACCACCTACACTATACCCGTGCATTTGGTTATTCTTACCTAAATGTAGAACCTTACTTTTTTCACCACTGAATTTCATTTTGTTAGAAAGCACCCAATGTACAAGTCTGTCAATATCCTTCTGTATCTTAAGCCTATCTTCTGGGGCGTTGGCTATTCCTGCCAGCTTGGTGTCATCTGCAAATTTGATGTGTTCCCCATCTACTCCCTCAATCCTCTTTCCTTTTCTTCAGATTAAAATCCTAGATATTAATATAAAAAGATAATCATGAGTTAAGAGTCTGTCCAAATAGATGTGATAAAGTCTTTTAAAATGCTGGGCAAAAAGGTCAATCACATCAACTGAGCAAAGTTCATGTTCTAGTGATCTGAAACGGTTACAAAGACAATTAGCCCAAATCCTTGCAAGACAAGGCCACAGCAACTGCAGTCAGATCCTCTCAGATGGCCTTAATGTACAATGGAGGGGATGATGTAGCAGAAGGCAACCTTCTAAGTCACCTGGACTTGTGCAACATAGAACTTTGAAACTAATAGCCAATCCTTCTATCCTTGAGTGGGAACAAAAGAGTGTTTCAGGACACTGTAAGTGAGATGTTGTCTCTTTTCAGAAATGACCGTTATGAGCTCTTATTAAGGAAGTTTTTTAATCAGCTTCTGGTACAAATCATGAAGCTATAACATGAAGAAATGAACATTGGGATAGTACAATGCAACCTGTTCTTGTATGCCTCAATGGCAGATACAAGTACACAGATCACAATTGCCACCACCCCCCTCCAATCCATAGTCTTGGCCCATGCTCTGAATGCCTACAATCATATCTCAGTAGTGATTATGGAAAAAATTATTAGAGATGTCATATCAAAAATTGGAGGCAGATTTTATTCTTAATATAGAAACTTCAAACTCAGTGATTTACTTTTGTCTACTAGGAAATAGTAGCAGTTATTCATTGATACAGAATAAGACTAGCATTTGAGACACCTTTGAGCAGGCAATCCAACTGGTTCACTATCAGTTGGAAAATTGTCCTTCAGATGAAGTGTGGATAGATCAGCACATTCATGATCTATAGATTTATTTATGTCCATTCCATGCTATGGTCATTGTGTTCATTTTTAAGAACATAAACAAGAATATTGTGATTTGTTTATTTTTGAATATATTTTCTTCCAAAATATACATTTATAAATACATTTTATCTAATTATATGAATTTTCAAATGTGTTTTCTTCTCAAAATGCAAATTTTGATATATTTGGTACATAAATTGAGCTAAGTACTATATGACAAAATAAGTGAAATTTCAAATTTGAAAGACAGGTACTTCTTGAGATATATGTAAGTCCAAGAGACAATGAATGGTCTGCTCACATTAAGAATTAGCAAAGGATGAATTTATTCAGCATTGTCACTTTATGGCTTCCTCAATTTATCTGTGAATGCATTTCTTGGTAACACCAACAGCATGACAGGAAATTGAGAACTGGCAGATTCTTCTATTTCCCCTTCTTATGGGCTTTTCCCAAAAAATTAGTTGTGTTGATGATGGAAGAAATATTGGAGTAGATAATGCATAAGATGGCATCGATGCTAAAGCAGCTGATGATAGAATTACCCAAGAGAATAATTCATGTATTGAAGAGGGAACAGATGTCAACAGAGACAGCTTGTCTGGTTGTTTGGATGTCTGTTTGAAACATGCATAGAAAGAAAAGGATTTTCAGACAGTCTGTTTTTGAAGTTCCATGTGGCCTGTCCTAATTGTTGGCTAAAGAGGGGTGACATTTTGTTGTAAAATACACTTAAATATAGAGGATCCAGCACTTTTATTGAATTCATCTAGTGGCTCTCTGTCAAAAAAAGGTCTATACACAGAGAGAACGTTTATTCTTTTCTCTGTTGGAGGGTAAGAAAAAGAGACAGGAACTTTCCAGATGTGCACACACAGTTCTTTTCTATAATAGTGATACTTAGAGTGATACTTAAAATATTTTGGCCTTTACACACACACACACACACACACACACACACACACACACTACTCTATACTAATGCTTTGAAATGGAACTTTTTGCAGTGTCTTAACTGGTTTTACAGCTTCTTTTTGTTACTTCTGAACTCACTTCTACCTAGAGAGAAAAAAGCAGATGGAAATTTTTGTTTTGTTTCTTGGATTCCAGTATCTTTGTCCAGCTGTCCTCCCTGACATCTGCTCTGTTCTCCAAAAAGTGCAGTCCTTTCTACTAGACAGTTCACTTAGCAGATTTTGTCTCCTAAATCTAGCTTCCTGCTGGTTCTCCAATTGCAGAGCCTTCCTCTTTAATATACACAGTAATGCCCAAACATGCCACATAAAGAAAATTCCAGGAATGGTTGTCTGTCTGTCTGTCTGTCTGTCTGTCTGTCTGCCTGCCTGCCTGCCTGCCTGCCTGCCTGCCTGCCTGTCTGCCTATCTATCTATCTATCTATCTATCTATCTATCTATCTATCTATCTATCTATCTATCTATCTATATCTACCAACTAATCTATCTTCATCGATCTATCTTAGTTGCAAGGATCTATCTGTTCTAGATAATCTGTGCATTATTGTTCTTCTGAAATTGTGAGATCATATCAATATGACAAAACTCAACATGTAGTCCTCAGTGGAACTATATCTCCATGGAAGGAATTAACAGTGAGGTATGCCAAGATTATGTTTTAGGCTCAGTGCTGTTCAACATCGTCATAAACAATTTAGATGAAGGAATAGAAGGGGGATTCATTACATTTACAGATAATACTAAACTGGCAGTAACAGCCAACACTCCAGAAGATAGACTCAAGAGCCAGATGGATCTCAACAGACTTGAACATTGGGCTATCTAACAAAATGAAATTCACTGTAGAGAAAAGTAAGGTTTTATAAGGTAAGAAAAATCAAATGTACAGGAACAGATTAGGTGGAACCTAGCTCAATAGCTATAACTGTGAGAGAGATCCTAGAGTCCTAGTGGACGGTCACTTGAGCCAGTAGTGTGTGATAGCAGCCAAAAAAGTCAATGCAATCCTAGGTTGCATTAGCAGAGGGATGGAATCAAGATCACATGATGTATTAGTTGGCGATTGGAGGCTAAAACATATGAAGAAAGGTTGCAGGAATTGAGTTAGTCTAATCTAGTGGAAAGAAGGAATAGGGTAACATGATAGCAGTCTTCCAATATTTGAAGGGCAGCTACAAAGAAGAGGGGCTCAAACTACTTTCCAAAGCACCAGAAAGCAAGACAATGAAACTAATCAAGAAAAGAAGTAATCTAGAACTAAGGAGAATTTTCCTAAAACTGAGAACAATAAACCAGTGGAACAGTTTTCCTTCAGAAGTGGTGGATGCTCCATTACTGAAAGATTTTAAGAAAAGACTGAACAGCCACTTATCTGAAATGGTATAGGTCTGTTGCTTAAGCAGGAACTTGGACTAGAACACCTACAAGGTTCCTTCCAACTCTGTAATTCTAATGGAAATTTAGCATATACCCAAATGTTCTTGGGGTCACATAATGCCTTTCTTGATTCAAAATTATTTTAAAACCTATACTGGTACTAAGTCCAATTTCAAGGTGTTTTGAAATTCTTGGTTTTGGGTCCAAAACTTGAAGTTGTTTTTCATATACAAATTGCCAAGGTTTTTGAAATCTTCATTTAAAGGTACACAGTTAGACAACAACAAGGAGATTGTAGAAATTCTCCCTAAAAAGGTGATCATATAATGTACTTGACCTTCTTTTAAACAGTAAACCAAAATATTTTTATTCTCCTGACATTTCAGTTTGAATTTTTTTTATTTGCTATATATTTTAATTGTTATCTCTGTTATAATTAAAGTTATTGTTTACTGTATATTCAGGTATTCTGTAGTATATTTACATTTCATTGACCTATAATTTAGTGGAAGATGGTTGTACCTAAGTGATTTAAATAAAACAAATGCATAATAATGTATATTATATTAAATTTTGTTTATATTCTGTGGATTCCAAATAGTGTATACTTCTATATTTAGAAGGAAAGTCACATCTTTAATTATTAAACTTATTTTATAGTGCCTGTTAAAAAAAAGATTTACATGTTTTGTTTCCTTCAGTTATGAGTACTGATTAGCAATGGGAAAAGAGCCAATGTTGAGGGCTGGACTAGGACCCTGAGAGACTTTAATTAACATCCCAATGGATATTTAAATGCCACTGGATATGAACTTGTATAGTCATTGGGTGAATTATACTTTGTACTAATCATAATTTGGTTTATTAGGGTTTGGCTCAATATGTTAGGTGAGCCAGACATTAAATAAGTAAACCATATTTTATGTCAATATGTCTCATTTACCTAAAATCAGTCTCTATTTTTCAGTATAATTTGCCTACCATAATCTCTGGGAAGATAAAACAATAGTTTTGTGATTAATGTGTGCCTGAGTAGCAGACAAAGAATCATACAGAGTATCTCAAATTCTTGGAAGAAAAACAAGATGCATGTAATAAATGAATGAAGCCCTAGCTACCTAGAATGAAGCATATCACATATATCACATATGAGATACCAACTCAAAGTAAACCGCTCCAAACTCGATTGCAGAAAATATGACTTCAGCAACAGAGTGGCCAATGCCTGGAACTCACTACCTGACTCTGTTGTTACATCTCCCAAACCCCAAAACTTTAACTTTAAACTGTCTACCATGGACCTCACTCCATTCCTAAGAGGTCTGTAAGGGAGCGTACATAAGCGCACCAGCGTGCCTACCGTTCCTGTTCTACTGTTCCCATTTATCCATTTATTTATGCTCATTTATAATGTATATACTTATACCTGTTTATACTTATATATTTATATGTTATGTTCATACTGATACTTATTTTCTTATACATGCTTAACAAACAAATACATAAAGAAAAATAAATATCATGAGGAAAATACATGCATAAAAAGTAAAGGATTTTATACTTTGTACTAACCATAATTTTGTTTATTAGAATTTGGCTCAATGTGTTACAGAAGGATTTCATTATGATTACATGTTCACAGAATGAGACTGAACATCTTATGTAGTTACAAGTAATTATTTAATTATTTCAATGTCATGATAAATTACATTAATCCACACTTTTGGTTTAATTTTATGAATGTATTCATTTCTGTGTAAAGAAATTTGCACATTATAAGGCATTCTGTCTTTCTGTACTTTTTATTTCTTAGTGCAGAGTTTCTGTTCATTGCAAGTATGAAAAGAAAGGAGAGTTTACAGACATAATTGGCCTGGAGATTAAAAGTCTGGAGACATTTCAGATGTGTAAAGATATTATTCTCACATGTAATTATTTCTTGGAGAGTGTGAAAAACAGTAACCTTTGAGAGTGAGAAATAGCTTTCTAAGAATATGTAGATATATGCAGGAAGTCACATGTACAAACACATACACAAAGTTTTGTCCTTGGTTGATGAATGCCAAAAGATGAAGGGTTGGCAGTAGGGGGAGAAATATTCTCACATAGAGAAGGAGGAATATTTGTTTGTATCAAATATTTTGATTTTAAATATATGTTGAAAATCTAAAACTGCAATGGGAGATGGGAGTTTATATATTAATGTAATTTGATGGCAAAAGTTTCCAACCCGGCATTGTGTACAGCAGTTCAAGTTATGTTTTAACTAATGATTTTGATTAATTCCTTCTGTGCCAAATTCATAATCTCTAATGGAACTCCATCATTAGCATTACATCTCAGCATGTTGAGGAAGACAGACTCATTGAGCAAAATACCTTGGTGGCAAAGGAATGGAGAAGTGTAAGTCCAGGTGGTCACTTTTGGATGGGTGACCAGATCATAATGGTGATTTTGGTAGAAAAAGATATTTGTTACAAATATAGAAACATCTTACTGTTGTCTAGACCATTTTTGATGGTTCTTGTTTTGTAATAAAAGTTAACAGAGATCATTAAGTTTATTATCCAGGGATTGGGTACCTCCTATTAGAATATCTAGTTTATCTACAACATGATGCCCTCTTCTCTTCTTTTCCTGATAGTGAGGAAGCCCCCAAGAGGCAATCTGGTACTCTTTTGATCAGCAGGCAGTGCTGGAATTGTCTTGACAGTACAATGCTCCACCTGGTGGGACAGCATAATATATATTCACAGTTTTTAAAATTTCAAACACTGTGGCAGTTTGAATCCCCTTTAAGATAGGGGTAGGAAGATAAATGGCTAAGAAGATTAAATGTTCAACAGAGAAGAAGAACAATGGAATCGGAGGGATGGGGACAGAATAAAAGGAGCAATTAGTGGTCCTTTTCCTATCTGTTCACTCATTCAATGGGGTAGAGTTAATATGTTTGGGAAATAAATTGTTCCAGTCAACCACCCTGATGAGTTAAATTTAACTCTTAGGAGACCCAGTCAATCTTGTTGTAAGAATGTCAAAACTCACTCAAGTGACCTGTTTTGCTGAGTTAATGTCAGGTGTGGCTCCATTCAAAATCCAAGAAAGAAAACCTTTGACTCCATTTTTGTAGAGAAAAGGAGTTTTACTGAATATGAAGTGGTAGCAAAAGGAGAAATACAAGATCTGAAGCAAAAGGCAGGAAATTACATATAGAAAGTTATCCCATGTCCCCACCCCCAACAATCCAAACTGGACATCCAATATGAGGTGTGTATAATATCATGTGGGTACATCTTCAGGTGGCATCTCAGATATCTGGTATGCCAAAATGGTTGACCTTAGCCTAGAAAAGATAAGTGACTGCATTTATGCAGTAAGCAGGAAAGCATCCCAACTTTTACAATTCACACAACTTCAAACTTCATCACCTTCCCCCTGTGAGGCCCAATTATCCCCCCCCCCCATTTCTATAGCAGCTGGAAAGAGTCAAGCAGAATAAGGAATCTTGGAGGATGACAGTTAAAACTTGTAAGAAAAATAATTGAAGTCTCTTATAAGAGGTGCTAAATAACAAGGCCTATTATAGAACTGATTGTCAAAGTTTTGGAGCACAGACACCAACCAGAAGCAGTGGAACAAGCCATGTCTTTGACCACTTGGCCAGTGGAGGAGGATCACCAAGACAAAGAATCTCGCCAGTATTCTGCTGATCTAGGCATTTTCTTTGAGAAAGTGGACAGGGATTTTGCATTCCCAAATAGGTGATTTTTGAATCTTTGTAACTCTGTGCTGCTATAACCAGATGTAAAATAATTTTGCTGGCTTACTACCTCACTTTGTTAAACATTTTATGGTACTTGGCTAGTAAATATAAAAGATTTAATTTAATTTCAGATAACTCAAATAAACTTTGACAGATTGGCCAGGTTCCCTTGACATGCATGACCCAGTTAATCACTAACCAAATCAATTTTCCTAATAGCAGATTCAGGCAATATATTAACTGGGTCAGAAATCTCAGTTTGGAAATTAAGTGGCCCCTGCTAAGTTTCTCCATGAAGTTCTTACAAACTCTTACAGCAGGAAAGGGCTAGAAAAGCTTAGAAGTGCAATGTCTGTATATCTGCCTCTTCTCTGTGGTTTGGCTAGCTCTGCAGCTGATCAGAACCCTGGCAGTAAGTTCTATAATAGAGACCTGATTCTTCTGGCCATGCTAAAGCTCCAGTTGTTTTTCTTAGAGCTTTGAATAGGCAGAGGTTGGCAACTACTCCTCTTTAGTTGGATTTTAATGTTCCCTTGACTGGGGAAGGGCATCATCATCATTATCCTCATCATCACAGTTGCTTTCTGTATAGAATGTCCTGCAGCTAATTAGGTTTAAGTGTTTATCCAATATGCTAATTCTATCCATGACTTAATTAGCACACATGTCCTTCTTTTAAGGAATATCAATTTTAGGGCTCACAGAACAAGTTTTCTGAGCTGCTGCCCACTTTGCAGAGCTTTCCTCTCCAGGTTACAATGGCTCCAAACCTAATTAAATGAAAGCCATTAAAATCTGGTTTTGTTGGAAAATATTGGGAATAGATTGGTGATGAAGGAAACTTTCCTGTTTTCAGATGGGACATTGTGGTTGTTCCTTTGAGGAATGGTGTCCTGATTCTGTGATGATTTATGATTGCTTTTATTTAATTATTGATATTTTCCCTATTGTAAACCACTTTGCTAGATTGAGAAATATGTAAATTCTACTAGATAAGTATATACAGTAAGAAAATAATATGACACATTTTCTAGCTTCTTTTGGTAAGATAGATCATTAATAAAAAGTTTTGTTTTGTCACTGATATTAATTCAGACATATACACATACAGTAGGCCAGGAAGTAATTTGAATGAAATATTCCTTCCTCAAAATCTTTGTCATATGTTTTTTCTCTTTCAAGCAAACTAAGGGATGCTAATTTGATGCTTCTGGAGATAACTATTTGCTTACTGAGACTTCTCATCATCATAACAATCTTCCACCCTGGGGACAACAAAACCAGACCTAGGCAAGAAGTTAGTGACAGACAGGAATGGTGCTAAAGTCATTCCATGGGGAGACTAGTGGGAGATTAACCTAGACTAATGGAACTGTGGTTATTTATGAATCTGCTCTGTTTTCCTCTCTATTAAAGATGTTGTATAATGATGTTGTTGGTAACTGCTATGTAATGACCAAGATTTTATGTATTTCTCTTTCCTCTTCTACAATTCTTGAAGGGATATAAATAAGACAATACCCATTATACCACTCTAATTAATGACCCTCTAACTATGTGGGCCAGTGACATTTTCTGATATCTTTTTGGCATGCATTAACAAAATTACTTTATAAAGAATCTTTTTGGCACACTTTTCAGGGAAATAGACATGAGGAATAAAAAGAGAGGTTCCTCCCGAAGATAATCTTGCTGGTCAAGAAATTCTGGCTGGGGTCTTTCTTTGATTGGCCAGTTGGCAACCCTTGTGATAAGTAGCCTCGCAGTTACATTATTTTATTGTTTAACCATGTGTTGGTCTATGTCAACACAGATTGTCAGAGTCATAGAATTTTATTGGACAATGTGAAAACTCATTTGCACATTTTATTGCAGTCCATCATTGCCTCCATTCACAGTCCAGAGGCCTTTCATTGTTGTGAATAACAACTGGGAACAATTTCTGGCTATGGTCAATATAGAGGTTGCAGTTTTCCACTGACAGGTGTTCTTCGTTAATTGCTTCCATTAGTTTCTCTTTATTGCAAAGCTTCATCACCCGATGAATGTAGTGCTTCAACAGATACCAAACTAGATCAGCTATTGTTTGTGGCATGATAATCCCACCTCTTTAGTAAATCCTTAAGTCAAATAGAGGGTACTTGTGCAACAAAATATGGCTTTAACTGAAAAGCTGTATTTCATTCTGAAAAACCTAGTCGTGCATGAGAAGAGAGATTACATAGAAATAGAGAGTTTTCAGTGTCTACAAGTGGGTAGATGGAATAAAGCTTTGTTATAATCAGAGGAAAATAAACCCATTGTAGCAAGAGTTTGCAGAATGTGAGGGCACAAGATACATACATCAGATGAGTTTATGTTGACTAAGGGATGCCAATAAAGATCCCATGGGTTCCTACAAATACAAATAAATAAATACTTCAGAGCAGTTTACTTGTGTTTGCCTATAGAAAAAAAAATACCAGACCAAAGTAGTTACATGCATAACTATTAAATATACCCTGTAAACTGTTGGATGGTGTGTGTGTGTGTGTGTGTGTGTCTGCCTTGACTCTTTTCCTGCATACCAAAGATTCTAATCTATAACCTATTTTTCAACAAAGTTTGGAACTCTAAAGTGTTATTGAAGTAAAAATCTCTTTATCCTTGATTTGTTGAATGATAAACATTCAACAGCTAAAGTTCCAGCTATGCAGGCATTGTCTTCATTGTCACAAAATCCTTTACATATAAGCTCCAAATTGCCATAAGAGCAACATCACCAAGCATTAAGGAGAGGATCTGGAAGTTTATAAATACAATTTGTCCAATTCATTTCAATGTAATGATGGAAAAATTGTTGCAAAACTGCTCTCTGGATCTATCACTCTGAAAATTAGTTGTCAAAACTCTTAGAACAAGGGTGTCAAACTCGATCGCATCACGTGATGTATCATGACATATTGCGATGTTTTTTTGCCTTTGTGGAGCCAGGGCAGGCATGGCTTACATGTGATGCATCTGGCCTGTGGGCTGCCAGTTTGACACCCCTGTTTTAGAAGATATTTTTGTTAATAAACATATTTGAATCTTATCCCATTCCATATAGCTCCATATACAATATAAAAATGTTTCTATAAACATAAACCTCATTTTCATTTATATTCCTAGCCAAGCTATGAAATACGTGTTGGAGACTATGACTAATGTCCCTTCCAGCCTTTTATGTTGAACTAAAAAAGAGGTCTCCAAACTTGGCAACTTTAAAAGTTAAAGTTGCCAAGTTTGGGGACCTCTGAACTAAAACTTTCAATACTCCTAGCTACTACATGCTTCTGGAAAATCCTGAAAATTATAATGCAGCACATCTAGAAGGTTGCAGATTGAAAGATGCTGATTCATCTTCCTCAAAGGATTAATTTTTTTTCTTTCTGTTTCCTCTTGGTTACTTCTTCTCTTAAATCCTTTTGCTTTTTGCATTCTGCTCCATTGAAAGATATGTAAAATAGGGATCAACTTTGCATGAAATAATTTACTGGATTCTTATACTAGACCACTTAAAAATACCCACCTCATTATAATATTTGGAAAACATTACTCCAAATACCTGCCAGAACCTAGAATGAGAAGCAGCGGCCCATGTGTGAGAAACCAATTCTTGGGGGAATCAGAGAAGGAGAGACTTGTGATATATGAGTTTTACCCTTACCAGTAGCACTCTTGTGGAAGCAGTTGTAACTTGTTTCTTCCCCTTCATATCTAAAGCCCACAGTTAACTTATAATTCTGAAAGAACAAAAATCACTAGGTCTCCTCCTTCGTTGGATGTCAGATGCTGATTATTGTTTGCTGCATTGGGGACAGTTATGCTACATTTGCTGCTGCTTTCTGCCTTCTGTGCTGCCACCTGCCAGAACCAGACCTACATATCCAAATGCCGTATGGCATAACTAGAGTGGGCGAGACAAGGCTTCCCTGTGAAGGTGGAGTGTATTGGCATTGTGGAACAATCCAGCGTCAGTTTTCAATATGGCTGGCATTCAGAAACAAAGCAGGAGACATTTAGGCCATGGACTGAAAGCCAAGTCATATTTCAGCTACGTGCTATCCCTCAAAGTTGATGATATGGTCATGTGTCCAATAATGAAAAAAACCATTTTCAAGGTAAAATCTACCCCAGTTATTTAGTTGCTGGGAAATTAATTATCAGGCTATGTAAGAATGTAGTCTGTAATACCATGAGTGATCAATCTTGTTTTAATCACTGTTACATTCAGAATTCAATTTATCAGGTATTTGAAATGTATGATTTTAGAGGTAGTGCCAAATCAGCAAGCTACAGAAGTCTGTCAAAAGTGCAGTTCAGTGCTAAAATTTAGAAATATGAGTTCAACTATTGTAAAATTCACTTTTTATTGACAGAAAAGAGACTGTGGCCCATTTATTTTCAGGTTAATATGATCATAGAACAGTGTAATATGCTAAAGAAAAATAAAACATAACAATATCAATGAAGTATCTTCGATCTAAACATTTTTCCCCACTAAGTTTTAAAAATAATGCACTAATTTGGTGTAGTGGTTAAAGTTTCAAGCTAAAAACTGGGACACAGTGATTTCTAGTCCTGCCTTGGCCATAAAGCCAACTGAGTGACCTTGGGCTAGCCACTTTTTCTCAATCTAAGAAGAAAGCAATGGCAAACCAATTCTGAAAAATCTTGCCAAGAAAACTACAGGGACTTTATTGACTGATTGATAACGTTTATATAGTATAGACTTATCCAGGAAGTCTCTAAAAATCAGATATGATTAAATGGAAGAACATTCTGCAGCAATTTTCAATTAACCTTATGATTTGCACTTCTGCAATTCTTCACCAATTTCTTTTACAATTAGAAATACAATGCTTCCTTTGATATATTCAAATTCTATTAAAAAAAAGATTATGGAAACAATGTTAAATTCTCAATTTGACCAATTAAGATGATGTTGGAGAATACTTCAAAATAGACGCAGAGTAATTTCCTACTATTAACATAACCCAGGTTGAAACCACATGCCAGCCTTGGAAGTAAATATATACTTTCTTTTCTCTCATCTGGGTTAACAAGATAGAATGTCTACAACAGATTAAATTTCTGTGGTGGGCTAAAATTCTCTTCATTGTGGCTTGTATGAGTCAGATAAAAGTCTGTAGACATTTTCAGTCATTCAGGTCATGGTTGTCCCAAAAGTGTTTTTTTATAGGAGGCAACTGGACTTTCTTGTTTTTTCTTTGAAGACATTTTGCTTCTAGTCCAAGAAGCTTCTTCAACTCTGACAGGATAGTGGGGAACGTGAGACAGGTAGTATGAGTCAAGTAATATGTACCATCAGTTGTGGTTTATTAGGGATTTTACATTTATATTTGTGTAGTTTTAATTTTTTTTGTCACAATGAGTTTAAATTATATATTGATTTTGGACAGTATGTAAATGCCACAATATATAAATTATTTCCTTTATATAACCAATTCTCATTGATTTTTTTTATAAAACCCTGTAAAAAAGGACTTGTTTTAAGCTATTATCGATGATTGTATCAAGATTCTTCACATGCCATATTTTATACCTGTCTTTTGCTGGAGCATTACACACCAACCCACATAAAACCTTTAGAAGAAAGTGAATGAAGTAGTATGAATAATATATAATAAATAGACCAAGAATTTTAGTTTTAGAGCATTCTTTTTCTAAGGAATAAGGAAAATAAAGTTAGTCTTTTGAGTAATGTCTGTGCAATTCTATCCCAGACCAGAAAGATTAATTTAAAAATGACATAAAAAAGCACAATATCTCAACTTCAGATATGGTATGATTTCTTGGAAGTTTTTGAGGCACGTTTTTATACATTTTGGGTTTATTCAAAGTTTTATATTTTGAATTAATATTTCTTATTCACCAGTGATTATTAATGATATGCATTTTATTTGGTTATGTTCAGGTTGCAGTACATGCTGAGGATGTCCTTTTTTAACCTTTTGTTTGTAATTTGGCTTTGCATAATTAGATATTCTGAAACATTAATGGAATTACAGTAGGAGGGACAGAGGCATTCATCGTGGGAGAGTAAAAAAAGACAAGATTACAGCCACGACTCTGCAATCAAAGCTCTCAATTTGTATATGTGTGAGATTGAAGCATATTAAAAACTAGCAAGGATTTGATCACATGGTCCCATCTGTTCTTGGGGCTTTCACAAGCAACTGCGCAAGTTATGCACTACCCAATGGAGCCATGACACAGGGATACCAATTTAGGATTTAAAAACCAGTTCTCCATTCTGAAAACCAACTCTGTGGGCTGGCTTACATCAGATTTCACTACTGAAAGTTGTGCTTCATATCATTTCAGACAAATTGTACATACTGTGTGATATGAAACTATCAGCTCCACTAACATCTTCTGGTGTTTGTTGTTGGTGTTCTGAAAAGCTCAACTTTGGAAATTTAAGCTGCACTAAGTCTTCTTCTTTTGTCTAAGATGGCAAAAAAACCTTCTTGCACAAATGTACCTTACAGGTCAGCAGTGGCCCTGATTGTGTTGTTGACATTTGTTCCCCCTGGGGAAGAATATAAAAATTGACTATATACAATTATATGTTTTATAGATGGGCCCAAAACCTCTGCTGTTCATTCTAGTTTAGTCTCAAATTCTGTCCTGTTTGGTCTTAGATGTTATTGCAGATCCTCATGACACTGTGGCTAATCCTGATAATGTCCAGGGTTTCTGGGTCTCTCATCTTATTTCTGTAATAGAAAAACTGTGGAAGATTTTAAGAGCTAATCTGCTTTTAAAGTGGCCTTTGCTGTTGCTTTTGATTCATGTTTAGCATTACTGTTAATTATTACTTATTTACTTATTCATTCCAATTTGGGTAGACAAAGGTATTACTAATTTTGTTCATATTTTGTTCCTTGTTTTAAATTAAGTAATTGAACTGGTTTGTAATGTTGGAATATTTTCCTTATGTTTACAATAAGTTTAAATTGTAAAATGATTAAAATTATATGCAGTAAGTAATATAATTTTATAAAGTCTGTTTACTGCCTTATAAACTAATGAACACATCACTAGCAAAAACCACGTAAAGAAAGACATATATTTATGTATAGAAAACACACATGCACACATATAAATATAATATAAAATGCCCATTTAAGGAGACATCTGCTTTAATTCCAAGATAAGGAGACACCTGTTTAACTATAAATAAGGAGGCATCTGTTCTAACTCCAGATAAGGAAACATCTATTTGTAATAAGCTATTGCAATCGTTCCATTCATAATGATTGGCCAAATCTTTAAATGAAAAAAATCTACAAAAAAGGGATGCTGGAAACAGTACATTATGCCAGTACCCAATGTCACTTTACAACTTTGGGTTGGATAAATATATTTTATTGAACTTCCACTAATTATCTGGTGTGTTGTCCCTACTTTGGCACAATTGCAGGAAAGAAGGTATCTGATCCTTTTAACAATAATAAAGGAAAAAATAATGAAACAGATATTTTGCGTAGGGAAAGGTTACCTATCAATTTTGGTTTCTTGTTCATTATTTTGAAATTATTTTATTTTATTTTTTATTTTATTTTTTTTGTTCATTATTTTTTATAATGTTTTCACTAAAAGGCTGCATTTTCTGTTAGCATTTCTCCAAATATATTTAATTTTATTTTGCCTATTGTCAGGATTCTGGCAGTTACTCCAATTAAATCATGAGCCTCGAGCCACACTCCCAAAACTAAAAAAGATTTATTTGAAGTTATCATTCTACGTCCAGCATTTACCTGGGCGTAGCCAACTCTGAGATACATAATTCACTGTCACCCTTGATCCTGCTTTTCCTCCCTCACCCCTCTGGGTGTATCATCCAACGAAAAACGTCCATAGCCAAGTGTCATCAATCATGCTCTCCAATTAGATTTTTGCCTGGCAGAAGCTTCAGTCATCTAATCAGTCTTTGAAGAAAATATGAATGGAATGTACTTTCGATTCCACACTGCTGCCTGCTCTCTGAAACTCCCCCCCTTCTTTCTGTTGTCAACTATAAAACGTGTATACAAAATGTTTTATGAGTTGACATCTATTTGTCTAAAAGTTTAGGAACTTTAAAGCCTATTGTAATAGCTTTTCAAGTTATGTACATGTTTATATATTTTCTGATTTTTTTTTTTACAATGAGAGAACTGTATTGCAAAATTTAAAGAATTTGTGAATTTGAAGGGTCCTTGGTGCTCTCTGGGCTTTGCTGTTTTCTTGCAGACATTTCATTACTCAAACTAGATAAAAGTTTGAGTAATAAAACATATGCAAGAAAACAACCAAGTTCAGGGAGCACCAAGGACTCCTCCTTGCAACCCTAAACTACAAATATTCTTTTTAAACTGAATTCCAAAGGTTGACATACTGTATGTAATAAAGTTCATGTCTTAAAGTGTAAATTTAGATCATATCCCATTACAATATGAACCAAAGGCATTTCTAGACCATCCCACATTTCAATAGATTTCTTAAACTAATGGAGTACTGTTGTAAAAGAATTTTGGCATCAACTGGTTGAAAAGTATGATACAAGATGAAAATGGTCATCATTTCAACCATATTTCCCATCAGCTATAGAAAAAGATGCTAAATGAATACTAAAGGACCTCAACCCAAAAGCAAATTGATAATTTTTTTGGAACTACCTTTCCCAGATTCCTCAATGAGTGTAGAAGGGGATAAAAAATAGAAGGGGATAAAAAGCAGTCTATGAAGGCAACAATATTTGCGTTTAATCCTGCCTGTAGGTGCAGAAAATTCTCCAGAATAAAATTATCCCTAAACAAATATACTGCAGGGGAACAGTTCTTGTAGTTGAGGCGACAGCAGCGATCCAGCTATTTTCTTTGTGCAGAACCAGAAAAAAAAAAGGGCCAAGATTATTTGTGTTATAGGAACAATTCAATGGTATGAATTCTGGATCAGAAAGAAAACTCTCTCCCATGTAACCTGCTGAATTACTGCTATGTCACCTTAATCTGAATGGCTGGAGCTTCAGTATGAAATAAAAAACAGACAGCTTTGTAATTGCAGCAGGCGTCTTTGAAACTGCCCTCTGCCATACCTCACACAGCTCAGCATAACTCCCCCTGCCCCAACAACAGTCGTAATAAAATGATTCAGGCTCAGACTAATCTGCGCATGAGCAACTTCTGGAAGGCTGGCTGATGCCATTGCCAGCAGGGAAGTAAATGATCACTTCTGGTGCACACAATGGACTCTGGCTTAGCCTTGGTTGAGTCTGCAGCCGAGCAACAAATGCAGAAAATAGAATGGAGGTGGTCTGGGAGAGGGAACAACCCTGCAGATTGAAAAATTGTGTTAAGTTAAAAAAGGAAAAGAGGGGGGCGGGGGGCGGGGGGACAGAAAAATATGGTGTTTGAAACTCAGACGAGAAATCGTCTCTTAGAAAAGGCAGGACTGTCAACAGCAGTTTGATTTTGATCTTTCCTGCTTTTAAAAAGGTGGGAGGTGTGCCTTGTTTATTTTATTTTTATTTTTGTGTGTGTGGCTGCATTGGGATTTCTTTTGTATATTCTCTCCTCCAGTTCCTGCTGGTGTGTGGTTTGATATTCAAATGAATCTGTCAGGAACAAGAGTCTGGTGCTCAGGCCTGATGACATTGATTTGTGAGCATAATGCTCAACTACGGGATGTGTGACAGATAAATTTTATCAAAATTAAGGCACAATTAAACATTTCATCTTCCTAATTACTGGCTGTAGATTCAGCCTGATGACCATGTGCTGTAAGAAATCAGCGACCATTACACATTTTAATGGAGCACAGCTGTCTTACAGCTTGGTAATATTTGCACAGTGCCACAGAACTGTAATTTATGATAAAAAGAAAAAATGTGTATTGGCTCTCTTTTGCCAAAATAGATTAAGGATTCATATACTTTAATGAGATTTGGACCTAGTCTTGGATTATCATTATAAATGATTTATGTGCATGTTGGTGGACTCCTGTAGTTTTGAGTTGATTTGTATTTTGGTCGACCAGTATGTAATTCTGCCTTGCCTTGTATGCCAATGTTTAGACTTTCTCCTTGTTCTCTTTGATCTCCACTCCCCTGAGATCCTGGGGAAAAGGAAAGCACAAAGGTAAGAAACAGTGGGAGATGCCATGAAGGCACCTTCCTTTGATGCAGTCTCAGCTTTTTGGAGGACACAATGAGAAATTATGAGGAATTACTGAGAAGCATAAGCAGAATGTAAGAGCAAGCAATGCCTTCCATCTGGATTATACCTGCCTGGAAAAAGGTATTATACATCTTGCCCATTATATAAGACGGCTGAAGGAGATACGAAGAAGGAAGATCCAACTTTTATAAGCTTTCCAGATGACATACCTATGGAAAAATGAAAAAAAAAAAACAATGGGAAATTTCAACCTGGCTTAGGATTTGGGAATTGATTTTTTTATACAAGTTGCTTGCACAGGATTCTCACTGGTATGGACATACCTGTTTCAAGTCTTACTGCAGATCCTCCCTGTTAAAAACAGAAAGACTTAAGTGGAGAGACAGGGCCAAAGGATCCATCTTTGTTTGTTTGCCATGTTCTCTTTAGGAAGACCCACAGGCGGTTTTACTTGTAAGTAATATCTCTACAGTTACATTTCTAAGCTAGGAATGAAAAAACAAGATGTAAAGTTGACTATCCAGTTCCCATATGATGTATTCCATGTGGTTTTTTTAATCTTTATATTGAAAATTTTAAGATCAAAGTAGGTATTATATAGTTTTTGTTTGCTTTCATCATGGCTGAAATCAAAAGGTATAAAACATATATGGGTAAAAGAAGAAAAGGAAGCTATGTTAGAATGTTACTGGTAAGAAAAATTCTGCACAAGTCTGGCTTGTTTCAGTGCTCATATGCTGGAATGTTTCATACTATACCAGGTTGCATATGCTTGCACACTAATTCTCAATTGCCGTATGCAGTTTGTGACAACCATCTGCTAAGACCTCCCTTAGAGTTCGTTCTCCCACTCAGCCCAGCTGAAATGAAAATATGGACCAGAGAGAGAAAGAGAGAGAGAGAGAAAGAAAGAAAATGTGTGTGTGAGAGAGAAAGAGTGTACTGGGAGATAATAAACTTATTGAGAAGTCAAAGTTACAATTTATCTCTAATTTAAAATGAAGTTTGCCAGGAATATATGCCCCACTTATTCAATATTTCCAAAAAAGTAAAGTATTAACAAAAGTGTCAAGTAAACATATTTCTTATTGCTGGAAGATTGCTGAAAGAAGAATCTGGATTGTTATTGTTGCTATTTCTTTATGCAGCTTTTTATGGACTTCTTTTTTTTTGGTAGGGACACTGATTTATCAACAGAAGTGCCTTGGTTCTTAAACCTTAGTGTGAATGGATCCACACAGAAATAAGACATTATATTTCATGGTGTTCCTGTATATAGGCAACTGAAATTCAGGGTTATTAACACTTTAGAATTAGAAGGGTTAATAGACTTATTAGATTTATTGCATCCTTCTAGCATTGATATGGAACTGATAGAAGCTTTATATTCTCTCTCTCTCTCTCTCTCCCCCTTTCTCCATCCATTCCTTCCATCCATGCATCCCATCTTATATGCTGCCCATTTCATCTAGAGGTAGGTAGCTTACAATCATACAAAGGAACTACCAGATAAAGCATTAAAACAATAAATATTAACACTATAATTGAGTTGAAATTGAGAAGAAAGGAAGGGAGGGAGCAAAATGCATACAGGCAGGAGGTAAGGTCTTATCCTAATTTATTAACCACTTCCAGAATGACATACCCCCATTGGGGTCCCAGGCCACTTCGCAGAGTCAGGTCTTTAGGCTCTTTTGGAAGGCCAAAAGGACAGATGAGGATTTCACTGGGGGTGGGCACAATGCTCCAGAAGATGGGAGCCACGTAGAAAAGGACCTTCTTCCCCCACCAGCCAGAATTCCTTGATTGACAGGATCAATAGCATTCCCTTGTGCCGGTATGGATAGAACAGATCAATCTCATTTGGGAAAAATTGTTTCTTAAATAACTGGGACCCATGCCAGATTATATAACCTTGCAGAAAAATGACTACAGCTAAACAGGGCTTTTCTGTTGCAGCATCTGCCTACTGTTGCCTTTCCACAAAGCTTTAAAAACTTGTCTATGTCGGCTGGTTTTGGGGCTAAGCCACCCTGTAGAGGTAGTGAAGAGGGGGGAGACTGCCTGCAGGGTTGAGGAGAGCCGCACCTCTCCTCCCCAGCTAGCCATTACTCCCTTTCCTGAAGGTGGTTGCAGTGGTGGTCAGAAATGGCCACCACAAAGAAGAACTTGACCAGAAAAGAATGTGCAGGAGGAAGATAAGAAGAGAAAGTTTTGGTTGACCGGGTCAAACAGCAAAAGCAAAAAATAAGGTACCCTGGAAGTGAAACTATTAAAAAAAAAAACAATAATATTGTCCCCTAAGAAGATTTTTAAGCTGCGAAGGAGAGAGAAAAGGGAAAAGATTTGGGGTCTTTTTTTTCCTCCTTTTCCTATACTGATAGCTAAGAGACTTAAGCAACAAAATTGGAAAAAAAATCCACTTTGACATTAATAGGCATTTAATGCTGAAAATAAAAAGTCAAAGGGATAATAAAGATTTCTGGATAATCAAAAGCTTTTGAAAACAGGAAAGGAGAGAAAAAGAATAAAAGGGCACAATCTGGAAGGGAGGAAACTGCCTGGAATTAAAAAGAACCTACAGCAAAATCTCGAAGACTTCTCGAAGACTTCCAAAAGATACATTTTAACTGAAATATCGTAACAAAAATCCCAGGAAGAGAAAGTGGAAAAAGAAATAAGAAGAAATAACTCAGGACTATTTGGATTACTTGATGATTTCTGGATTTTTGGTTATTGTATTTGAATGACTAAAATCAATCAGGTGATTGTTTAAAACTGTTTAAAATGGCTCCACTTTTAGAAGAACTGAAAATGGAACTTAAAAAGTACAAAGAAGATGCACAAGAAGGGTTCTTTTGGCTTTGTATTTCAGTTTTTAGAAATGGAGATTTGGAATTATGAGAAACAACAAGAAATGCCTGCAGAACAAGAAGATTGTGACAAAGAAGAAGCCATCTTTAATGAACAAGTAATCTTAGGTGGGAGAAAAAAAGGAAAGGAGGGAAAGAGAATGGAAAGTTTAAGATTAAGAAAAACATCCCCCCCCCCAAAAAAAAATAGAGTGAAAAATAAGTATAAAATCAGAAAGCAATGGAAGAGGGAAATGCAGAAGAGAGAATTAGGAGTAGAGAGACACTGGGGTAAAACGGGGAGGAGAAGATGAGAGGGAAGAAAGAAAGGAAAAGAAATTATAAAGGACAGAAACAAAATATAGAGAAACAGGACCTATTTAGAGATAATGGGTGAAAATTTAATGGAAAAAGGGATTCTGCAAAGGTACATAAGATAGTATTGTTATATTAGAAACAGAAATAATTTTAGAAAATATGAAACAATCTATGATTAAAATGTTTGATAAAAAAGCTATCGTAATTCACTGGAATGCTTGTCAATAAATAAATGTAACAAAATGAATATTTAATGATTTGCAAAACATATGTGAAGAGAAATAAGGGAAAAATTAATTATGGAGATTATATGTGTCTTTAAGGGAGTATGATATTTAATTGAAAAGAAGTGTTAAAGATGTTAAGATTTTAATGTTATTAATGATAGAATTGAATTGGAATGGAATGAGGGTTTATAATTACATATACTTATAAGCTTTTTTAAAAAAGAATATACTGTGTATTATAAGAATGTACCAAGCAGAATTCGATTGGAAGCTATGTATTATGTATTATATTTAAGGTCATAACCTTAAGGTATATATTGAAGTTTAAATAAGAGTTGAATAGATGTAATTAAAAGATATAAAGGTGTCATACTCCAATTAGTAACTACAGGAGAAAATTTGTTTAATGAGAAAAGATAATATGAAATTGAAACAGAACAGACAAAAGTATAAATATAATGATTTGAATTGAGATGAGATAATCAAAATAAAATTGAGAAAATTAAAAGAAGGGAAAAACTATATAGAAAATATAGAATAGTATAAGATATGGAATAGAACACAAAAAGGAGCATGAAATTGAGTTTTTGTGTCTGTATAAAGAAGTTCAACCCGGGACCATGCTATTTTCAAAAAAGATGTTTTACTTGTATTTTGTATGTGTGAAAACCCAAATAAAACTTTATTTAAAAAAAAAGAATGTAGTAAGGGATCTCTTACTTGACTTTACTGTTACTTGATTTATCATGGCTGCTATTTGCATTTATTTATTTATTTATTTATTTAGTGAATGTTCTTACTGTTTTCATGTTTTTAAAATTGTTTTCATTGTTTTATAATTTTAGAATTGTAAGCCATCCAGAGTCACTTTGTTGAATTGGGCAGCTATAAAAAAATAAATAAATGAATAAATATTCCCCATTATTTTATTACTGATATTAGTGGTTATGTTGTTTATTTTATTATAGTTCATTGCACAGTCAGCCAGATGTTCAGATGGGATTTCGTATTTTTGCCCACCTATCAATTTCTTCACAAGTAATGAAATTGATTAAGGCCACTCAATCCAAAAGAATCTGGATGGTTTATAAGACTCAAATACACAATTAAAACAGTTAAAGACATGACAGCAAAATATGATAGCCCAAAATAAATAACCTTAGCAATAAGAAAATATCCTCTACAACATACTAACCAAGGTCTGGAAACAGAAGTAGTGACAGAGAAGGCACGTTTCTTTGAGCCAGTCACAAGGGAACAAGGTTTAACTGAAGGGACCTGGAGTACATCCATTGTGCCCAAAATGACTGGAGATATGGAATCCTATGGATAACACCTACACCTACTATGGTGTAAGAGCTGTGGTATTGCAGTGTTAGAATGCAGTATTGCAGGCTAACTCTGCTCACTGACAGGAGTTCAATTCTTTCGATCTTGACTGGCCCAAAGTTGACTCAGCCTTCCATCCTTCTGAGGTTGGCAAAATGAAGACCCATATTGTTTGGAGCAATATGCTGACTCTGTAAACAGCTTAGAGAGGACGGTAAATATAGGATCTACTAAATATTACAAGGACTGCAATGTAACATGCATATGCATATACCTAACTCTGGCTACTTTTGGCTATGACGGAATAAAGATTGGTGTTTCAGGGAGTAGAATTACTTCTTTCGGAACCAGGATGAGAATATTGCCTGAGAAAGCTCTTCCTTAGTAGAATCATTCAATGGGAGACAATTCTTAGGAAACTTTGTAAGTCCAATTATTATTTTATTTTAAACAAGTTTTATTCAGTTTTTCACATACAAAACAAAAAAGTTCTTTTCAGTGGACATAATTCTGGGTCACCACTTTTACATGAAAATACGACAATGATTATATATTCATTTTTTACATTCAACTTCCTATCTTATCAATTTTTAATTTAATTCTATTATTACCTTTTCCTTTCCAACTTTTACACAAGAAAACAACAAACAAATTAATCCTAGTCACTGATATTAGTCTCAATCTAAACATCCTCTCAGTTCATTTCAATTTATTCCAAATATATTTTTAAACATTAATATTTCTTTTAAATATAAAAATAATATGCATACTTTTATTTTTACCTCTTCCAAAATACTCTTTTCTCCTTAAAATCACCTATAATTCCCATATCTTCATACGTATTATCTTTTAATTCTTTTATCTGTCAAATTTGCAGTTTCATTGCATATCCTTTCCATAGGTTCTAAATTAATTCAAGCTTTTGCACAAGAAAAAAAACATAAACGTTAGGAATGATAGTCACCTAACAGTTGGGTTGGAAATATATAAACCAGGATAGTTATTTAATACTGTATCTTTAAGAGAATGCTGTAAGTGTGTTTGGCTGAGGTTCCTCCAATGGCCATAAGATGGAGCCAGAAACCTGGTTTCCTTCTTGCATTTCCTGTTTTGCCGTATTGCCCGATCGTTGTTCTACTTGGATTGCTGTGAGTTTTGCAACTGTTAGCAAACTATGTTTACTGAACTCTGTTTATGATACTTGACTTGGTTTTTGGATTATCCCTGGACTGATACTAACTGCTTTAACTGTGTATGATTTGGACTGTTTGTTGGACTTTGTTTATCCATTTACTGGAAGTAAAACCTACATTTTACTATTCAGTGTATCTGTATGCTGGTCGTGTTTTATTCAACATCACTCCCACTATGTTTCCCTGAGTGCACTCATTCTCCTAAAGGGGAATATTTCAACAATAAGTTCCCCCCCTTTTACTAATTTGAGTGTGTCACCTCTATGGTTTAAATATACTTTAATTCCCTCACCTTAATTCCCAATAAACATTTGTTTTTAACTAGTTATAATAATAGTCATTCCCTAAAAAACTACATAACGTTATATATCTTTTCCATCAGATTCCGCATTGTATTTCACCCTTGAACTTCATAGAATTTATTTATAATTTCAAAACAAAGATAAGAAAAAAAGGCAATTAATCCATTTAACTAGTCTTGGTGACTTATATTAATTTCATTTTTAAACATCCTCATAGTTCATTTCACGTATTTCAATTTATTTAATATACATTGACATTTCTTTTTTTTAACAGTACGAGTAAAAATATGCATTCACCTACAAAAGAATATCAGTGTCCATCCCTCCTCTTAGTAGTCTATATTTCCCTATTTTCTAAATATTTTGTAATTCCAAATACATTCTTATTACCCCTCATCCCATTGCAGAATCCTCTTTTTTTAATTCATTAACCATTGTCTCTATGTCTTCTGAATAAACAGATTATTTCCACATTTCTTTATTTCCTGCTCCTGTTTCTCATTACCTCTCTTCCCCTTTATTTTCCCACATCTTTTCTCCCTCCAGTTAGTATCCCTCTCCCTCTTTGTATCTTCCTTCCCCCTTTTCTGCTGTTTCTTTCCACTTTCTCTAATTTCATAGGCATTCCCCTTTCTAGTTACCTTCTTGAGTCTCAAATTTTAACCCCCCTTCTTTTCCCTCTTCTTTGTGGTGTTCTTTGTGCTAATTGTCTATTTAAGATGGCTTCTCCTTAAACTAACTCCTCCTTCTCTGAAGTTCTTTCTTCATGTTCTTCAATTGCCATTTCCATAGCTAAGTCCAATTATTTCTATTGCATGAGTCTTCATAAGACTCAAGGTCTAGGTATAACATCCACTTCTCTCAAGAAAGGAAAATTAATTTTCTTGTGTGAAGATGTGAGGAAAATTGATTATTTTTTTAAATCATCAGATCAGAGAGATAATGTTTGCAAGTAGTTTTTCCAATTTGAGTAAAGTGAATAGATCAGAGAGATAATGTTTGTAGGTAGTATTTCCAATTTGAGTAAAGTGAATAGAGGGAGGAAATCCAGATACAAGTAGTTCTCGGCTTACAACCATTCATTTAGTGACCATTCAAAATGGCACACAAAAAGAAGACTAATGACCATTTTTCACACTTATGATCATTGCAGCATCTTCATGGTCATGTAAACAAAGTTCAGATGCTTGGCAACTGGCATGTATTTATGATGGTTGCAGTGTTCCATGGTCGTAATCACTTTTTGCAACCTTGTGCCAGATTCACTTAAAAATCACATTACTAACTTAAGAACTGCAGTGTTTCACTTACAAAGAAAGATTGTAAAATGGGACAAAACTCATCTACCAACTGTCTTGCTTAGCAGTTGAAATTTTGGTTCTCATCAGAGGTGTTATTCAGCTGGTTCTGACCAGTTCTGGAGAACCGGTAGCAGAAATTTTGAATAGTTTGGAGAACTGGCAAATTCCACCTCTGACTGGCCCTGCCCCCATCTATTCTCTGCCTCTCAAATCCCAGCTGATTGGCTGGGTCTTCTTTTGTGTCCTGTACAGGAGAACGGAGCTGGAAAGCAGGTTAGTGGGATGGAAGGGAATGGGGCTTTGCATTAACCTTCCCCCAGGAGTGGGGAGGGAATGGAGATTTTACAGTATCCTTCCCCTGCCACACACACCAAGCCACACCCACCAAGCCATGCCACACCCACAGAACCAGTAGTAAAAATTTTTGAATCCCACCACTGGTTCTCATCTTTCTTAACAGGCCAGTGTGATAGTACATTTTTAATGTTCCAGATGGCAAACTAAGAAACACTGATTTGACTAAAATCTAATAATATTCTTTTAAATGTAATTCTAAGATTAAATGTTTTCAAGAATAGTATGATTATACTTTAATATGTTTTCACCAGCTGGATCAGTTGCTTAAGTCTTCAAAATCTTTCTCCTGACTTGTCTATCCTATTCATAATGTATTATATAGTATTATATAAAATGCTTTGTTGAATTAGTAATGCAGTAACTGCTTTTTAGACATTTATTATATTTATGGTTTTAAGAAATATAGTTGATAGACTTGGCAGGATTTGTTAATCAACAGTAACCCCAGGGGTTTTGGAAACATTTGGTACAAGTACGTACAATTTATGTGGCTAAGTTCCCTCAGGTATTTCTTACAGAAAAATAGATGCCTTCATGTAAAATATCTGTCCAGTGTTGTATTTTTCTTCATCTAAAGAAAAGGGTATGTGTGTCCCAAAATAATTGCTTTCTTTGCTTATTTGTGTGAGCAAGTACTTGCAGTCCAAATTGTAGCAATGCTATTGCAATTGTGTCTTCTTGTAATATATATTTTCTGAGATAAGCATTAATAAATAATATTCTTTAGTGAAGGAATCATATATATTTATTAATTCAGGATGTTTCATGTATGCCCTTAAATGAATCATCAAAATATAAGGGTGGAGATGCTTGGAATTTTGAAAACATGTTCCATGAAGTTTCAAAGTGACTGATTTGATACGTATGAACAGGCAGGTCAAAGACAAATCATTATTCTTAGGACTATGCAAAGTTTTGAAGGGCTGCTTCACTTCAGTAAAGTTCCATGCAAAGCAACCTTTATAAACCAATGTACCCACTCCATAGTTCTAAAAGGGAAATGCTATGTACTGCTGGGGGTTTTGCTTCTAGTGCTTAGAAGACACACCTACAAAGGTACAGGAATCTTTTCATAGTCTTCCAGGTGGCTTTAGGATATGTCAGAAGGACTTTTGTGGATGCACAATATGGGCTGGTCAATGGAAAAGCTGGGTGAAGCTATGAAGTGATATAAAGGACTTCCGTGAGGCAGATCTCATCGCCTTTGTTCTTAACAATCTTGTCCTTAATTATATAAATATGTGGTTTTTGACGCATGTGTTAGTGTTTGGGGATAAACCCCCGAGCTGAGTGCACAGCAGCAGTCAAGCCAGGCAGCCAAATGAGAGTGAGGCTGGGCCCAAGAGTATACACACACTTGAGACAAAAACACTGTTTGTGGTTTTAAATAGGTATTTAATTCATACAGAGATTAAGAAGAGTCATTCAGTCCATATGTCAGTATCCAGTATATCCATCCAGTTACCTAGTCTTTTAAACAGTAAATACAATGTCTTTATCTGCTTGTAATCTTCTCCTTCTGATACCTTTCTCTCAAGGACAACGCTGAATCCTCAGCTCACCAGGCAAACAGCCCTGTTCAGTTGAAATGGTATCTGGCACAGTAGCCTCCAAAAGTAAGCAGATAGACGTTCCAACACAGCAGACCAGGAACAGAACCAGGTGCATCCAGAAGCCGGGTCTATTACGTTTCCTTCCTACCTATATTACTGCCTGCAACCGCACCCACAATGACATTGCAGTTTCTTGCTTAAAGCTACAAGACACTTAATCCTAGGTTTACATATTTATTCAACCCAAACCTGGTTGGTGTATCCATATACCCAACATTCTCCCCTTTTGGGTGACATAAATATGTAATGCCTTTACATTCTAAACCCATATTTTTCACAACTCTCTAGATGCTTAATAGCACCTTGGGCTTTAGTAAAATGATCAGCTACATTGTCCTCCGACATGCAGTACTCCAGCTGTATCAATTTACTCTGTACAGATTGTCTTACATTAAGATACCTCAAATCTGTATGTTTACTTCTCGTTTTAACTGCAATATTAGTGGCCATTTGAATTGCTGCCTGATTATCTTCATGTACAACTATAGGGTAATTTACGGTTATACCCATATCCTTCAATATTTGTTTGTACATAATCAACTCAGTACACAATAAAGATAAACAGGAGAATTCTGCCTCCATAGTAGACAAACTTATATGCTGTTGCCTTATTGACTTCCAGCCTATTAATGTCTTACCCAGCATTATGGCTGTTCCTGAAGTCGACTTTCTAGTATCTCTTTCTGCTGCAAAACTAGCATCTGCATAAGCACTCAATATGAGATCACCTTTTGGTTCTAAATACAGTGCATGGTGTAATGTACCTTTAAGATATCTTAGGATTCTTTTCAATGCTATCCAGTGACATTGAAGCGGATCATTATTGTGTCGAGCCAGCTGATTAATACTAAAAGCAATATCTGGCCTTGACCAATTGCTAATATATGATAAGCTACCAATCAAGGATTGATACAGTTCCTTATCACATTTGGGACTTTGTGTATCCATTTTGCAAATATCCTGACTCATTGGAGTCTTTGCAGGCTTACAAAGTTCCATCTTATAATCTATTAGCAATTTAGATATCTTATCTTCCTGAGATATCTTAAAACCTTTCTGTGTTCTCAGTATATTCAATCCTAGATATCTCTTTATCTCCCCTAATTGCTTGATTTTTATTCTCTTGGCTAATGATGCAATTATTTCATTTGCTTCATCATTAGTCTTAGTTATCAGAGCAATATCATCAGTAAACAACAATAATAATGATACTTTTCCATTCTTATCCCTCTTAAATAGACATGGGTCGGCTAAACCAGCTTTAAACCCTATATTGGTCAGTTCCTTCACAATATACTGGTTCCATTCATAGCCCGATTGTTTAAGACCATAAAGGCTCTTCTTTAATAACCAACAATCATTATCATTATTTCCTTTAAATCCATTAGGCCTTTTCATATACACAGTATGTCTTAGTGGAGCATGCAAGTAAGCAGTTTCCACATCTAAATGGTTAACTATATATTGCTTGCTTGCTGCCCACACTAATGCTGCCCTTAAAGTTGCTGCTTTCAGACTAGGTGCAAATACTTCATCATAGTCTTTTGCACTTTGTCTAAAGCCTTGGGCTACTAGCCTTGCCTTATGGATTGTGTTTCCATCCTTATCATGTTTTTATTTTAAAAATCCATTTGCATCCAATGGGTTTTTCATTACTAGGTAATCTCACGTTCTCATATACCTTCATATCCTTCAGAGATTTCAATTCTTTATTAATTGCTGCATACCACTTTTCTTTCTCTTTAGAAGGATATCTTTTAATCTCATCCACAGTACTTGGGATTCTATTTTCCTGGCACACTGTATTAGCCTGGTATCTTTCAGGCGGTCTAGAAATACGTGTAGTCCTTCTGGGTATTACTGGGCTTGGTTGAGTTACTACCTGTTCCTCATCTTCAGCTATTTCTTCCTCTAGGGGCTGTACTTCATCCTGTACTTCTTGCTTTACTTCTTTCTTAAAGTTACAGGGATACTTTATGGGATTTCTATATGATTCAATAATCACCTCGTTATTGCTATCCTGTTCTAACTTATCCCATCCTACGTGCTCTAGAAATTGGGCATTGGCACTACATAACACCTTAGATGTGCCTTTCTCCCAAAATCTATATGCCCTATGGTTAGCTTGGTAACCAACGAAGAATAATTGTTTAGCTCTATGTTGCCCTTTACGCCTGAGTTGTGTAGGGATATGCACCCATGCTGGTGCACCAAATGTGTGCAGGTAACTCAGATCAGGCTTCCTGCCATGCCACATGGTGAATGGTATTTCACCAGTGGTTGAGTTAACCACATTGTTTAATAAATGATTAGCACACATTGTGGCCTCCCCCCACAAAGAATCAGGTAACCCAGAATCAGTTAACATAGTACGGGTCATTGCCTGCAGAGTTTGGCCTCGCCTTTCAACAAATGCATTGTGTTGTGGTCTGTATGGTGCAGATGTCTTATGAGCTATTCCAGCTGCCTTTAACCTATTCTGGAATTTGCTATTAACAAATTCCATGCCATTATCTGTCACCAGGGTTATAATTTGCCGTTTGGTTTTTCTTTCAGCAAACTTTAACCAGTTGAAGAAATGTTGATATGTTTCAGTTTTGCTTCTCATTAGATAGCAAAACCCATATCTAGAGTAATGGTCCATAATGCTCAGTATATATCGAGCACCCCCATACTGGGTTTCTTTTGGACCTATAATGTCTGCAAATACTACTTCTAAAGGTTCTTTAGTTTTGAAACCATTTAGCCTATTTGCAGGCATTATTTTACTCTTATCTTCACAACAGACATTACAACGCAAATACTTATCACAGGGTTTTAACCTTATTCCTTCAGATAACTCAACTGTACGTTTTAGCATTTTAAAATTTACATGCCCCAAACGTCTATGCAATAAATGGATACAATCATCATGAGGCTTGTCATTATTAAATACAGTCTGTGCCTCCCCTTTCTTACTATCATGTAAGACATACAATGCTCCATTTAAAGCTGCAGTTACCTTTTTGCCATCTCTTTCCAGTATGCACTTATTATTCTTAAATGTAACCACATAACCTAGTTTATCTAATACTCTTACAGAAAGTAAGTTCATCTTTAACTGTGGTACATATAACATTTTTATATTCTGGTTCAAACATGGACAATAAGCAATACCTTCACCCTTGGCCTTGAGGTGCCAACCATTGGCGAGTGATATACGTTGAGAACTTGTAGACATTTTTATAAACTTTGTCTTATCTCTCGTGATGCAGTGGGATGCACCACTGTCCACCACCCATAAATCATTCTTCATATCACAATTGCCAAACATGGCCAGTTCAAAGGATTTCTTTGGCTTCATTACATTCTGGCCTTTTCCTTTTCTGCAGAATCTTGCCAAATGTCCTCTGCCTCCACAATTAAAACACTTTTTAATTGTGTATGCCGTTGAAGATAACTTCTCTTCTTCCGGGTGCTTTCCTTTACACAGCTGGTTTCTTTCAGGCTTTGAAGATAATTTCTCTTCCTTATTCTTATCTTCCCTCAGCTGGTCACGTTCACTCCTTCTTCTGGCTTCTTCTAAGAGCCTGCCAGTTATCTCAGTTACTGATAAACTGTCTTTTGGCAATACCTCTAATGCAGTCACAAAATCATCATAGCTTCGATCCAAAGAAGACAATATGATGTATACTTGCTGCAACTCATTAAATACAAGCTCTTTTTCTTGCAATTCTTGAAAAATGCTTTTCATACAGTTTAAATGAGTTAACATGTCTCCATTTATCTCAAGATGTGTTCTAAACAGCTTCCGTGTAAAATTGATATGAGCTCCTACACTGTCTCGAACATAAATCCTTTTAAGATTCTCCCAGCAGTCTGCAGCATTTTCCACTCCACGGATATGAATGAGTTGCTGGTCAGACAGGGTGAGACCTATGATGCACAAAACCTGCTCATTCTTGCGTTCATAGTCTTGTATCAGTTTATAATCCTCTTCATCAGTAGGATTTAAGTTTGATACATCTGGTGGGTTTGTAATTATGTTCCACAAACCTTCTCTTCGTAGCAGTAAACTACACTTCATTGACCATGAAACATAGTTTGTTCCATCTAACCTGGATATCATGGACAGACTTGGCAAATTTACTTGTGCCATTGCTCTGCAGAAAAATAACTATTTAACAAACAGTTTGTCTTTACAGCAATGTGTAACTCTTGACCAAACTCTCACTGGTATATCCTGGTTAGCTAGACTGTGCACACTGCTGGGCCCATAACCAATGTTAGTGTTTGGGGATAAACCCCCGAGCTGAGTGCACAGCAGCAGTCAAGCCAGGCAGCCAAATGAGAGTGAGGCTGGGCCCAAGAGTATACACACACTTGAGACAAAAACACTGTTTGTGGTTTTAAATAGGTATTTAATTCATACAGAGATTAAGAAGAGTCATTCAGTCCATATGTCAGTATCCAGTATATCCATCCAGTTACCTAGTCTTTTAAACAGTAAATACAATGTCTTTATCTGCTTGTAATCTTCTCCTTCTGATACCTTTCTCTCAAGGACAACGCTGAATCCTCAGCTCACCAGGCAAACAGTCCTTGTGTTCAGTTGAAATGGTATCTGGCACAGTAGCCTCCAAAAGTAAGCAGATAGACGTTCCAACACAGCAGACCAGGAACAGAACCAGGTGCATCCAGAAGCCGGGTCTATTACGTTTCCCTTCCTACCTATATTACTGCCTGCAACCGCACCCACAATGACATTGCAGTTTCTTGCTTAAAGCTACAAGACACTTAATCCTAGGTTTACATATTTATTCAACCCAAACCTGGTTGGTGTATCCATATACCCAAGCTGTGAAGTGATATAAAGGACTTCCGTGAGGCAGATCTCATCGCCTTTGTTCTTAACAATCTTGTCCTTAATTATATAAATATGTGGTTTTTGACGCATGTGCAATAAAAAGTTGACAAATTCAAGATCTACTTTACTGGATTCAATATTTATCTATTTGCTCCCCTTTGCTCTCTTTGTTTCTTCCTTTCCCATCCAAATCTTATTTTCTTTCTTTCTTTGTGCTCTTTTCTTTTCTTTTCTTTTCCTTTCCTTTCCTTTTTTTTTTTTGGACCTCAACCCATCCTTTGGTTTCAGCCCTGGTTGCTCTGCTTTTTGTCTTCCTGATGTTTCTGGCAATACTTGATTTCTGCACTGTCAAACTTTGGATCTGATCCAGCATCCTAGGTCCTAGGTCTTCAAACTCTGCATGTGGAACAAATTTATTTGTAAAGGAACTTCAATGTATATGTGATTGCATGATGGTAGTCCCAAAGGTGCTTTTCTTCAAGCTTCTGAGCTGAAGAAGCTTCTTGGATGAGAAGTGAAATGTCTTTGAAGAAAAACCAGAGTCCAGACGCCTCTTGAAAAAGCACCTTTGGGACAACCATGACCTGGATGACCAAGAATCTCCATAGACATGCATGATACTAAGTTACCTGCCTATAGGATAGGCCTTGATCACTCATATGTCCTAGAGTGTGAATAGCAGAGGAGCAAAGTATGATATGTATGTAGAGTTCAAAATGCAGCTTTCTCCTGTTCCAACAAGGTGCTGCAGTTTATGTGAATGATGGTATGATTGTCTTTTGAATACAAGAGAAGCTGATTTCTCTCATATTCTAAACAATATTTAATCCTGTTTGAGATGTTGTGCCAATATTGCCACTTTGCTATTACCATACTGGTATACTAATGCATATTCAATATGTTAGTATTCCTTTGAATTTCCCCAGTGAAGGGAATTTAGTATGAAGTTGAGCCATATCCACTAGAGTTAACTCAAGAATAAGATATGCCCGTTGGACATACAACAATGTCAACTTATTATAAAGGAAGGAAAGATGTTTTAATTATAAATTCACTGGCTTCATATACAATCATACCCAAGCAATTTACTTCGTTACTTCTAAACCAGTCATTTGATACAAATTATGCTCTCCAAATTATTAATCTAGAAAAAAAAGACTGATTGTTTAGCTGTCAAATTCTGCTATTGTACTATATGAGTTTATGAGCGACAAATTATGGGCATAAGAAAAAGAGAATCATGTCTTATAAAATTTATAGCTGCTCTG
The DNA here is from genome assembly GCF_049901715.1 of Pseudonaja textilis. NCBI lineage: Eukaryota > Metazoa > Chordata > Lepidosauria > Squamata > Elapidae > Pseudonaja > Pseudonaja textilis. The sequence continues at coordinate 165,003,785 of NC_141992.1, read as the reverse complement.
ATTGAAGCCCTCATCAGAACCCAAATACTTGTTCACTGTTGCTTTTTATTGTATTTTGTATAAATAAGTTAAATATGGGGATTTTGTTGTGGTGGTTACAATGAGATATAATGGCTTTACAGTGTACCATAAGCACAGTTGTGACCACAGGCTCACTTGTGTCATTTTGTGTGCCGTAATGAAGCCTGACGAGTGCTCTGCTGCTTGCAGATAGCCGGCTGTTGTCCTAAAAATGTAAACCATTGCCTCAGGCCATGGAATCAAGAATAGCAAAGGGCAGTGGTACAGGCAGGGCTCTCCATGGCTCGTCCTCACTTTAGCACACTAGAACTGGAATGCACATGCCTCGTACATAAGGATGCTTGCTGCAAAGTGGGCAAAGCAATTACAAGGAAGCCAATTTGGAAAACAATTGAATAATGCTGATATGTACAGTAAGATATATTTTTTCTGATCGCCATATTCCTCTTCCCCTTCTTCACCAAAGGATGTAGAAAGATACTTTATTGATTTTGTTTATTGATTCACTTTGGAACAGGCAGAGCTTCTTTTATAACAAATAAAAATCTATCTATATAATCTATTTGTCTTTCTGTCATTTGTCTATCATTTATCTATAATCTTTTACATTGTAATACAAATAGTTGGCCTGCTTTACAGTTGACTTTTTATATTAATATTTGCTAGACCTGCAAAGTAGTCCAGAGAAGAAGCACACCAAAAGTACTAGTTCTATCCTTTTTACATGGTTACATTAACAGAATCTTGTAAGTTTCCTCCTTCCTTTCCTTTTATTCTCTTGACAACTAGGAAGGGTCCCTTTTAAAATATTTTCTACTTTATTCCTTTTCTGTGGGCTGAGATATTTTTTATAATTGGTTGTCCAGTCTGAGGCTGTCCCTCCTGCCTCCTAAGGTTAGTCCCATTCTTAAATATCATTACAAGATATCATTAAATCACTGCCTGGCCTGAAAAGCTGTAGAAGTAGAAAGCTAGGCTGGGTTGAAAGGTTAGGTTAAACTGTTTAATTTAAATGATCACTTGAACTCGTGTTTCATTGATCCAAGCCCAACATCTTAAGTTCAATAGTACACTGGCTGTCTGGCAGGAAATAGAATAGGGTTGAACTGTGCCTAATACTTTATGACCTACTGATCACAAGCTTAATTATCTCTAGATGGATAACTTCATGTTCCTTCTTTATTGGTCAGTTGCCCTGCATTATGTCTATAATATTACTGTTCTAAGGCCAGTTCCTTCAGCCTTTCTTCCTAAGTATATTCTCAGGGCACATGCTGCTGAATTCTTCTGCCAGTAGGTTGAAGAGTTTGCATACCCCTATGATATACCTACTGTAAATAAATTATCCTGTGTTATAGTTAGAAAATCTGCTTCACTAATCCTTGCTCAGATTAGATTCCTACTCTCAGGAAACTGATATGTAGAGATAAAATGTTTCAATCTCCAACAGGGTTATGAGCCTAGATCTGGAGTCATGTCTACTGTCTATAAACCATATAACACATAAAGGATATGATATAAAATTTAAAGATAATAATTGTTATGTGACTGAGAATGGAACATTACTTATGAGATACTTTATCCAGAAAATTAGACTATCTGAATTAAACTGTGTAAAAGAGAAAGCAAGGGTAGTAAAGAATTGCAACCACAAAAATTGTGTAACCAAATGGCAATAGTGAATGGGACACGCAGTCTCAGAAGCTTCTTTGTAAATTGGAAGTTTTAAATAAGAAATTAAAATTATGACCATGTATAAGTGCACAATCCCAGTTGTTCAAGTTATATTAACATCAAAAACAATGTGCCAATGAATATGAAGAGAAAAAGAGACAAAGAGGAATCTAGATCTGTGACATTTGTTGGCCAATGCATGTCACAACATTGATTGAAAGCAAACATATCTTCATATCCATAGATAATTACATCAGATAAACGTTTTGCTACTTGTTCAGTGAAAGAGATCAACTGTATAAAAACAAATTATGTGCATTTGTGTCAAGTGAAAAGAGAACTAAACTGAAATGCAGATGTGAAGAAGAAGCAATAACTAGATACTCACTAGATACTACAAGAATACAGTATCCTAGAGCTTGTCACAGAACTAAAGCATGCAGGATTGTTTATTTTGATGAAAGAGAGAAAGACAGTAATCCTAGAGTATCAGATTTTGTTTCAAATGGCTAGGAAAACAATGAGTAGAGACCACAGGTTTTGAAGGAGTTCTGCACTTATTTATTTGGAAGTTGAACAGAACCAGAAAAAGAGGTATCTTAGCCCAAATGTTCCAAGAGGCCAGGGACAGATTCTACCACAAAGACTGTCATGCATTTCCAAGAAGGAGCAATACTTCTATAAGGACATAAGTCAGAATAGCAGTAATAAGATGCATGTAGCAGACTACTGGATTTGAATAATCAAGAATGGTTTGATTCAAGAGATTTTATGACCTAAAGAAAGCAACTATACCCTAGAATCAAGACCAAACTATATGTTTATCAAGCAAAGCTTCTTGCAAGGCAAATCTCATCCTTGTCTTTACTACACCTATAGACATGAGGATTGATATATGTGTATTTGTATCAACGTGTGCCTGTATTAGTGATTTACCTCTCTGTGACCAAGACAAGACAGATAGTCAAGAAAAACCAAGAAAACCCTCAACAAAGAAATAGAGAAGAAAGAACCGGGAAGCATCTCCTACTACTATGACATCCAGATAGAAAAAGATAGAAGTTATCTCTTTAACCAAAGTTATCCATAATTCCTATGGCTAATTATTTAATTAAAACCAACTAATTAAAATTGACAAAGCCAATGTATGAAAACTATTTTATAAAACAGACTTCAGATAGAAAACATAGGAAGATGAATACATCAAATAAAGGGAATATGCAGATACCACAAGGATCTGCACATTGAGATTATAGACTGCTAGCCAGCAGCATCCCTACAGTGGCAACCTGCATGGATGCAAATTAGGCATAAGACAGGATAAACAGTAACTTCACAAAGGGAGTAGCTGTTATAATGCAGGAATGGAATGGCCAGTTGGGCAAACAAAACTCAGACAGTTGTGACCCTATCAGCTATTGAAAAAGAGCATGCAAAGAGCAAGTGATGACAAAAGTCTGTGTGTCTACATATATTGTTAATGGATTTTGTAACAGATGATCTCTAGCCAACAATCCTATTTGAGGACAATCAAAAATATATTTAACTCTCCCATGTAGAAAATTAGACCCAAAACAAAGACATCAACACTTCAACAATCAATCAACCAATCAATCAGAGTAAAAGTGGAAGGAACCTTGGATGTCTTTTAGTCCAACCCCTGCTCACCCTGTACCATTTCAGACAAGTGACTGTCCAGTCCCTTCTTAAAAACCTCCAGCACTCACAATTTCTGAGGGCAAGTTTTTGTCCTCACTGTTAGGAAGTTTCTCCTTAATTTCAGGTTGCTTCTTTCCTTGAATAGTTTCTATCCATTGTTTCTTGTCCTGCCCTTTAGTTCTTTGGAAAATAAGTTGACCTCTTCCTCTTTGCGACAGCCTCTCAAGTATTGGAATACTGCTATCATGTGCCCTCTAGTTCTTTTTTTCTCTAGACTAGCCAACCCTAAATCCAGCAACAGTTCTTCATATGTTTTAGTCTCAGACTTTTAATCATCTTAGTTGCTCTTCTCTGCACTTTTTCCAAAATCTCACTATCTTTTTTGTAATGTGGTGACCAAAAAAAAATAGTTGTGGATTGCTGCTGCATGAACTATTGGGAACGGATGTTATTGGTTCAAATCTAATGCCACTTGGCTCTTCAGTAACTCATGATCTACCACCAGGGATGAGGTGGCTTGAGGAATAGGGTCTAAGTAGAAAGTTGAGAATGTACTTTCTGTTCTCTTAGAATAGTGAATGTGTGATTGTGATTGGTAATCTGAGGTTACTTCTTTCTGCCTTTCTTCTTCAGTCATAGTCTCAGAGAACAAATTCTTTTTAATGCTTCTCTTTTCAGAATGCATTAGCTAGGTGCTAGAATTTGCTCATCTTATTTCTGTTATAATACAGTTATAAAACTTGCTTCAATCATCCTTGCTCTGGTTAGATTTCTGCTCTCAAGAATATTCTTATGTGCACATAGAAGACTTTAGGCTCCAACATATTATAAAATATCAGAAGATTTTAAAAATGAAGCAAAATTTGTTTCAAAATTGCTATTTGCTCTAAAGAGAAAAAAAAAATTTGAAGCTACAATTGAAAAGTGGAATTTTTTAAATTTGAAAACTATCATTCTGACAGATGTTCAATATCTATCTATCTGTTATTTAGAAGAGTAGGAACATTTGTATTTAGCAACAGAAACAGTAAAGGGCATTTAGGGTATGTCAAAAATTAATATATTTATTGTTTCATATTCACTACTCATTTCCCCAGATGCATTTTGTATCTGAATTGTATCCCATTCACTATATCTCTTGGTCATCAGTACTGAACCATAAATATTTTGTCATGTTAACCCTGTTGATATTATTGAATTCGGGTAACAAAACATCTGCAAGAAAATATCCAAGTTCAGAGAGCACCAAAGATCCCTCGTTTGTCATGTTCATATAAAACAAACATGTAAAAGATTATACTTGAATATAATCTGTAACAGTTTGTCAATGTATATTTTAAAGCATGCACAAACTTTTAAAATAAGAGCAAGCTTTGTAGCATCTGTGATTTTTATTTTTTTAAGATTATGGCATTGATGGTTAATGGAAAAATCAGGCAAGAGACACATAAACTCTACAACAAGGCTTTGAGGATCTTCAAAGTTTCTTTTCGTGACTTTCCAGGCTGTGAACAGTGCCAACTTAATGCAGTACTAACACACTATTTTAGGCATACATAATACAACATGCTTGTAGTCTTGGGACAGAAGCTATTTCTATGGATACAGTATGCTGAACAGACACAGATCAAAGAAAACCAAAATAGTTCATTCTGTGCTGTCAAGGAAACAAGCTGCTCTATCTGTTTAAAAGACTTTGCTGAAATAAAATGGAAGCAACAGCCATGAGGACAAGATAAAGTCAATGTAGCAGAGAACACAAAGTCTCTGGCTTCAGTTTGTTTTACTATAATGTTACTCTGGACCCGATTGTTGTTAAATGTCAGCTCTGACTGTGTATAGATGGCATCCATAGCCAACTAAATATGTACTCATGCTCCATGGTTTTGACTAGTATATGTGGTCGCAACCATCCCTTTCATTTGTCACTTCTGAAAAACCCTTTCTAATGTTCTAATATTTAAGAATATTAAGATATATACAGGTAGCCTGGACTTATGACCAGCACAGTTTGGGCTAGTGGTTAAGGCACGAGGCTAGTAACTAGAAGACTGTGAATTCTAGTCCCACCTTAGGCATGAAACCCAGTTAAGTGTATTTTGAACCAGTCCAACTCATTTCACAGGGTGGTAGTTATGGAGTACATAGGGGGAGGAAGGAGTATTACGTTTGTTCACTGCCTTGAGTGACTTATCAAAAATCAACAAATAATGAATAAATAAGGATGAAAAAAATTGTTATTAAGCAGCGTGATTGTTAAGTGAAGTGTCACATGATCACATCCAATTTTATGACCTTTTTTCCCCATGGTTGTTAAGAAAATCACCATAGTTATTAAGTGAGATATCACAAGTTATTAAGTTATTACATAGTTATTAAGTGAGATATTAAGTGATCACAATTTCCAACCTTCCCTGCTGGCTTTCTCACTCACTTTGCTTGTCAAGGTTGAAAATGGTGATCATGTACTGAGGGACACAGTGACAGTCACAGATGCCAAGATCACATGATTATTGGGACACTGCAATGGTCATAAGTGTGGGAATTGATCATAAGTCATTTTTTCAGTTATTGTAACTATGAACAGTCGTTAAATGAATCATCGTTAGTTGAGGACTACTTGTAAGTAATAATATATTTTTTTAATCTCTCCATTTGTAAAACTTTACAAATAAATACAGCTCTCTGATAAGTAGTGGTACTATTCTATAATACAACAGCACAGTTAATATCATATTTGGTTCGTGATTAAATTCTATTTAGCTACGGATTGGGAGGAGATGTGTTAGTTGTGCTTGTCACTTGCCTTAAACTATATTTGGCTATAGTGACTAGGAATTCTGGAAATTATTACCCCATAATTCTGGGTGGCAGCAGATAGGAAAACATCATGTTACATGCTGGGTTTTGTATACATAATGGATGGTGACAAATAGACTTTTGCACAGAACCAATAGGTTGAGAATATAAAGCCTGCTCTGCTCTTCTCAAGACTCAAAATTCAGAGAGGATCTGGATCAAATTCATAACTTGCCATTCCAGTAAAAACTAAGCTTGAGAAGCTAATAACATACAGAATTATGTATGATGCAAAAATTGTAACTAAAACAAATATAAATTAACTACAAGCACCACAATAGTAGATAACATTCCTGGCCATCTAAAATCCATTTTAAAAAGTGACTCTGCTGAAAAATCAAAACTGAAACATTTTCTTCCCAGCTGGTGTGAGACAACAGATTTCAGAAAACTGGCATCCCTTGTCAGGGGCATCTGGAGACAGAAAATGGCTGTTGAAAAGGCCCTGGTAGATTCATGCCAAAAGTGGTTCCAAGGTACTACAGAAGATGCAGCATCTCTATTAGCCTGACTTTATACAAATTAAACCTAATGTTCTTTGAACTATTCATAGAAACATACAAGTAATACAATTTTTCCCAAAGTGCTTGTTTTGGAAATAACTTAGACACGTTAAAGCAATCAGAATGGCCAGAAGCTTATTGCAAAATCAACAAATGTTTGAAGATGACTATAGGTTTTAATATCTTCTCTCTCTGCATACTTTTCTCCTGTAATCAATATATTTATAGTGTGTTCATTGCTGTCAGCCCTTTGGAAAAAATATTAAAAATCTTATTTAAAATATCAGCATGAAAATTAATAAATTTAGAGACAACAGGCTCCTTAGAATCAATTAAGAACTATCGACACCACCACATGGGTTAACAGTGGAATAATGTGCTCCATTTTGCTTGTTCTACTCCATATAATAGCTTCTTGCTTATGACAAATCTGTCTTATCACTGAGTGTTTTTTGCTCAGTGGATCTGAACTTAATTCTATGTGTGAAATCATTTATGTAAAAAAACCCTCTATTTTTCTAATAGTTTCTGCTCTTTACTACAGCACAGCTTGGTCACACTAGGTATGTCTTGTTGAAAGTATGTCCATAAATATGTCCCTTGCAGCACAGAACAGCTTGTTAAATTGGCAATATTCAGCAATGTGCCTCCAAAAGTTTGTTTCAGATGTGATCATCCAACTGTAGGACAAAAGTTGCCATAACTTTTCTTCTTTTTTAAATAAATGTTAAGATTGTATTGTGTTATAGATATCTAGTTATCTATCATCTTTCTTATCTATCTATCTATCTATCTATCTATCTATCTATCTATCTATCTATCTATCTCAATACATCATCTTTATTTTCGGGTTATTTCTGTTGTTAGGAGGATGTTTTTAGATTCATTCTCTTTTTTTATTTCAGTAAAGAGTTGGCCATAGGGAAGCAATATTGAAAGACTGAAAATGAGATCTCTGATTACTCATTCATCTTAAAACAGGAAGAAAACGTACTGCTTTATTATTAGGTCTTAACACCTGCCCAAAATTCAGTTATTTTCTTTACACATTTCTATGAGGTCAGGTCAGGTCCTGCTGACTTTATTATATGGTTATTATATTTGTATAAAATCATGCTGAAACTAAAGCTATAATATTTAAGATATTTATAATGGAATGGGGAATGATCCAAAGAATTGACTATCATTATAATATCTGTCCTTTTTTGTTATTTTTTTTTAATAGCTACATTCAAGTTATGGCATACAACTATGGTAAAATAATCCATCACTATTTTTTCCTATAGTGGATCTCAGTATTCCTCTGGGCACATTCCTTGGAATAAATTAAAAGGATCCATAGAGAATAATTCTGCTTTGGTTTTTTTTTCCCCTAATGATTGCCAAAAACTGTTTGCAAGGATAGTACAGAATGTTTACAGATGCCTTAGGAAGAAAACAGCAGAATGTGGAACTAATTGTGTTTATTCAAGATAATTATGAAACACAAATGACCATTACTTACAACAAGTCCCCTGACAACTAGACTTTGGCTCATGGGACTGAGATCACACTAGGTATAAAAAGGCCCTGATATTCAGCAATACTGTCGGTGTGCGTGAAATGATATGATTCTAAATCATGTCTTAGAATATTTTAAGCAGATGTTGTACAAAGAAAAAAACTGAGCTGTACAGACAACGCTAAAAGCAAACTTGTTTTCTTCTAGATTAATAAAGCAATACATTCTGTCACATATTAAGTAGGTTGCCAACGAAGGGCAAAGTCTGTATTTTATAATATTAAAAAAAGAATTAGCAACTAAGTGACAAAATCAGGCAAGAAAAAGGTAATTCGGCAGATAAAATTGTACTAGGACTTAACAGTTCCTCATGTTAAAACTATGAAATTAAAAAGTGTTGCATACCTTCTTCTATAATATGCAGACATGTAGGTAAAGTGATCAGTATGCTTAAGATATGAATAGGTACAGTACTTAGACTCCAAACCCTCAGTTGCTTTCATCTGAAGCTGAGCAGATTTGAGAGGATCTGTTCAGTCTAAGGTAGGATATATCTGAGATATTGTGGAGGCTTCCATCTGGTTTGGGGATGCCCTGATAATGTGGGCCAAGTGCTGAGTAAATGGCACAAGTAGATTCTGATTTGTGACTAAGAGTATAAGAAGAGCCAAGATGGATTAGATCAAAGGTCTTTCTAGTTCATCATTCTGTTCCCACAGTGGCCAACCAGCTGCCTCCAGAATCCGTTTTTACAGGACATAAAGCCAACATATCCTCATGTTATCCAGCCACTGGAATTCAGAAACATTCTGTTTAGAAGACAAGATATCAACATCTTATTGATATCTTTCATGAAGCTTTCTAACCCTCTTTATTCCTGAAACTATTGTAAATCATTACAACTACTATTTGCTTGCTTACTCACATACATAGTATCTTCTACAAAGCTGCACGAACATGCATTCCTTTCAGAATCAGAAAAAAAAATTCAAAGAGTTGGGTGCTTGTTAAACTCTTGCATTGTAGTAATAGGCTCATAGTGCAACAGAGCTGGCAACATTTGAATATGCAAACATCCATAGCACTGTTGGACTCTATGATTTCTGAGGTATAATGGTGGATCATACAGTATATAAAATATTAGTTATAAGCTTGCATCTATACTTATACAGCATTTCTACCATTTTAATATTGCTATTACTATTATAATATTTTATTAATACTACTACATTTTAATGAATTGCTCAATGTGCCAGACTCTGAAAAGCCACTACATCTATTAATAAGTCAGCAACTGATCTCCAGCTGAGGAATTTAAATATGATATAATGCCTGACATTTATATTGGAACAATTTCACCCATCCAACTATACAAGCACCATCTCATTTTGAGACTTTGAAGGCTTGTTTTCATTGCCACCACCACATTCTCTCTCTTCCCTTCAAGCTAAAGAAATAGGACCAAAGCTATCCTTCTTAATATACTTTCACCTTTTTTGTTAATCAAAGAAAGAAAGAAAAACACAAGGAAAATACAGTTGGGTATTGGGTTCAAGAAAAGGCCTAACTTTCAGGAGGATGTATCAACAAAGATAAAATGTCTAGTCTCCAAAATGGAGACGAAGCCTCAGTCAAAATAACTGTGAAAGAATTGAACAAGACTTTCAGTACATCCAAAATAAATTCTAATACAGTCTAACTAATTATTTACTGTATCTATAAATCTCAGGGCATTAGATTGCCTTCCAAATATCCTGGAAGATTTGTAAACTGAAGTGTGTCTAAGTGCCACAAGAGTATTAGATGATCCCAAAGAGATAAAATTGCTGAATGTCTCTTTGCTGCCATCTAGGGATCGAAATATATGTTGCTAAATGAGGCAGTTGTTAAGTGAATTTTGACCCCTTTACATTTTTGCCACAGTTGTTAAGTGAATCACTGCAATTGTTAAGTTAGTAATGTGGTTGTTAAGTGAATCTTGCTTCCCCATCGTCTTTTGCTATCACAAGGTTTCAAAAGGTGATCACATGACCCCAGGACACTGCAACCGTCATAAATATGAATCAGTTGCCAAGCATCTGAATTTTGACCATGTGACCATGAGAATGCTGCAAGGGTCATAGGTGTGAAAAATGGTCATAAGTTTCTTTTTCCAGTGCCATTGTAACTTTGAACAGTCATTAAATGAACTGTTGTAAGTTGAGGACTACCTCTAATAGTGTATACTCTAATAACATTTAAATCTGTAAAGGCTACTGCCATTTGTCTTGGGATTGGAGAACTGAATGCTAGCACATCCGTTTAGTAGGAGTCCAAGGTCACCAAAAGTCTTTACTTCTTGTCTCCTGTAAACAACATGATGATACATTGGACACCAACCACTGGCTGTTGCTTCACCAATCCTTGCCAGAAAAAACAATCAGTTTGAATTGATAACTGCTCTGCAACTGGAGATTCACAGTCCTCTTTAATAAAAAGTAATGAGGGCTATTGAACATCCAATGTACTACATTTGAAGCAATCTGGTGGATCTATCCTTATGTTGATATACTTCCTAGACACTACAGTTAATCAGAGTTCTACCCAAGACACTAAACGTAATCAGTTGAAATATAAACTTACTCAAGGGACAAAAATATTAGTTTAAGGATAGTTTGTTGGATTCTCCTGTAAACTCTTAGTTTCAATGGACATAATACACAACAAATAACTTTTTCCTTGATTGTTCTTGATAAGGTAAAATCAAGTAACAATAAAAGAGGATATACTTTTATATCTTATAAGAAAGGGTTCAAATGAATATTCTATTCCTAGAGTTTTCAGAGGGCTCTGGAGGACTTAAAATGGCCTTGAAGAGAATTGAAGGGCAACATCACCTCATTTATCATTTATCAATTGATTATTAATTGATAATTGATAAGTTATTCAAAGAAGAACAACATTAACCTAGGCTGGGCAAGATGTAAATATCACTTTATGGGTGATTCTGTCCTTGACACATTTCTTCTCCACTCCCCAATTCCCATGTCTTTTAAATTTGTAAGCCATATAGCATTTTTTAAATTGAGGCAAGCTGTTAGCAAATAGAATTGTTTAGCAAAAGTAAATCAGTTGTTTTTTTAAGTGTAATCCTAGCCTAAAGCTATGCTATTATAGGTGAGGATTACAAAAAATTCTCACATATGATGCAGCTCCTGATTATTATAGTATTACAATGGTATGCTGCTGAACCCTTGAATCTGAGTGACTGGGTTATTATCTTAAATACAGCATTGTCCAGAAGAAATGAGAAAATTACAAGAGAAAGAATAAGGGAGAATAAGGGTAGTATCTTAATTATACCCAGAACTTATTTTTCCCTCCCAACAAAGTTCCATCAATCTTTTATTCCAGGTTATGGGAGTAAAATTCCTGGTGTAACTAAATATTTAACTCAAAAGACAGCCTAAGGTGAATGCTTTCTCATTTCTTCATTCTTTAATTATTAAGGTACTCAAATGGAACAATGCTAGCTTTGAAACCTATCCCGATGTAATGCTATAATACTAAGAACATAATGAATGCACCTTGTGAATTCTTTTATTTAAACATTTCTGTGCTGTATTTCATGAAAGCTGACACCAACAGAGCATCTACCAACATGTGAATATTCAAAACTTAATGGAATGCAATGAAACACAAGTATTAAACAATCAAAAGAAAATAAACCTGAGCAGGCAAGTTAGAAATTGCATAAATTTAAATTCCTGGTGAATAAAGGTATTTGAATTTGGTACTAAAATGCTGTAAAGCTCACAATTTAGAGAATGCATTCCCAAACTGGGATAAGTCCACTGAGAAAGCCATCTTTATAAGTGAGCAGGACTCTGTTCAGTAATGTACACTACATTGCCAATAAACATTTCCACAACAAATTGTATTTTCTGCTCCCATGTCTACATAGAGAAGTACAGCAAAGAAGAAAACTTTGATAAATGACTGCTGTGCAGAAACTCCCAAGGTTAATAACAAACAAGATGAGTAAAACATTCTATTTTGCAGGGAGCATGTTAGATACCATGTTTTGTAAGATGCTTATGATACATGCTTGACTATACAAAGGTGATAACAAAATTAGCACGGGCTTCTGAAATAATTGATCTGATAAAACTCAGCTAATGAAGGAACCTGCCCTGCTGATTTGGAATTTTGGAAGCTATAATCTAAATATATTGGGAAAGCACCAGATTATGCAACCTTTTAATATAACTGCAGGTAATCCTTGGATTACTTTGGCGATTGGGACCAGAATTGTAGTTGCTAAGAGATATGGTTATAAAGCATGATGTCACATGATTGCATCATTTACTAATGGCAGTTTTGGCAATCCTGGTTGCCACTATTAAGCAAAATCTACATGGATTATTAAGCAAGGATTTCACCTGACTGTAACTTCTGACTTTCTGCAGTCTTTCCCATTGACTTTTTTTTGTGGGAAGTCAATAGAGAGCATTGGAAATTGCAATCACGTAACTGTGGGATTCTGCAATATCTAGAATTTTGAAGACTGGTTATAAGTTCCACTTCTTCAGCACCATCATGTTTGAATAGTAGCTGAAAAACTGTCCATAATGCAAGAGTCACCTGTTAGTTTGTTGTTGGGGATAAAAAAGAAAATGTTTTTTTCTCCAGTTGTAGTCATTCCTAGAGGAAGATAATTTGTTTGTTGTTAAACTTACCTGAGTTACCCTCACATTGGACAATTCTGATTCATATTTACTTCTGTGGTTGCTTATTGTTTAGTCTAGACTCTAGAAAAATCCATGCAGCAATTACGGAAAAAAGGCCAAAATGAACATTTTATAGTTATCTCACAGTTTTATGCAAAGTTCTTTTTAAAAACTTGGCAACTAAATATTTCAAGATATATGAAATATATCCTCCCCCTCCCCCCTCGATATTTTGGATTCCTGGAAATTTTTCTTTCCTATCGAAGTCCCCCTACAGCAGAATCCTAAAAGGAGGCTTTGCTCAGCTATCTTTCCTTGAGTGATGTTAGACTGATAGGGATGAGGAGAATGACTCTCTTTGTTGCAGCTGCTGCTTCGTCTTCTTTCTTCTGCCTTAACCACAAGCCTTCCTCTCAGAGGTGGTATTCACAGGTTCTGACCAGTTCTGGAGAACTAGTAGTGGAAATTTTGAGTAGTTCGGAGAACTGGCAAATACCACCTGTGACTGGAGATTTTACAGTATCCTTCCCCTGCCACGCCCACCAAGCCACGCCCACAGAACTGGTAATAAAAAAAATTGAATCCTACCACTGCTTCCTCTTCTCCTTCTTCCTCCTCCTTCCCCTCCCCCCTCGATATTTTGGATTCCTGGAAATTTTTCTCTTTCTCTGAAGCCCAATTCATACTACAAGTAAAACTAGTGTAGAAGTTATTATAGAAACGAAAAGTAAGTCCGTAACATTGATCTTGATCAACTGGATATTAGATTATGAAAATGACACTCGGAGGTTTAATTCTTGCATAGGAATTTTTATTGGATCGAAATCCTTCTTTAGAACAGAATGGAAATCAAAGACTTGCTCCAATTGCAAGCATTGGTCAGATTTTTTTAAAAAATGTCAGATGCTAAACTATTCACTTTCTAATGACTTGTTGGAATGGGAACAAAAAACCTCTAAAGCTGTTAATTTATTAATTAAGCATTCAAACAAAGAAAAGTGCTAACAGGTCCTTGGTGACTGGTATCCTTATGAAAGCTGGACTGTCATCACAGTTGATTTATTCCTATTTTTATGAATGTTCTCATTTAAGTTTTTAACTACAAAGGTCACAAGACAAAGGCACATTCAAGGGTAACTATGAAAGAGAGTGGGTTTTTTTGCTTAACTTTGAACATTTTTCTTAGCTGATTACTAGCTTCAAATCTGATGCTCAGCAGGCATAACACCACTCCTGTGGAGCTTAACGGATTAGTCACTCACTATCTTAATCAGATTAATCTGATTGAGCACAGTATATAATTCTGGTTACAAGAGGTAGCCACATGGTAGCCTAATTTGAAAGAGGGTTCTTGGGACAGACCAGCTGATGCAAAAATAATCCCAACACATTTGCTCATTTGTACTAATATATACATGCTGAATTCTCCCATCCTTCCTTCCTTGACATACTTCTAGTTTCTATTCAGCACCCCATGTAAATAGGGGTTTCATGGTCTTTTGGGATTACACATAATAGCATTATGGATTGCATTTCCACCTGAAATGAGCTATACTTCTGGTATTAATATAAAAAAGGCCTAGAATTACAATATGTCATATGAATTGCTGAGTCCTCAGACTTTTGCCATACAAACTGTTGTTTGTACATACAAACAACATACAAAACTATGTTGTTTTGGAAAGGCCAGGAGAACAAACAAAAGGGAAATACAGTGTAGTGCAACTGTATTCAGTATTTTGCATCTTGTTTTATTCATGAAATTTTACCAGACGTTACACTTTATTTTTTAACTTGTCTACATTTTGGTATAATTTGGTCTTTTTTTTAATAAAAATAATCCAAATAATCCAATACGACCTACTAAACTGTAGTTCTAGGTTCTCCTTATTCAGAAGCACCTTGTTACATTCATGATTTACTTATCAGCACTTGTTTTGTATTTGATTGTAGTTTTTTTTAAGCTACAGGAAAATCTACATATAGATTTTTGTAAATATATACATAAATCTACCTATATATCTGTGTCTGCATACATCTGTGTATATACTACCCCTTTCTAAACCATTTCCTTTCAAAATCTGTATTTCTGAAACGCTTGATCTGAAAATAAGCACTTTTTAACCCAACTTGATTCCAGAAGGATTAATATTTAAAACTGTGGTTACATGTTTGCAAGTGTTTATAAACATTTGACAGTTTTAATATTGAAGATGTACGGCAATAAAATAGTATGCATTTAGGGTATCTAAACATGAATATCTTATTTCTTTGTTAAACAAAAGGTATGCAATTACAATTTTTAAAAATCGTACATGTTTCTCTTGGATCCTATGGAAGATATTCTCTTACCTTTCTGGCACATAAGCAAATAATTATGACTAGCAACCTCATTTTCTCTACTTCAAATAAAATAGAGAATTTAATGGGCAGAGATTCATAGTCTCTGATCAAGTCCCTGCAATTTTCTTGGCAAGGTTTTCCCAAAGAGGTTTGCCATTGTTTCTTAGACATTGAGAGAAAAGTTTTCATAATCAAGATCCCATAGCTGGCTCTGTGCCTAAGAGGGACTACAACTCACAGTCCTTGGGTTTATAGCCTAATGCTTTAACAATCACACCAAACTGGCTCTTCAGTTTATTACTCAAGCCTAAAGTTATATTGGGGGATACTTAGTATTATGTAAAAATGACTTACATTATTATTGTATAGTTGTATGAAAATGACTTAAAATTGTTGATTGCAAGATTATAATATGAGGGAATTCCCATACTGAGTATTTTCACTAGTTAGTTCCTCAAAGAAGAGCTTGAAAATGACCTTGGAATTACTAGAAAAGGGGAAACAACAAGAGTGCCCTCCCCAGAGTTGCCATACATCCGTGCCATACCTAAATTGTTTCATCCCTATAAAAATTAAGTGCTGGCACTAACTAATATCCATGCCCTTCCTTCATACTGTGTAATATAGCTATTGCTGGGCAAGAAAAACTAAACTTGGGGAAATGCAGGATATTCAAGCTACTTTTTTTCTTGAAAGATTTGCTTAAGGTGGATAAACCTAGGAGCTAAGATGAGGTGGCAGATTTTGAAAATGGGGGGGGGAGGGAAACCCCACCTACTCATTCAGTAGAGTTGAGCATTGGAAAGAAAAGATTGCTACTATGTTTGAAAAATACCAAAGCTGAATCATAAATCATATGATGCTTAGGAAGCACCGAGGGCTGGAGTTGGTTTTTCTATGGAAGTGCCTTAAATCAGGAGTGTGACACAGCTGTTTAGAAAGGCAAACATTCTCCCTCTAAATATTTGCATTAGAACATTCCTCGGTGCAGAACAGATTTGGCAAAGGAAAATGTAATTATGACTTGCTCAAAACAGCATTTGATTTTAATTTAATATAATGATGCTAATGTAGCAGACCAATAATGGGAAGAACAGATTCTATGAACACCAAAAAAAACCCCAAAACCCCAGATTACTAGATATCTGCATTCTCTAGGCTCCTTTTAGAATGGACTTTCTCACTGATAGGGTAATATCTCCATGTTCTAAGGAAGGTTAGAAGGGGATGCACAATAAGAAGAAATATGTAGTTCTGTGAGATCTAGAATTCATAACTGGTGAAGGTCACCTAACGATCTGAAGATATTTTTAATTGCAATTCCCCAAATCCTTTGCTGTTACTCTTGGTGGCTGAGGCTGAAATCCAAAACTTCCGGTTGCTTAACCTTAGTATAGATGCTGTCTTTGGAGAGGTGACTCCTCTCCGGAACTTGTTAGTTACTGCTAAATGTGATGATGAATCCAGAGAAGAACACCATGAAATAAAGGAGAATGGTTAGATTTGATGAAGAAAAAATAACTAACATACTTACACGCAAAAGCAAGATATATCAAAAGGAAATAAAGCAAAATAGGAGGAGTTGATATAGTCAGGTTTGAACGAGACCACAGTGGATGGAGACTTGTGGGATCTATTTCTGCTATCTGTCATCTTCCATCAATTATTATTGCCAAATAGCAAGTGTTCTTTTTTCCTGTATTAGATAATTTAAGGCTAAAAAAATCAACCTTGGTCTCCCAGTGAATTTGATCCTTTACTTTGGAAACATATGGATTCTGCATGCAAGCTTTTTTTTCAGATTCTGGGTTATTCTATATAAGCAGTTTGGCTATTCTGGCTATAATTGTGCTCCCCCTTTCTCTGTATGGTACTGGATGTTTTCCTAGCAAAAGCACTGTTCTGCTGCCATCTGTTTAGGATAATCAGGAGAGTCAACCCTCTGCCAAAGGACAGTATTGAAATGCATTATTCATCATATATAACCTGAGCTATGGCATTGGTTGTTCTTGAGTTGGCACTGTGGGCTCTTCTTGGCAGAATGCCTTATCTGTTATATGTGTGGAATGGGTTAAATGATATCATCAAGGACATGTCATTGAAGTTCATGCTACTGCATACTGATTGGTCTTTTGATGAATAGCTAATGCAGATGCATGGGAAAAGAGAATATGATTGGTAAATTGAGAAAGAGAACCTCGTAAATAGTGCTCATTATCTTTCCATTGGTTTATTTTATTTCCATTGGTTATACACACACACACACACACACACACACACACACACACACACACTACATATGATTTCTTTTGGTGACTATTTGGAAGCTATCACTGATTCAGGAAGCAGCACTTTGAGTACTAACTACAAAACACAGTTTTTCCATTTTATATCATTATCACAGGCATTGTGTGTTTCCCAAAAGTGTTGTGGAGTAATTCAGGTTTTGGACATCTGGTGAACCCAAAAAAGAAGGTTTAGATATGCAATCATCAAGCCTTCTCTGTGTCTGTTTCTTAATTGCTGCTGAAGAAGTGGAATTATGTGATTGCTGAGGTTTATCTATAACAATATGGTATTACTGTTATATATTTTATTGTAATTTTGAATGAAGAGACCTGCATTCTGCAGTGGACTGACAATGCCTAGAATGAAATGAAAATTTTTATCTGGGGTTCTAAATTACTATATTGAGAAGCATAGGCCCTCAAGGTTAATTTTGATTAGAATAGCATATAAATCATACTAAGTAAAGTAAGTAATTTAAGGTGAATGAACACCATAAATTATATTGTTTAATGTTATATCATGTTTTCAAATTGCTTTTAGGAGAATACTAGTTCTTAGTATAGAATATATTTTGGTATGCTTTAAATACAGTTCTTGGGAGATTTCACATCTCCTTCCTCCCACCTTGTGTTCCCCATAGATTTTATTCATCTCTAGCAACATAATAAAAAGCTTTTCTTTCTTTGATTTGTTTTGCTTTATCCTCTGGACATGAGAATTATGTATGTATACAAGGGAGCTTAAGGATAAAATTTATTTCTTTGTTTTTAAAAAACACATGCTTAATTTATTTTAAACATGAGGATTAACTGACAGATTATATATATATATATATATATATATATATATATATATATATATATATATATATATATATATATATATATATACGCACACACACACACACACACACACACTTAAACTTAAATTAATTAAAACAAAATTCACATTTAACTTTAATTAATTTAATTAAATACGTGAATTACATGGATTAAGAGTAATAAGTGTGGCTCTAACATAGCCATTACTGAAAGTCACAGACTCCTGCATTAATGCTAACTCTTGGTAAATAGCAGGTTGCCATTTTAGTTAGACTACAGTATTTCCCAGGAAAATTAAATAGACTTCCTGCTGGAAATGATGCATTTGTATTTTTCTTTGCTCCCTGAACTTGATATCCAAATTTGAGATTATTCTGATCATTATTTACAGATATTCATAAGCAGGGAGAATCTTCTCTTAGCCAGTTTTAAGAAAGAGCCATATTTGAGAAATAAGGAGAAAAATAACAACCGCAATGTGTTTTAGAGAAGATGCTTGAAATTGGATGAAGGCCAGACTTCTACCCTGAAAGACATTCCAGGCTTGGCAAAGCCCTCACATGCACATACTGAATTTTTTTATCAGCTCCTTTTTGAAAGGAGGGTGGTTTGGGGAGCTAAGATGTAATAACAATGAGCACAATAGTATGCACTTATCTGCAGATTAGGATTTAATACAGGTTAGGAATTAATATATATTTGTTTGGCATCAGTTCAGGTGCAGCAGGAAGACCGTAATATTGAATTTGACAAGAACATATATAGAAGCTACAACCAATTGCAATCACTTTTTCTTGCTAAATCTGGTTCATTATTACTTGTAAAGGATTGTGCTTTGCAACAATAATTTTTTAAAGCTACATATTTGTGTGCTCACAGAAAGAAGAAAATACATTTGTGACTCTCCGTCCCCCTTTCAACCCTGCAATAGCGTGTAATAGAGGTAGATTTTTGCCAGAGCAGATTGAGATGCAATAAGTCAATTCATTACCAAGACTTGCAAAGACAAATTCTGCCCCCAAATAATAATCCTTCTATAGACAAATAATCCTGCTTCTATTCCTTGTTTGAAACAAGAGGATAAGCTTGCAGCAGCTCTCCTTCACTTCTGTACTCTGTTTTCATTACTAGCAAAGAAACACTCTTCCCTCATATAATTTGCCATGTTTTACATATACTGCCAGGGGAGAAGAGCCTTTTATTTGGCACAAACTAAAAGTTTTCCTCTCCACATTTCTTATATTGAACGTAACAGCAATTTGTGTAAGGAAAAGAAAAAGGCTTTTGATTAACATCAAATTTAATAAATAGAATGTCTTCCCCCAAACCTAGTTTTACATTTAATAGAAGCCTGTCTTAAAGCTCTCTATTTACAAACAAACTTGCTTCTACCTTGAGCTGACAGTCAGGAAGAACATGAAGTGTGTTTATACACATATGTGTGTGCGTAGGTAAGGTGGTGGAACAGCTTTGTGTGAGCAGTTTGCTACTCTCATGCTTTGGCTGATGAAATTGTTGTTGTGGTGGTTTAATTTTCTGAGGTAGGTTGATGACAGCTGAAGAAGACTGTATTTGTCGAAGAGAAGCATGATGGTAGCGGAGTTCCTGGGGGAGATCTAATGGTTCCTTTCCTTCCTGCACAGAGATAAAGACTTATAATAAGCGTGTATGTTCACCATCTGGCTCTGTGCATGTGGTCCTTATGGAGGCGAAAGCCTCACAATCTGCAAATGATCAGGAGCCATAGCATTCTCTCCAGAGAATCCACGATGCAATCAAGGTGACAGATGGCACGGCCACTGCTGTGGCCTCATGGAGAAGATCAAAATCACCTTCAATAAACTCTGACTGAAATGGGCATGGGCACCTCAAAAAAGTCAGTTTGTCAATCAAACTGTGACAGCACACTGCAGGGAAGGGGGGGGGAACATAGCGGCCAGTTCTTGATTTTCAATCGTTTCCAACTGACTGAGCCTGAACTATGATCTTTCTCAAATTGTCCTTTCTGTTTAGCTGAAGCGGCCCAGCAAATTGCCAGATTCATAGCTTTATTGAAGGAAATTGAAAACATGATGTCCTCAATTCAGCAGACAAACAGCTGGCAGGTGTTTAGGACACCCAAATGCCAAAAACAGACCTGCGGCTTTAGGATAAGTTCAACTGATTTGATCAGATTTAGAACAGAGATCGATAATAAAATTCTAATTTATGCAGAATGGGAATGCATTAGCCAACGGCATTTATTAGACTGGAAATGAGCTCTGTGTCAGATTTTGGATACTGGATTCATTTTCTTTATTTGCTGAATATATTATCCATTACTAATTTAGATGATATTGATATTGGTACTGTTTTAATATCTTTATATTAACTATTATCTCACCCATATAAGATCTCATCATATGACATCTGATGAGGATAGAGGATAAAAAAACAGCATCATACCTAAGAGAGCAAAGTGATGTCCTGACCAGTCTCACAAATTTATAGAGCAAAAAGAGAACCTTGTCCTTAGAAGAAAGATGAACATTATTATTTACATAATGATTTTCTATGAATTAGTTATGTAAACCATGAAAACAAAAAAGGCAACAATAAAAATTACATATTACTGTAATAAAGAGTACAATGACAAAATTTAGAATAAAATAGAATTTAAAAAACCTAACCAGAAAACCTATCTTTTCATTAACATCACTAGATGGATTTATTAATTGATATTCAAGTTTCTTTTGTACCCTTCTATAAGTTAAAAACAACAGAAAGATTCTTGAATACAGAAACCTTAATATATTACTTAGAACTCATTCCAATAATTGTGGTCTAGTTCACCTCAAGGTTACTTCTTGATTCTGCAGCAGTTGGTATTCAGTTCAATGGGGCTTACTGAGGACCACTTATTGCTTGATTTATCCACCACCTTTAAAGTCCATCCAGATTTTAAAAGTGATATAAGACGACAATGCATTTTCCCAATTATTTATTTGTAATTTCAATTTCTACTGCCACTCAGTATTCTGGGTAGTTTACAGAGAGATAACACAATATAATCAATTTATAGGGTAGTGATAAAATGGCTCTGCTCAGGGCCAAGAGCCACAACAATTAAAAAGACAAAAGAATCTCACTGGTGGAGTCATACCACACCCTGGTCCAGCTCCTCTAACAAGAGAGCCAAATCGTTAAGGGTCTCTTGTAGAGCAATGGAATCAGAATTACATGAATCTTGTCAGGAAAACTGTTTAGAGGACAGATGAGGTGACAGAGCAAGCACACTTCTGGAATCTCATAGGGAGTCTCATAAGGTGACACCATTCAATAGACAAAATCACTGTTAGATCTTATAGGATGAACAGACAAAATTGGGGGCATATGGTTCGGCAGGCATTCAGACCTCTAGGCTCAGCCAATGGCCATCTATAGACTGGAAGAAGTGTTGACTAGAATCTCAAAAAATGATGGTAGCATAGGGGTCTCTCATGTGAAAATTACACATAGGTGTGTGTGTCTTTGTGTGTGGTACTGAAAGTGGGAAATCTTTTAAAACATTATCCTTAGATTAACTTGCTTCTAATTTTAAATGAATTCCTGAGCAAATCCTGTAGCACTGAAGGTTGAAATCTGAGCACACTGACTGAGGATTACAACAATGTCACATCATCTGTGCCTTTCAATTTAGAAGAATCTCTACTGTTGTTCCTATTGTCTGTCCTAGGAGGCTGAAATGCCACACCCAGAGCTCAAGGACATAAGTAAAAGCCCCAACTATACAAAGAAATCACATACATGCAGAAAATCAGGTTGTTTAGTAATAATATTCTCAATTTTTATGCTCACTTGTACAAATATCATTTTCTTTTTTTCCCACAAGTGAATTCAGGCATTTGTTCTTCCCAAAGGGGAAAAGCACATGTATTTATTTTAAAAGAAAGTGGCTTCACTTCATGGTAAAATGGATGATTTGCCCGGAAGGTCTAGAAGTGCACAGATTTACTTTCAGATCAGTGGTTTACACTGCAAGCGAGGCAACATATCTCAGCAAAGTCCTGGCAACTCTAGATATAATTCAAATCAATTTCAACAATTTTCTTTCTTTGATATGCCTTTGAAGAAAAAAAAAAGAATCTACCAGTAGTTAGCATGATATAATTGTGGCTAATTGAAAAATGAAAGTGAGAGATGGGAAATGACATAATTAATGTAGAATTCAGGAATATTTGCTATTAGATTGAGAATAATATATTATGTGGAGGCATTCACAATACACACTAATGCTAAACCTGGAATAAAAAACAGAATTGGCATGTCCTTGTAACATGCTGTGCTTAAAGCAAAATGGCTTAACATGGTTCATATAAGATACAAAGATAGTAATGAGATTCCTGTAATATATCAAACCACAAACTTAGCTGATTTTATTTCCACTTGGCCCAGGGTATCACATGGACACTTTTATGTTTTATTGGCCATTGAATCTTATATAATTTATACTTTCTATTTAAATTAAACAAATGGAAACTGTTCGGGATACATGTTATCTTAAAACTGTTTTCTGGGTCCTGTGACTATGTTGCTGAAATTCAGTTGTATAATTGGACAATAGGATGAATTCCCATTCATTTTGAATGAGAAAGAAAATGAAAGAAGAAAACTTGACTGAATTTAATACATTTAGAAGAACGCTAAGATCAGTGTTCTACTCATCCTGCCCCAGACAAAAATATATATATTCAAAAAATATTAACAATGAAAATAACACAGTGAATCCTTCTTATTGCAATATTATTTTCTATTAGCAATATTTCTGGTCAGGGTCTGGCCAGCCTGAAACTAAACCTCATATTGATTCAAAAGCTTCTCATGAGTTTTAACTTTGGGAAAGGGCACCCTTTGTCTCTATAATCCCTGTGCTTGCTAAATATGTCAGTGTTCTGAGTAACGCATCCAATAAAATCAGAACCCAAGGCAGGAATGTTCCTCAGAGAACATGTTAATTGGACACATCATATCAGCACAGCTAGTGAAAACCAACTCTAAAAGTTTTCCGTGGTTACCATGTAATTAAAAGAGCAAAAGTTTCCCTCTCCAAGTGTCACAGATCACATTGTCTAATCAAAGAAGGTGGTGGGCTCCCTCAATCACTTCTGTTCCTTCGCCAACTGACACCTGTTGGGATGACCTTGGTTTCCAAGGAAGAGCTCTTTATTTTGTCTACGAGATGGTCAAGCTATTTCCCCCCATCCTCCTCTCCCCATAGTGCATGGCATCTGTGAAGCAGCAGATGATGGCTTTAGCCAGGTTCGATTCAGAGTTGACAGAGTATCTATCTCTACCTACTGTCTCTGTCTCCTATCCAACTCTGGACTATACTATCTCTTGTCTCCCTCCCCCTTTATGGCATGTGGGCTTTCTTTCCTGGGAAACTGAGTCCACCATATCAGTTCCCCTCCATGGGCACCATTTCTCACAGAAAATGGAAAATGAATTTGTTTCCTCTCCTGAAATATAAAATGTTTCATGTATGTATGGATCTTAAAAGAACAAGTGGGAACTTATAACCAAAAATTATAAAAATAAATAGTTCAAAAATTCTTTCTGAGTGCTACTTACTAGTCAAGCTATGGATAAATTGTTCAACAGGATGATTTTTGATTATTAAAAACTTCTCAGAGTACAACAATGGAAGCAAGATTTTACAAAATGATTGTATGTATGTATGTATGTATGTATGTATGTATGTATGTATGTATGATATTCAGTTTTGTTCAGGTATTTTCCCACGTCATTATAGTTGTACAACTTTAAAAGCACAACTACAATGACGTGGGAAAATACCTGAAGAAAGCTGAATACCATACATGTAAGTACCCACGAAAACTTAAGAAAAAAAATATATACATACATATATACATATATATATATATATACATATACATACATACATACATACATAAATACATATATGTTTCAGTTTTAAACCCCAGCGACAGAATTACCAGAGAAGCCATAGAGATTGAAAAAAGACCTGAAAGCATGAATAGAAGAGATGATTCCACCAGACTGTCAATTATTTGGAAGCCTGCACTCACAAACAAAAAAAATCTCCACACCACAAGCCAGGCAAACAGCTGGGCACAAACAGATCCCCCCTGATACCTCCAGCTCAAACACACCCCAACCAGGCACACAGATGAAACCTAGCTTCCTAACAAATGATAGTCATCCATTTACTCAGAGCCAAGCTGCACTAAAAGCCTCCAATACAGGAACACAATGTTGCCAGCCAACCAAGACAAAAAAAGCCACAAAACAGACAGAAGATATTAGAAACACCAATCAAGCAGAACACAGCAAACTCCAAGACCAATAAACACAGACCAAGTCTCCCAACCAATCAGGATGAAGAAAAAACCATTCTGGCACAGCAATAGGCTAGCCCCAAATTTAAAACTGAAACAACTGTAAAAGTCTAACTCACAGACAAACACAATACAGAAGCCTGATGTTGGCAGATGAGATTCTGCCGAAACGTTGCTACAACTTTGAAAGCACAACTATAATGACATGGGAAAATACCCGAACAAAGCTGAATACCATATATATACATATATACATATATACATACATACATACATACATACATACATACATACATACATGTATGGCATTTGGCTTTGCTCGGGTATTTTCCCACCCGAGCAAAGCCGAATGCCATACATGTAAGTACCTGCGAAAACTTAAGAAAACAAATATATACACACACACACACACACACACACACACACACACACACACACACACTTATGGAATGCCTTGTTGGGAACTCACGACAAAACTTTGAAATTTATGTTTTGTTCAGAGCCTACAACAGTAAAAATGACTGCTTTGAGTTTGAAAATATTTTAAATATTTTAAACTCATAATAGTCTGTCCTGACCTTCATTTGTCCACAGAGTGACATAAGCAAGAGATAATTAGGATACTAAATATCTTTGCAAGGAAAATCCTCTATTTTAAGACCTTTCAGCTCAAGCTCATACAAAAATCAAGAACCATCCTTAAGGTGTCGAAGCTTTGTAGTTGAACAGTAAAGCAGGGATGATGATGGAAGAGGAGGTCTGAATTGGGGTTGCTTGAGCTGGCCATCAGGTCTTTCGATTAGTCGTGCCTGGGGAAAGAGGCTGGGGCCCTCTGGTTGGGTTCCCACAACATGCTAAACCTAGGTTAACACAAAGAGCAGAGATTCAACCTAGAAATAAGGAAGAATTTTCTGACAGTGAGAGCAATGAACCCATGGAACAGAAGCTGCCTTCAGAAGTTGTGGGAGTTTCATCACTGAAGGCTTTCAAGAAGAGACTGCACTACCATTTGTCAGAAATGGTGTAGGATCTCCTGCTTGGGCAGAGGGTTGGATTAGATGAGCTACAAGGTCCCTTCCAACTCTGTTATTCTGTACCATCAAGTTGTTTTCAATCTTGTGTCCACACAGAGAGATTTTCTCCATGACAATCTTTCCCTAATCTGGTCTTTAAAGTCTCCCAATGGTGCATTCAACACTGACTCTATCCACCTTCCTGCTGGTTATCCGCTTCTCTTTCTTTCCACCATTCCCAGCATTAGAGTCTTTTCAAGGGAGCTGGGTGTTTGCATAATGTGTCCGAAGAAGGGCAATTTGAGTCTGGCCATTTGGTAGACATAATCATATTATGCAACCTTTGTCTTCAGTTGTGGGAAATCATTTATCTTTTGAAGCAAGATGCAAATGTTTTTCTCAGTAGACCTTTCCAGGGTCAGTCTTTACCATTACGTAAAGCTAGACAGCTTCTACTAGGCTGTCATGAAAAAACAGGACATTATTTATTGAAGCTTGGTAAAGCTTCAAAATTTTCTTCATAATGTTCCAAGTGAAGTGCTATTTGAAGCTGCTTTGTGATCTTTGCCTTATGCTATACACACACATTGCATTTCTTTCTCTGAATAATGTTTAATGAACAGATAAACATGCAAGCATCAATGTGGCAGTGAAACTTTGACACTCAGAAGTTACCAGTACCAGTACTTTTAAAAACTAAAAAATGGTAAAAACAAAATAATATGAAGCTGGCATGCTACAAGTATGTAAAACTACTCAGGCACAATTTTTAGGCTGTCCCAAAGTGCTTTTTCAAAAGGCAACTGGACTTTCTTTGTTTTGCTTGAAGACATTTCTCTTTTTATCCAAGAACCTTCTTCAATTCTGACTGAATGGTGGAAGATGGACGGATTTATATTCTTTTCAGTCATCTGGTTGTTAACACTCTTTCTGAGAGATACTGAGGCCACTTGGAGGTTTATCTATGCCCTCAGAGTCATTTGAATAGTATAAATATGTGTGGAATATTCTTGGAACTGCTGAAAGGACTGGTGTAAACAAGAGATAGATGTTATCATCTTCACAGTATTCAAGTGAATACTTCCATCCTCCACCATTCAGTCAGAATTGAAGAAACTTCTTAGATAAGAATCAAAATGTCTTCAAGAAAAGCAAAAGAAGTCCAATTGCCTTTTGAAAGAGCATGTTGGGATAACAGTGACCTGGATGACTGAGAATCTCCATAAACATCATTTTTAGGGTTATGATAATGGAAATTTTAAAGAAATGTTTTAGAAGAGGGTGAAAAGAGTTGAATAAATGAAAGTGATGCTATTTCAGTTAAAACTGAAGTAAAAAAATGTTTAAAAACAGTATTTTAGATATTTGTATGGGAATGATAGTGATATATTAAAAAGTAGTATTGAAATGATTGCTACAAATATTATTGCACATGGGGGAAAAGATGAAATAGGTAATAAATAACATGAGCATATTGAAAAATGATAAAGCTTTAAGTGTAGCTTCTGCAACCACAGAAATGTATTAAAAATGAAGAAAGCATAAAATGTTAACAGAATATGGTAAAATGGATAGAACATGCAAGGGTTGGTAGAAGAGTAATTGGTAATATACATTGGTTGTGAAGACCAAATGATTGTTCAAAGAAAAATGGTTTTGTCTAACAGCGCAATTCTGTTTACTTTGTGGAATGGAAATGACAATTGGGTAAGTTGGGATCATTAAAAATAAGTGGAATGCTGTGGAAAATGAGGTACTTAAGTGTATGCAGGAGAAGAAGGGATAGGTCAAAAATGAATGGTGAATGAACGTAAGTTGAACGTAAAAAGGAGTGACCAATAAGAAACACAGTGGGGTGGTCTGATCATGTAGAGGGAATAAATATAGACTGAATCACAAAGCAAGTATATGAAGGAAGTGTCATTGGCCTGAGACAAAGGGGGAAGATCCAGAAGTCATGAATGGTTTGTGTTGATAGATGCTCAAAAAAGGGGGGGAGGTGATAATTTAAGGCAGTAGATGAAAATAAGGTGGTATATATATGGGGTAGAGACATGAATGGTTTACAGAGATATTGTGAATTGTGCTGATATAAATTAGATTTAGCTATATATCTTTCCATTTTCTAATCACACTTAGTTATTACTTATTTCTTCTCTATGCTTTCTGTAATGTGGCTGGGCTTATACATTGATTTATATCTTTCAGTGAATATACATACATATTAAAGAATGAATAGACAAGGTGAGGCAAGCATGCAAGGACAGAAAAATATGGAAAGGTATGCGTAAGGCTTGATTTTGGTATAAAATAGCCTAAACAGAAATACTGTGATGAGACTGTAAACTAATAATGTTTAAAATATATGGTAAAGAACATCTTACATCCTGATATCTTTCCTTCTTTCCTACCCCATTGGCTCATCCTTGGACAAAGTGGTTAAGAAAGGGTAGCTATGGAAGCTATTGAATCTAAAGAGCCAAGTCCTGCATACACAATCCTTGCCCTACTCTTTCCAGATTCCCTGGCAAAACTTCAGATAGATATCAAATGAGTGAAAATGCCAAGATGCAGGGCAGAGCCCATGGGAATACCAGCCTATTATCAGTATTGAGTCTCCTTGCATTTTGAGCGCAAGTAATGCATGCCAGATGGATAGGAGCGGAGACTTGAGAACTCCAGTAAAACAAAGTTCCCACTGAAATCAATACAATGCTGGCCATAGCCTCTATTATGGCTTTGACTTTACAGGACTGATCAGACCAAAGCTAAATGGGCTTGTGTAGGACAGCTTCTGATCTTTCTGCTCAGAGATTGTATTAAATAAAAATCTGAGACAATGGATGCATGGCCTGGGATTGAAGAAAGGTAGCTTCTTTGTTTGACAAAATCCTTTTTTTTTAATACACAGCAACCAGATGGCTGTTTCATTTGAGTGGGGCTGTGATCCAGGCAATATGGCAAAATCAAGGAAAAAGCAGCAACCTTTCTCTTCTTATCTCTCCTTCTCAAACTTACATCACAGAAGAAATTAATGTACAGGCATAGTTAATTCTTCAAAAAGGGAAGCAGAATGTGCCCTATAAACCTTATTGTACATTGATCCATTTGCTTTAGAAAATAGCTGTGGAAATACAATTAGAGTATACAAAATCAAAGGAAATTGAAATAATAAACTCAGGCACAAAAGCAGCAATAGCAATGTAAGACTGTAGATTAGGATAACTTGACAAATGTTTGCTAAGATTCTTCATTATTATTGAGAACATGTTTTTATTTCTTCTGGGTTTTTCCGAAACCAACTGAAACTCTAGTTTCTAATAGTGGCTAGGAAGTGATTCTTCAGCAGTAAATATTTACCTTATGGGATTAATTATCCTAAGGTGTCATAATAGGCATAGGTAGCTTTTTAGTTGTATTCATAAAGGTGTCTCTTAATAGTTCCGAGTTATTAAAAAAAATCTAAAAGCAAGATAAGTTGTTGGATGATTTGGAAAAATATCTGGACTTGAATTTTGAAGCAAAAAGTGACATTTTGTTGTGAATTTTCCTTAGATACATGACACTAAAGGGGAAGAAAAGCCTTTGGCTACAAAATGGGGATCGTTCTCTCTTGTTCTTTTTTTTTTTAAGGAACAAAAAGGCTCTGGGCAAACTACATGTGTGCATGGTTGAAATTTGGTTTTTAAAAAGAGGTTCCAATAGCATTTTGAAAGACAATCTGTTATATCTGTAACCCCAATCCCTCTTTTTCTATTCATCTTTAAGAAGTCAAGGAATATCTTTTGGCAACCAGAAGGAAAAATATGAGTCTGTTCTCAGTTCTATTGCTCCCATTGAAGGATTACCTATAGAGCAGGGGTGTCAAACTTGATTTCATTGAGGGCCACATCAGGGTAATTTTTGATCTCAGGGAGCCGGGATGGGCATAACCAGGGTGGGCATGGCCAGATTGATGTTACTCGTGTCAGGGGCATCTATAGGGCATGAGCGCTCTGCCGGCAAAAATGGGCTGTCTATCTCCGCCTGCATGTGGCCCTCCCAATGTCTGTTTTCACTGGCAGAGGGTTGCAGGAGGCTATCCTAGCCAAAAATGGAGATCGGAAGCCCATTTTCGCTGACAGAGGCACCATGGGCTGGTCCTTCGCTGTTTCAGAGTGGTCTGGTGGACCAGATCTAAGCACCTCACGAGCTGGATGCAGCCCACGGGCCTTCAGTTTGACACCCCTGCTATAGAGCAGAGGTCTCCAAACTCCAAATAGCTGGCTGGAGAATTCTGGGAGTTGAAGTCTACAAGTCTTAAAGTGGCCAAGTTTGACACCCCTGCTATAGAGAGTGCTGGAGACCATTTCCACAAAAAAACCTCCTCATTTTGAGCTGTTAAAAAAACTCTGTAAATAGGCTTAGGTGTGTACTCTCAACGTATTTTAATCTTTATTGTATTAATATCAATAATAAGTACATTTGTTAAACTTCCATCAAATGCTAAAAGAGTGCAGTTGCTTTGCATTTTACTGCTTTAGGAACAACATTATTTACCCCACTACTATAATATTTCTGCCTTTCAGTTCTATGATTTTCAAAAGCAATATGTTTTTCCTTTTTGTCCATCCCAAACCTCTAGGCTTCTCTATTGCACTCAGGGGAAAAATATCAGCAATGATGGTTAACATTAAAGATTCACTGTGCAGAGCCCAGTGGGGAAAAATGTTTGCTCTTTCCTGTCTTTTGTGCATTGGGCCATTTAGAATCTATGCCAGCAAAATTACTGAATTCTCATATTTCATAGACTGCTTTGTGTCACGCTTGGTTTGAATACAAATATTCTAGAAGACACACTTAACTATAAAAACATTTGCAGTGCCATCAGCTATAGAAATAACAATAAGAACATTTAGATTTATATAAATTTCAGGGAATGGAATTGTCATTACATAGTTTAAGGACCATAACTGTAACTCATATTTAAGCAACTGTAACATGCAATTCCACTCTTCTGTAACATTAAGAAGGGGGTTCCATGAATATATAATTTGAATAATTGAATAATGACTTAATAAAGCAAAAAGTAAATATTCTATGTTGGATTTGAGAGTTAGCGTATATCACTTTGTATTACAGATAATGATATGGATAACAACAACAACAACAACAACGAGAGCAGGTAACAACAAGATATGGCAATGGTTAAGAGCAGGAAAGTTGAAGAGACTGAAACCAAGTCTCAGGACAAGACTTGCACAAGACCAAGCCTTAAGGACAAATGCATACAAAGCCAACATTTAAAAGATAGCAACAGACAGTTAAGTGCTGTCTATGCAAAAAAAGCTGAAGAAACAGTGGACCACCTGGTAAGCTGCTATAAGAAGATCACCCAGATTTACTACAAGCAGCAGCCTGACAAAGTACTGTAGCAACAATGGTGCATTGGAAGATCTACAGAAATATCTTTGCCCGCAAGTAAGAACTGGTGGGACCATAAAATAGAAAAATCATAGAAAATGACTTAAATTAAATAATTGCTCTGGGACTTTACAATTCAAACAAACAAACATAACAATTGTTGATAAGAAAGACAAAAAAAGTCTGGATAGTGCATGTGGCGGTGCCTGGAGACAGTAGAACAGAAGAGAAAGAATTGTAGAAGATAACAAAATACAAAGACCTTCAAACAGAGATAGAATGACTGTGGCAAAGGCAAGCAAGTGCAGTACCAATAGTAATAGCCACCTTGGGTACAATCCCAAAGCAACTGGAGCACCACTTGAACACCATTGGCATTGACAAAATCACCATCAGTCAATTGCAAAAGGCATCTTTCTTGGGGACTGCTTCCTTCCTGCAACTATATGTGTAATACCGTCAAATATCCAGATTTTCCTATCTCATGTCCTTGGTAAGGACTCAATAGATAGACAAAACTGGCAAATCCACTCTGAACATCTGGCTGACTGTGCTATGATTAATAATAATAATTTTAAAAAACATTTATATTTTTTTATTGAATAAAATACAAAAAGAAAAAGAAAAGAAAATAGGAAAGTGAAACAAGCTGTGGAAGAGAAAAACACAGTTTAAACGACTACATATAAAAAGGAAAAGAGCCTTTGCTGAAGGAGCTGGACAAGGGTAAAACAATGAGATTTTGAAAGAAAACATTGGGCATCAAGTTTCTAACTGGAAAAAGAAGCCTATGCCAGTCAATACCCGAAGGACATTGAAGGAAAGGTAGATACAAAGCTAACATGGAGATGGTTGAGATCCAGGTGCTAAAGAAAGAAACTGAAGGCTTCATTTTGGCTGCCCAATAACAAGCCCCGCAGACCAATTCGATGAAAGCAAAAATTCAACAAGTCAGTAACAACAGCAAATGTAATTTATGCAAAGAGAAAAATGAAACAATGGATCACCTTATCAGTGGCTGCAGCAAAACCTCACAGACTACATTGTCCAAGTTGCCAAAATCATACATGGGAAGCTTTGCCAGAAATTTGGGTTCGAATGCAGCCAAATTATTGGGAACACCAAAGTTCTTGAAAATTAATAGGTCAAGATCTTGTGGGACTTTTGAAACCAAACAGACAGACATCTGGCCCAACATTGTGGAAAAGAAAAAAGTCTGGTTCATTGATATTGCAATACCAGGTGATGCATGAATCAAAGAGAAGCAGCTAGAAAGAAATAACAAAATACCACAATCTGCAAATTGAAGTTGAGTGATTGTGGAGGAAGAAATCAATGGTTGTTCCAATACAGTGGTGGGATTCAAAAAGTTTTACCACTGGTTCGGTAGGGGTGGCTTGGTGGGCGTGCTTTGTGCACGTGCACACACTTTCGTGCACACGCAAAGCAAAAGCGCACTTTGCGCAGGCGCAGAGGTGTTCCAACTCACCGCCTACAAGCCTGAACTCTCCTGGTCGCTTCAGCAACTGCCACGTGACACTCTGATGTGCTGCACAAAGCAGCTGCGCTTCAAAAGCAGAGGATAAAGATGAATATGGGAGCCCGGGCAGGCGAGTGGGCCCAACAGTAGTGTGTGGAGAGAACTGGTTTGGTCTCCGCTGCTCATTGCCTCTACCAGCTTGGCAGAACTGGGCCAAACCAATAGAAGATCACCACTGTTCCAATAGTCATGAGAGTAATTATCCAGTATCCAAAGGGTTGCCTGGATAGATGGAAATTTTGAACTTATCCGACCTGAATATTTTGACTTCGCTTACTTGACCCACCTTACTTGGAACTGCCTCTATACTCAGATATTATCTTAACAGCTCTTAGGTCCTTGGTTCGGAATTGAACTGCTAAGTTTTTACCAGTCCAACAACAACAACAATCATAATAGTTTAAGTAGTGGTAGTAGTAGTAGTAGTAACTTTAACTTTGTAAACTTTTTTATCCTCCCCATGGATACTTCCTTGTTGTGGGAAGGGGCTTGAGGTGCTCTGATAAGATTGATTACTATGTTGGTAGAAGTATATTCTATCAGAAGGATCACACATGCCAGACAGATTTTAGCTTAGAAGAACCAGACTAAGTAAATCCACCAACCATTTAATATGGTGAGAAAACAAAAGAAGACTCATATAACATTTGTTGTCATCCAGGTCAGTGTGAATCACATTAAATATTAGAGTTCCTGGACATCTGTCAAAAAATGGGAAACAGGACTCAGTTTGCAACCAGGACCTAGCTCTTTAAGATTAATGGAAAAATAACAACCACAGACAAAAGTATATTGTATTTGAAAAATGTACCATTATGACCTGCTATTATAAATTATATATTATAAATTGGAACAAAGCGAGGCTATTTAATGACAAATATTTGAACATTAGAAAAGAATTTAATCAAACTTAAATACCACTAAATAACAATTAGCAGATCAAGGGCTATTCATTATCAGAAATAAAATATTCGTGGAAACAGTACTAGAAGAGATTCTGAAAAAATGTGAAAATGAAAGACCTCAAAACAATAGTACAATAGTAGAAGAAACTCAGATATCAATTGATAATCTATAGCAAACAGCTGGTGTGAACTATAGATTTAATAATTTAGAAGTAATAACAACATATCCAGTTCAGGCTAGCACTGAAACATCCTATGAATTTACATTTCCCGACTATCACCAATGAAGAAGAACTAAGAGAGAAGATTATAGCATGTATAGAATCACAAGTAGATAGACACAGATTGCAAGCATTGAAAGTAATGCCCCCAAAAGACCGGGCACCTGTAATGAATGATGTGAATAGGATACTTGCCTACAATGCTTAAATTACTCAGAGGTATAATAGCAGATAACATCCAAGATTATTTAGACAAAATAATTTAATCTCGGTGGAACAGAAAAGAAGTAGAAAAAACAGAGGTACAAAATATCACCTTAATATGTTTTAGACACTTATAAAAATGTAACTTTAATGACAACATGGTAATTTTATTAAAACACCTTAGTTTATAAAATTATAAATCTTATTTTAAAAAAAATAATAATGTATGTTATATGTTCTTTTTTATTCTTTAAAGAGAAGAAGCAAACAAATGTGAAGTGCATTGGATGTGACACAAAAGATTCTAACAGCTCTTTAGCTGATCAACTGTAGCAATACATATTTTTAACAATTTCTGAATTTTGAGTTTTAACTTCAGTAAACCATTATGGTCTATTTAACAAATGCAATTGGATCACGTTGTTCTGTGAAATGGAGCTGTGACATTGTTGACTTGTTGATGCAAGTAACAACTGTGGTGTTGCATCTACACATTGGTCAGTTCCTGAAATGTTAATAAATTCTCAATCTGGCAGATATTTCTAAATATCCTTATTGGAGGGTCAACAGGGTTTTGTTTTGATTCCTCCCCCTCTTTAAACCGACACAATAAAATGCCTGTGATGTTTCCAAATCTCAGTACAAGCAAAATATGATCGGGGTGTATTTTGATCATTTTTATAAAAGTCTCATTGTTTTAAAGAAAGGAATTGTTCATTTTCAACGCCGAATAAAAGCTGCTTATGCATATAACGTAAGAAAAAAACTATCCTATCTTTCTATATCTCCCTTTCTCTGTATGTGTGTGTGTGTAATAGTCATACACACAGACACACACACACACACACACACATGTACATATATTACACAGGAAAACATGACATTCAGAAAAATAAAACGAATCGCGCCAGAAAGTTCTCGCATTTTCCTGGCATCTGTGGAGTGGTGCCATATGAGAACCATATGACTGCTGGCAGATTGGCATGTCAGTTCAAGCATGTACAACTTGACCTTGCTCTCTGTTTGTCAATTTATAAAAGGAACATTGATAAAATTTTATCTGCAGGCTTTAAGCACGAGGACTAATTTATCCCTTTTCCAGTTTTTATTCTGTCCTTCATAGAAGCTAGAACCTCGATTTCAGAAGTATAGAACCAATCGCTATGACAACGACTGAAAACAACAATATAAAATACCTCTAGATAGTGAATATGTATTTTCTACAACAAGCTTAATTTGGGAGTTTGATTAGAAATATCTTCAGACTGAAATTCAGTGCTAGATGAAATGAAAACATTCAGGATGAGAAGAATGCAATAAAATAATGTACAATATTATAAACAATGGAAACTTTCATTTTTTCATTATTCATCTTTTTGTAATCATTGTCATAACTGATCAGATCTATTTTCAGTCATTTTCATAATTGGTTTGGATTTTTTTTAGTTCGGATTTTTTTTTGTTCTTTTTTTCTTATTTATCATTGCTTGTTTAGAGACCCACTTGAGTCTTCTGCTGTTCATGCTGCTGTGGATGCTTTCTAGAAAAACTGGGGATTTTTGGGATTACCTTAATCCTTCAAGACAATAAAACAAAAGATATATATTTTGTAGGACATTGGGAAGGTTTATGAATTTGTTTACTGCTTTTTGTGGCAAATTTGACTACTCCTTTACTGCTTGTAAACTGAATTTTCCATCCAACTGGTAATTATGTTTTCATCCTTCTTCATTTTTCAGTCTATGAAAGTTCAAAGCAACTGAGGTTCAAAACGTATCCCTCTTTTACTGTCAATTTTAAAAGTATATAAATGTAGCTCACAGCTCTTTCTCTGTTCCCTGCTTGGTGTAATTTACTTTCTCTAACCAAAGAGCTTTCAGTGAAATGTCTCCCAGAACACTCAATCATGAGACAAAATGCAGCCATCCTATCTTTTCTTCCTAGAATGGCAGAAGAAGCCATGAGAAGATCATATCATATGGACTCCTAATCATCCACATTCTATGAAATGTAGCAGAAGCCCCATTATACAGACTGTTCATGCAGGCCTTCAGTTACAACCGTCAAATAGAATTCATTTGATGATTTGTCATTTTTTAGAAAAATATCTATCATCTCTTTACAGAATTGTATGAGGATTAACAAATTATCATTTAACATGAGCCATATCGATGTAATTGTTAGAATGCAGTATTGCAGGCTAATTCAGCCCACAACCAGCAGTTTGATCTTGATGGGCTCAAGGTTAACTTACTTTCCATCCTTCTGAAATCAGTAAAATGAGGATCCAGATTGATGGGGACAGTATGCTGACATTGTAAACTATCCAGAGAGTGCTGCAAAGCACTGTGGAGCAATATATAAGTCTAAGTACTATTGCTATAGCTATTTGATGACTCACAACTGCACATTTCAGCTGACTACATTGAAAAACATGCTCAGAGTTAGTGTTGTGAAGTAATTAGAAGGCAGATGGGGAATCTGTGGCCAGTAAAAACTCTCCATTTGGCCCAGGGGATCTCTGTATGTGGACATTTAGCTCTCTCAGATTTACTAATGTACTACCTTAATTGTGCTGTCTCCAACCTGGTAAAAAAACAACAACCTTCTTTAAAAACATCAATTGCTGCTTAACAAAACTTAAGGTCTACTTGTTCCCATCTGACATTAATTTTTTAATATCTCTTGGCTAGGGAGAGAATTAATTTCCCAACTGAATGGTCTCCCTATGGCTGGCGCGGGAATCGGCATATATGTGCATCCATGAAAGTGACAATGTCTATATCAGATGAACAAAGAAATAAACAGATGTTTGAATATGTCTGAATGTGTTTCTAACCCTCTTGAAAATGAAATGCCTATGTAAAGCACTAAGCTGCTATTAGTAGAAATTTCAGTGCTAAGCCATCATCATTTTATGTTACACCTGCTGATCATAAACTCATTCTCTGAGTTGGATCTTCCAGGGGGAGGGGGGGAAGTACCATGTATTAACTAGAGGGAGGTGCTAACACATAGGGGAAGTAGTAAATCAGAATGGCAGAAATCCAGAGACATTTTTAGGGGAAAAGGGAGGAATTAATCATGTTTTGTGATATTGACTGGAGAAAAGGAAAGACTAGAAAATGAAAGAGAAATGATGAAATAGAGTTTTCCAGAAATGAGATTGGCATGCCTGGATGGAATCGTGATGTTGCAAATCCCACTTAAAAGAATATAATTTGCTGTTTGCTAGTTTCTATGAAAAACTACTAATTTAAAATTAAATATTTGGTTGGGAGCAAAGAATCCTTATACCTTAATGACTTCATCTGTGTTTTGGTCTGCAGCAAAGAAACAAACGAGACAGCGATAGCAGAGGGAATAATCAATCCATATTGGTTTAGATCCTCTAAGAACAGAGTACTTTTTATTACTTGTTTGTTTTAGCAAATGAAAATTGGAAAGGAACCTTAAATCGTCCATGGCAACTTGAGGCAGCTTATACTATGTAAAACCATATTTAAAACAAAAAATAAAAATAAAAAACAATAAAAACTAACAAAAAGAATCAAATTAATTAATAAAGTACAATAGAACAAAATTTGGGAAAACAAGAACAACAACTCCCACTCCCTGCCCCAACAACAGCAGATCACACTAGTCATTTGATGGGCTCCATCCCTCTCTGGGTTCCCCAGGCCCTCTGGCAAAACTAGGTCTTCAGTGCCTTTTGGAAGAGTTCTAGAGTGGGGCCATTCTAATCTCTGGGGGAATGATATTCCAGAGAGAGGGAGCCAGTACAGAGAAGGCCCTACTTCTGGGTCCCACCAGGTGTATCTCCCTCAGGGGTAGGACCTGCAAAATTCCCTGCCTCCTCGGTCTAATGGGTCGGGTAGATGTGCCTGGCAAGAGATGTTTCGTCAGATAACCTGGACCCAAAAGGGCTTTAAAGGTGGCAACAGCACATTGAATTGCAAACTGGGAACAAATCGGCAAGCAATGCAACTCCTGCAGGAGAGATGACACATGTGCACACGGAGTCTGCACAAAACCATGCAGGCCACTGCATTTTGCACCAACTGGAGCTTCCAGATGCTCTTCAAGGGCAGCCCCATGTACAGCGTGTTGCAACAATCAAGACAGGAAGTGACCAGGGCATGAGTAACTGTGAGTAGAGACCGCTGATCCATGAAAGGGCGTAACCGGTACACAACCCGCAGTTGTGCAATGGTCCTCCTGGCCACGATTGCCACCTGATCTTGGAACAGGAGTCATGAGTCCAGGAAAACCCCTAGATTACACACAGGGACTGTTTGGGGTAGTACTACCCCATCCAAGACTAAAGATGGTAATTCTCCCTGAGCCAACTAACCCCAAACCCAGAGCCACTCGGTCTTGCAAGGATTTAGTTTCAACCTGTTGCTCCCCACCCAGCCCCTAACAGTCTCCAGGCACTGAGAGAGGGAGGATACAGCAACACTTAACTCACCGCAGGCCAAGAGATACAGCTGAGTATCATCAGGATATTGTTGATACCTCAGTCCATGGTGACGGATGATCTCACCCAGTGGCTTCATATAAATGTTGAACAGGAGTGGAGAGAGTACGGAGCCCTGCAGAATTCCGTAAAGCAGTGGGTGAGGGTTAGATCTCTCCCCTCCTATCAACACTGACTGAGAGTGGCCACAGAGAAAGGAAGTGAACCAAGACAGCACAAGGCTTCCCACTCCCATCCCCAAAGCTGTCCCAGGAGAATCCCATAGTCAATGGTATCAAAAGCTGCTGAGAGGTCAAGTAGAGCAAGGATGAATGCACTAGCCCCATCCCGTTCCCACCAGAGATCATGTAAAAGTGCGACCAGTGCTGTTTCTGTCCAAAATCTAGGTCTGAATCCTGACTGGTAGGGGTCGAGATAATCCACTTCATCCAAAAACCTCTGGAGCTGCTTCACAATCAATAACCTTCTCAACAACCTTCCCCCAAAAGGGAAAATTGGAGACAGGTCGGAAATTATTCAACCGGGTGGAGTCCAGCGATGGTTTCTTAAGAAGTGGGTGGACCACAGCCTCCTTAAAGTGCTGGAGCACTGGCTCCTCCTGTAGAGAAGCATTAATTATTGTCAGAGTTCACCCTCCTGTCACCTCCTGGAAGATTTCACAAGCCAGGAGGGACATGGGTCTAAAAAACAGGTGCTTGCGTGCATACTCCCTAGGATTCTGTCCACTTCCTCAGGAGCAACAGGGTCAAACCATTCTCAGATAACAGGGCAAGAACCTGCCTCAGGAGCTTCCACCAGATCAGCAACCACGCCGGCATCTAACTGGGAACGAAGTCAAGCAATTTTGTCTTCCAGAAAATCCACAAATTCCTCAGCGCTCCCCTTCAGGTGGACCTCAATCTTTTCCTTCCCTAGGAAGAGACAGCTCACCTTAAAGAGGATCGCTGGGCGATTGTCTGCAGACACAATTAGTGTGGAGAAGTATTTACACTTCGCCTTACAAATAGCCACAAGGTAGGCCTTAGTAGCAGCTCTTACCCATGTTCAATCGAGTTTATGCAAACATTTCTTTCTAAGGAGCCCTTGAAAAAAGACAGAGGCTGAATTATTACCATACACCATGTTTTCGGGTGATTGTGAATTATAAATTGAAACATAAACTGCAATTCTATGCATGCTTATCCGATAGAAGTTGAATTCAGCAGGGTTTATTTCCCAATAAACATGCATAGAACTAGCATGTTTATAACTTATTATACAGTCCTCATTTCCTTTCCCTGAAAATAATGTGCATCAAATTCAATAGGACCTAATTCTACATGAACAAGACTGTATTATAAGAATTTGTCTGGATTATTGGGTTCAATAATAGACCTTAGCTGAATGGTTAATGTTTTAAAATGATTGGCTAGGTATTTGTTCAGTTCTATAAAAATCAAAGGAAGCTGGAGAGTTTAACTGATATTCCAAAGAAGACTTGAAAAAAGTCATTCAAATGACAAAGAAACCATATTGCAGCATGTAGATCAATTGAAAAGAGAACAGATTTCCATCTTGAAATGAAATATGGGCCGGGGGGACACCCCCCTTTCCCCAAACACACTATGACAGATTACAAGGTTTGCAGCTGGAGTTAATCCAGATTTCTGTTTAATTAAATAGTAGCAATCATTCTGCCATATTATATCAGAATTGCACAAAGGTGAGATGAAGGTGATAGGCAACATATGTGTGTGCACCTCCTTATTTTCATTGGAAAATATGAACATTTAGCTTTAAAATAGAAAGACTGTACATACCATGTTTATATCCAGTTCGCTACATCCTGCATGTTTTGGACAGCAGCAGGACTTTCTCAAAGTACAAATATATTTGATGTAATCCTTATTTAAAAGAGCTGTTCCTGTTTCCATAAAGGCATATTGGATTGCCAACAAACAAACAAACAAAAAACATGAAGGGAATAGCAACCAAAAATAGGGCAGTTATAAAAGTTACAGTATATAAAAATATATACAAGTTATAGTGCTAATTTATAGGAATACATATTTAGAAATTCATATAATCTCTTAAATAGAGGTACAATATATCTATCCATCATGGAGAAACTGACCTAAGACTGTTAGTGCTATACCATGAAACTAAATAATATTGATGAATTAATCTTTTCTTTCTCTACTGTTCTTATTTTTGGATATGAAACTCTTCATATCCAAATTTTAGCAGGACTACCAGATTCTGTAACAGCTTTGTTCCCTATGTCATCCATCTATAAACTCAAAAGATTCATTATTCTCACCATGTACATGTATACATCCAAACTAAACTGTTGTTTCTCCATGTCATATAATATATGTGAATATTTATTTATTTATGTATATTTATGTAGTGTATATTCAAGGTGGAGCCCCATTGAGAGCTGTATGCAATGAAATTACATTTTAATGTATGCCAATTAGTGTATATCCAAAGTGACAACAAAGCTATTCCAAGTCTAAGTCTAAGGTCAAATAAAGGTCTATTCTCTATAAAGTCAATCAGGATCTTACCGAATTGTGTACTGTGTATTTTTAGTTAAGTAAAGTTTGTGCAGAATTCCATAATTATATTCCAGAATGTAATCGAGCAAAACCATTTTTTGTTTAATATTAAGAGAATAAAGGTCTTAGATTACAGTGGCACTGAAAAGAGACAAAGTGCCCAGTAGAGAACTTGTTTTTATTCTTCCAAAATACTTAAACATTTGTATTTGCTCATTACTCAGAGCACACATTTTCATGTTTAGATGCTTTACATGTTTCCTTGTATCAATTTATCATTCTTAAGGCTTATATCAGTATTTCTCAACCTCAGCCCGTCTAAGATGGGTGGGCCTCCACAGAATTTCCCACTGGCTGTCATGATAAACGTTTTTATGAGAATTTCAGTGCAGTCAAAACAGATTTGTTTTGTCCAGTTTCTCCACTTTCTGCTGCAACAGCCTAAAAATTACAAAAAGCAAAAGTGGTCCCATTTTAATGAGATTTTAAATGACTGATTGATTTTTAATTCTTA
Source organism: Pseudonaja textilis (assembly GCF_049901715.1). NCBI lineage: Eukaryota > Metazoa > Chordata > Lepidosauria > Squamata > Elapidae > Pseudonaja > Pseudonaja textilis. The sequence goes on along the minus strand of NC_141992.1, from coordinate 164,962,227 downwards.
CTATGAAGTAAAAAGCCAGCAACCCTAGGGTATAATAGGTAGCCCACTATTTATTTCTGATCATGTCATTTATCTGTCTTTAAATGACTTTTAAGCATATTCTACATGAAGTTGAATGAAATACATTTTTTTAAAACCTATCCTGCCTGTCTTTAAAATTACAGCTCTTTTAACATCAAATAATTCATTAGTCACTCCTTCCTGCTATTTGGTACTTGTGTGTGTAAACAACATACCTTTCAAAAGGCTATCAGAGGTCATCCAACAAGCTAAGAATTGAGGACTTAAATAACATGTCTTCACAAGATTCTGCTGGGCACTTTGTCATTTTAATAACACTTTCATTCCAGAAACTTTCAGTAGCTAGAGTCATAATGCTTAATTGCTCTCATTTATCTCTCTAATAAATGATGTCATTGACTTACTATGGTTGTAAAGAGACAATTGGCAAGCCAATATGTAAATCTGCTACATTTAACCATGGAAACCATAGTGAATGCAGAGCCCTATGCAAAAGAGCAAGTGTCTTTAAATAGAGCAAAGCTGTTTTCGACTAAATCATCCAAGTTTGTATATTTAAAAAATCCATGCACTTCACACATTGTCCAAGTATCTGTTATGAAAAGAACAGAGGAAAGTAGGTGCAGTCATATGGATGACTTTTTGAGAGGGGAAGTGTTATGTTGGGAAGGGGTGGTGGTGTGTTTGGTGGAATATGGTGCAAATTTCAATAGACAACTATTTTTTGAAGATTAGCTCTGCAAATTAGATCAGTTCAAAATTCAAGCCTTTTTTCTATTTTATGTCATAAAACTGAATCCCAGACTAATGATTAGGTAGAAAAGAGTTCCTAGCATGACTCTCTTTCTCTGGTAAACTGCCCAGTATTGGTGGAGCTCCCATGATAATCTGTAGACTCCCAAATTTCTCTTATTTATTTCTAATAAATTGTGGTTTAGTTAGTGAATACTCAATTTAACTGAATGAAGAAAAGAAAAAGGCTGTATTAGGAGCAGAAGGGCATGTGTTGTTTAAAGCACTGTTTGCAGGTAGAAAGATAGTTAAAAAAGGAACTTAGGGCAGTATATCAGCAGTAGGCCATTGGCTTTTTTATATTATAATTTTGTATAGCTTTATTACCATATATAGAATAGATATACAATAGAAATACAATAGAATACAATAGAGTAGAATAAACAGAGTTGGAAGAGACCTTAGAGCAGGGGTAGGATTCTACCAGTCCACACCTATTTGCTAGAACCGATTGTTAACATTCTAAGCAGTTCGGAGAGCCTGTTGTTAGAAGAAATGACTGTTAGAAGAAAATCCTGTAAGGAAAGCAGGAAGGAAACATTCTGGTGTTGCTTACAGAAACTGTCTCTCCGTTAACCCTTTTTACATTCTTGGCAGGACTAGACTTCCTATCTCAGGAACTTCTCTGGAGTTTGTTTCCCCTCCTTTGCTGGTACTTTGCTTGTGTGGAGTCACCATTCAAAGTTACAATGGCACTGAAAAAGTGACTTATGACCATTTTCCCCACTTACGAGTCATGAGAGGCCAGGCGAGGAGATGCATGCCTCGATGTGAGTGATATTGAGTTGGCCACACCCAGCCAATAACATGACCACCAAGCCATGTCCACCCAGTCACATGACCACCAAGTCACGCCCACAACCTAAGCCATGACCACAGAACCGGTTGTTAAAAATTTGAATCTCACCCCTGCCTTAGAGGTCTTCTAGTCTAGGGGTGTCAAACTCATCACCCATGGCCCAGATGCATCATGTGCTGACCATGTCCACCCCTGATATAGCAAAGGGGGAAAAGTTATGATATGTCACATGATGACAGCGTAACATTGCAAATTTGACACCCTTGTTCTAGTCTAACACCCTGCTCAGGCAGGAAACCCTATATACCATTTCAGACAAATGGTTGTCCAATCTCTTCTTGAAAAATTCCAATATTGGAGCACCCACAATTTATGGAGGCAAATTGTTTCTGATCAATTTCCTAGCTGTCAGGAAATGTCTCCTTAGTTCTAGGTTGCTTCTCTCCTTGATTAGTTTCTATCCATTGCTTCTTGTCCTGCCCTCAAGTGCTTTGGAGAGTAGCTTGACTCCCTCTTCTTTGTGGCAGTCCCTGAGATATTGGAACACTGCTATCATGTCACAACTAGTCCTTCTTTTCATTGAAATAGACATATCCAATTGCAGCAACCTTTATCTGCCAAATGCCCTGGAATAGCATCTTTGAGCAAACAGTACTTCAAAGCAAATGTTTGCCCTAGCTAATCCTTCGTTAATCCAACACATCTCAGAGAGGGAAGGGCACAAGGGGAAAAAAGAAAGAAGAAATGCATGAAATGTAATTGACTGAATGTAACATCTTCCCTGCAAATATTGCAAGTATGGATATTATGTAAGGAACTCTCTTGTCACATGACTTGAGGCTGTAAAGGTGAGGGGAGGCAGGACTGCCAAGATAATCCATTAGCCCTTAAACTAATACTTCGTTGAAGCACGTTTTGATTTTATAACAGAATTCAGTCTTTTGGAGTAGGAGCCTATCAGCATGACACAGCTTGTCTTGGGAAGTTTGCCCACTCCAAATCTGTCAGATTGTAAGAACATCTTCTACACATAGCCCTCTTAAGTTATCCCACAGATTTTCACTCGATTCAGGTCTGGGGTCTGGCTGGGCTATTCCAAAACTTCGATCTATTTCTGGTGAAGTCATTCTTTTGTTGATTTAGAGATATACTTTGAGTTGTTGTATTGAAAGATGAAATTCTTCTTCTTCAGCTCCAGCATTTTAGCAGAGGCCTGAAGGTTTTGTTTCAAAATTGACTGATATATGGAACTATTCATAATTTCCTCCACTTTGACTAAAACTTTCCTTCAAGCTGAAGAAAAGCAACCTCAAAGCATAATGTTGCCGTTATCATTTACTGTGAGTATGGTGTACCTTTATGAGTGTTGTTTTGTGCCAAACATACTTTTTTGGAATTATGGGCAAAAAAAAGATTTATGGTCATTAGACCATAGCACTTTTTCCCATTTTTGTCAGACTTGATGTAGGTTTTTGCAAAGTGTAGCTGGGATTGGACGTTTTTCTGTGTAAGAAAAAGTTTTATTTTCCACCCTACCCTCAGAGTCCAAACATATGAAGAATACAGGAGATGTTGTTACATATAGTACACAACAAGTTCCTGTAGCGGCTTAAATGTTGCTGTAGGCCTCTTGGCAGCCTCTTGTTTTTTCATCAATTTTGGAGGGACAATTGGTATTTTGGTATATTGGTGTGCCATATTTTCTCTATTTGTTGATTACTGTCTTCCATGGTATATCTGAAGCCTTGGAAAAAATTTTATATACTTCTTCAGACTGACACCCTCCAATAATGAGATTCCTTTGATACTTTGTAAGCTCTCTGCAGACCATGACGTTTGCTGTAGAAGGCAACTGAGTAGATGTCAGAAAAACCTTACTAGAACAGCTGCATTTTATATAGACTTGGTCAGAATCACTTGAATTGATGGCAGGTGTGTACTAACATCAGTTTGAATGTGATTGGTTAATTCTGAACACTGCCACATCCCTACATATAACAAGGTATGCACACTTATGCAATCATATTATTAGTTTTTTATTGTTCTTTTCTCCCCTAAAAGATTTCAGTTTATTTTTCAATTAAATTATGCAGCTTGTATGTTATATTAAAGGTGAACAATATTCTGAAGTTATTTATCTTATCTTTTTTACATCTCAAACAAACTAACATTTTAAGTGGGCTGTGTAGACTTTACAAGACTGCTTGGAGATTGAATTGAATTACTATCCATCACATTGTTTTACTTTTCAGAAACATCCTTTCATTATTCTAAAGTGGAAATTCAAGAAAAAAAATTGGAAATTGCATTTAATTTTTCTCAATTTTTTTCAAAGGATTTATAAAGCTGCCTCCAAAAAAAATATCTATATTGTTTTTGCAGCATTTGTTTCTGACTTTGAATATTCTGTGACAGTTAATAAAGCAAAAAGGAACAGATATGATGAGGCATAGGACAAATGCAGAAAGCCAAAAGTTTACAATCCTCCTAAGCAGTAATGAGGTCTTAATCCAATGGATAGAGTAGAACATAAAAGAACACTTTTACAGGTTCATTGGTTTATGTGCTAATAGTGAAATTAGTGATTTAGTATGACAGTGCCAATGAATTGGGAGGCAGAGTATTTCTAGAAACTGACGTAACAAATGAATAAGTTTGGAGATACCAAGTCAGGCAATTTATTCACTGTGTGGAAAAAAAAGAGCATAGGTGCTATTCTAAACAGGGAACATAAAGTAGTGGTGGTTTTTCACCAAGTACAGATGGCAGTTCTGACAAGGAAGACAAGTTATTCCTGGTAACTTGTCAACTTTGAAGATTTTCAGTTCAAACATGTGTTCTAGATATGCTAACAGTAAAGTATAGATTCTGAGAAATTGCAAGGCCTTTGAAAAATGTCTCTTATAACTCAGTTCAGGAAATTGCTTGGCTTTTGCCTCAAATGCTGTTATAATGTTTGCTAAGTACAATGAACTGAGTGTTGAACCTTCTACAGAAGAAAGGAAGTGGTGCTGACTTTATGTCCTATTTAGCACATGCAACAGTTAAAAATGTGGCAAAGTATTTTATTTATTTATTTCTAGTGAGTTTTTTTTACTGTAAGCATTTTGAAACAAGTGCCAAAGAAAAAGAACTCGAAAGT